>NW_028258189.1:0-305441 GCF_053883595.1 Heterocephalus glaber
TGCGTGCGTGATATACTGGGGGAGGAGGCTCCCAGTAGAAGGAAGGAAGCAAGCAGAGGGCAGTGGAAGGGCCTCTCTACTGCAGCCATCTCGCTGGGGATGTGTGTGAACCTCATCCCATGTGATGCTTCAGAGCACAGACTGCACTGAGAGCTGACTTCAATGGGGGCTGAGCTCTTGCACCTGTAACCAATGCCAGTGGTTTGGTCATATCAAGAAAGAAGGCTGGAGCCCGGGGATTTAGCTCAGTGGCACGGTGCCTGCCTCGCAAGTACAAGGTCCTGAGTGTGATCCCTGGTACAAAGAAAAAGAAAAAGAAAAAAAGAAACAAGGCTGCATCGCCTCTCTGGCAAGCTGGCATCCCGCCCAAAGGACTTCCTGTTAAAGGGAACTGTATTGTATACCCGAAATGTACCAATGGACTTAATAGAAGGAAAAAAAAGGGAACAGCCACTCACTCTTACCAGTTTGGCCCAGGAGCAGGCGGAAGGGCTGAGGGACGGGAGGTCAGAAACTGAAAGTGGTATAGGTGACCTGTTTAAACAATGTTCCAGAACGTCCACAGGAATGATGTGTGCTACTAAGACAACAATGCAAAGACCACTCAAATGTCACCAATACTGAATCTGCCTGCTTGGGTACACCAGGCGATCTCATGCCAAACCTGAAGCTGGAGTTATAGATACCCTCGATGGACTGGCTTGTACTTGGTAAGTGACACATGTTAACAGACACCGTGCTTTCAAAATACAGAGCCAAGAGCAAGTAAAATAGAAAAGTTGACAAGTGGCCAACTTTGTAATCCTGAGGTCTATGACTTTAGTCATCCATGTTCCACTTTTCCTGGCTCTATTTTATAAATAAAATTGCTTTAATACCATGGATATGCCTCATTGCTATCCTAAGCTCTCACCCTCAAAATTGTGCACCACAAAGCTGGGTGTGGTGGCACACATCTGTCATCCCAGCACTCAGGAGGCTGAGGCAGGAGGATTGCCATGAGTCTGAGGCCAGCCTGGGCTACATACGAGTTTAAGTTCAGCCTGAACTACAAAGCAAGACCTTGCCTCAAAAGGAAAAAAAGAAGCACAACAAAAAATTATACATGATATTTTCCTAGAAAGCAATACTAAGTCATACAAAGGATGACTGAAATTTATTGTGAATATTTAAATTTTAAAACTGCATGGCAATAAAAGACAAATTGTCATTAACCTCCTCTCAAAATACACTTGGAATACACTGTGCCATCATTCTAGCTGCTCTGAAGTAGTTCTGGGAGCTCTCGTTCTTGAGTGTCTTTATGAGCTGTGACTAAAAATACAATGAAAGATGTGGCTGCTGAGGGCCATCCAACAGAAAGCCAGCTCTCAAAAACATGACAGTGTGTCTTCACCCACCTGATTCACTCCATCTGGGACCGTGCAACTTCCAGCTCTTCCTCAAAGTCAAAATGACCATCAAGGCAGCCATGACAGCACAGCTAAAGACCCTCAAGAAAGCCTTCCAGAAGTGCTTCAGAAAGTGGCAAGAGTGATGGGACAAGTGTGTTCAAAGAGAAGGGGAGGATCCTGACGGGGATCGATGGCATTGTGTCTTTCACTGTAATAATTTTTAAAATGTAAACAATCACTGTATTTTCAAATTTTTTAATTTAAAATTTAAACAGTCACATCGTGTAGGTACCCAGGAACTTCTCCATTTCTGCTGTAATAAAAGTGGCACCCACTGAACCTTTGCCACATTTTTCTACCTTGTCTGTGAGGACTGATACCCATTCACTGAAATATATGAGGTAAGTTTACCGTGAAATCTAGTGAGTCTATTTTTAATAAATATTATAACCTCCAAACTAACATTAAGCTTTTCATTGTGTTTGTTTGTTTGGTGCTGGAGATTGAATCTAGGACCTTGGATAGGCAAGGCAAGCATCCTGCGACTAAGCTATGTCTCATTAAACTTTTAAAAGCAGAAACTCTTTGGGCCAGGGATTTAGCTAAGTGGTTCTGGTGCCTGCCTTGAAAGTGCAAGGTCCAGAGTTCGATCCCTGGTACCAAAAAAAAAAAAAAAAAGAAAAGAAAAAGAAACTCTTGCACCAACAACATTAACCTTTTAATTTAGGCCCTCAAGCGCACACACCCTGCACGTATTTATAATCAAGTACGTAAATGCATACGTAGTTGATAACAGTACACAGAGAAATGAATGAGTCAATAAGCATATTTTCTACTATGTGTGTAGGGTTTCTCCCCGCTCCACCTCGCATTTGTTCTCTTTTAGCAGGGCTGGAGGTGGAACCAGGGCCTTGAGCATGTCAGGGATATGCTGTACCACTGAACTACACCCCACCTCTCTACTGTGTTTTTAAAATACTCTATTATAATCAAAATAAGGTATACCTTGAAATCTCCCAGAAGATTTTAATATGATCATTGTACTAAAAACACGAAAGTTGGGCCGGGGATTTAGGTCAGTGGTTTCGCTGCCTGCTGTGCAAGTGCAAGGACCTGAGTTCGATCCCCAATACCAAAAAAAAAAAAATCACCTTCACTAAAACTACTGAAAAAAAAAAGGTTCAAAAACATGAAAGTTGCTGGGAATAGCACAATGTTTCCTGGGTCACATTCAGAACCTCTTAGATACAGAACCAAAGATCCAAACCCACTGCTCCTCAGACAGAGGACTAGTATCTAGAATATATAAAGAGCTCCAAAAGGGTAGACTGCCAAAATTAAAAGGCCCCATCAAAAAATGGGCAATTGAAATGAACAGACATTTCACAAAAAAAGAAGTACAAATGCCCAATAAATACATGAAGAAGTAAAAAAAAAAACACATGAAGAAGTGTTTCGGCATCTTTCATCATTGGAGAGAAACAAATCAGAACAACACTGAGATTCCCTCTTACTCCAGTAACAATGGCCATTATCAAGGACTCAAAAGATAACAAATGCTGGCCAGGTTATAGGGATCATGGAATCGTTTTACAAGTGTAGTGGGAAGGTAAACTAGTACACTTACTAGGGAACTGAGTGGGGAGAGTCTTCAGAACACTAAAATTAGAAATTCCAGGACCAGGGATTTAGCTCAGTGGTACTGCTGCCTGCCTCACAAGTGCAAGGTCCTGAGTTCGATCCCTAGTACCAAAAAAAAAAAAAATAGAAATTCCACTTGACCTAACCATTCCCCTTCTAAGCATTTTTCCTCAAGAGCTGGTATGTACATATCCATGTTTATAGCAGCCCAACTCACACTAGCTAAATCATGGAAGAGGCCTATACTGTACATCCACCAACAGACATATGGTAAAGAAAAGGTGGCATATATATTTACACAATGGAGTACTACTCAGCCATAAAGAAGAAAAAGTTTGAGATATTTGTAGGAAAATGAATAGATCTTGAGATTATAATGCTAAGGTAAATATGTCAATCACAGGTCGTATATTACATGGTCTGTTTAATATGAGAGACTCAAAATACAAAGAATTTAAGGAACAAAATACAAAGCCATGTTAAGAAACAGGGAGGCAGACTCCATTGGAGATGGGAAGGGGACCTGGGGAAGAGGGAGAGAGGAAGGGGAAGTAGAAGTTGTTCAAGATATATATATATCACCAAGGTGAATACAAGAACTGCATATGGCAAACAGGCCCTTATTTTAAAAAATCCCAAGCCACACCTGACATGATGCCTTCGTCCAGGTCCCTCCAAATGCCGGGCCACGCTGGCACAACCGGCAAGCTCACCGCAGGGCAAGGGTTACATCACAGGTTGGGCACAGTCACCAAGGAGTCATCCCTCGTCCCTCTGACATTTGTGCGCCAGGGTGGGCGGCAGGCCTGTGGCTGGACAGGGAGGGAGGGGGGAGGTGGTGGATGCGCTGCTAATTGTTTGTTTACTTTTTCTGTGGGGAGAGATTGGTTCTCTAAGAAGAGCCAGTTAATCACCAGCTCTGTTCTGCTCTTGGCAAAACAAACAGCTTCCAATTACCACCTCAGATCTCTCATCAGCTACCTCAGAGGTCTTTATCAGAGGTCTTTCCAGGGTGAATAATGTCCCATCAAGAAGGAGCTCTTAACACCAATAAAATTCTAGAACCCCGGGGCCAAGGCTGCCAGCAACCTGCTACTTATCTTGTGGCAGGATTCCATCCAGTTTCGCCCTGAGGCCTGGCAAACACACACGCGCGTACACACACACACACAGGCACACGTGCATGCACACGCACATGCACGCGCACGCACTCTGCTCTTGGACACAGTGGCTACTATTTCTTTTCAAAGCCTATGCTCTTGAGCCTCTTTTGAGAAAACATGAGCAGAGAAAGAACAGATTCAGGTCCATTACTGGGGGCTACTAATGGGCTATTCTCAGGGTTCTAAGACTCGGTTCTATTGTGGCTGCCAAGAAGATCCCAGCGGAGGAGGATTCCGCACTCTGAATGTCCTCAGCTAGCCTAAGACACGAGGTCGCTCTCCAGTCAAACAAAACTGGCCAAACAGGAGGCAGGGCTTCTCTCAGGCGCAGGCTCCCTGCTTTCCTTCTTCTCTACTCCGCTCCTGAAGATGAGCCAACCGCCGCGCAGCACTCGGGGAGGCTGAGTCGAGCCGGGGGACAGTGCGTTCAGCCCAGCTCCGGCAGCGCAGCGGGGCCACTTGGCAAGACTCTGCCTCAAACTTTAAAGCAAACAGGGCTGAAGACGCAGCTCAGTGTGGAATTCCTGGGCTCTACTCCCAAGAAAGAAAGGAGAGAGAAGAGAAAAAAACAGACGAGGGGAAGAAAGCGGGGAGGGAGGGAGGGAGGGAGGGGAGCGGAGGGGGAATTGCAGTAGAGTGGCTGTGTCCCAAGGGCGCCCAGGGCAGCACGGTGATGTTATTAGGGCCCCACCCTGAGCATGCTGACGCCCTCCAAGGGCCCTGCCCCGGGACACACAAGGAACAGGACCCGCTTCCCGGGTGGGTGACTGGGGGCCCTGCGGACACCCGCATGCTCCAGGCTCCCCCGCAGGTCCGGGCTCTGCAGGGACCATGCTGCAGTCGCTCACGGTTCCGTCTTCAGGGCGTGTGTTCTGTGTGAGCCCTGGAGCCCGCCTCAGCTTCAGAGCGGGCGACGGCTTCCCAGGGCACCCTCCCCTCTCCAGGGCAAGTCTTCGCTGCTCACTTCGCCGTTCCCTGGCCTCCCAGACCCCACCAGCCTCCTGCTGCCCGTACCCTGCCCTCCCCCGTGACTGCGGCCCATGCCGGGCACCACGGTGTCTGCAGGGTGGCCACTGGAGTCCAAAACTCAGCAGAGATGCCGACTCCGAGCTTACCCCGCCCCAGGCGGCTGGCTGCCCGGGGAGAGCGCAGAGAAGGCTGCAGGAGCACATCCGGTCACAGGAAGCGGAGGTGCCTGGCTCACCTCCCTGCCAGGCCAGGGCCATGCATGGGCCCAGGTCCCCAGCACCTGCACACCGCCCTTGCAAGTACCTAGAAGGCACGCACTCAGGGGACTCGCCTCTTCCCCCTTGCAAACTCACCTCGCTTGTCCCTACTGGCCATCTCGAGGTGCCCTCCCAGGGTGAAGCAGGGAATACCAGCCCTGCAATGCTGGCGGTTCTGCATCCAAGCTAAGCGCTCTCCTAGGTCCCTGTAAAGCCAGCCCTGCACAATGTAAAGATGAACAGCGGACTTCATCCTAATAAGTTTTCAATGTCTCTGCTGAGAGCAACATTGAATGGCACAGCACATTGAAAACATGATGGCGCTTGGCGCTGTATGCCTCTAACGCCAGCACTCCAGGAGGCTGAGGCGGGAGGACCACAAGTTGGAGCCCAGCCTGGGCAATGCAGTGACTTAGGGAGGACCCCTAACATCTCAAAATTGAAAAAAAATTAAACCGGTCTGGGGATGGAGCTCAGTACAAAGGCCTGGTTTTAATCCACAGTAGTGGAAAGAAGGAAGGAAGGAGGGAGGGAGGGAGGGAAGGAAAGGCAGGAGACACACAAAAGGGCTGTAGAACAAAAAAATTGTATTTTAGTTCCCTGAACAAACATCTCTTACCATCTAAATAAACAGGTATCATGTTTTCAGTTTGCACCAGGACCTGAAAATTAGATTACGTCAACCCTGAAGTAAACTAGCCACTTAAACAATAAAATTCTAAAAACAGAACCAAAATTAAAAACTAGAAGCTGCCCTTGCTGTGAACTCTGCTGTCTCGCAGTCTTGTGTGACTAACCAGTCTTCTCAGAATGTTTCCTTATCTATTCTAAGAGGATAAAAACTAGTACCTGCCTCACGTGCTATTGTGCTGATTACACGGATGGTACTTGAACTGCTATGGAAATCACTACGGAGATTCCTGAAAAACCCAAAATTAGAAACCTTCTAGGTATGTTCCCAAGAGAGTTAAAGTCATCATATTACAGAGATCCACGCATACTTACATTTATAGAAGCACAACTCACAATAGCTACATCTTGGAAGGAGCCTATATGCCCACCAACAGATGAGATGAATAGATAAAGAAAGCATGGTATTTATATACAATGGAGTATTACTTGGCCATAAAGAAGGATCAACTTGAGTCACATACAAGGAAATGGATGCACCTTAAAATCATAATGTTAAGTGAAATGAATCAGACACACGAGCTTAAATATCACATGGTTTCTCCAATATGAGAGATCCAAAGTATAAATAAAGAGCAAAATAAAAGACAGATAATGGGAAATGGGGAGACAGGTCTTTCTCAAGTGGGAAACAGACCAAGAGATGGAGGGATGGTAGCTGTGAGGGGAGGACATTAAAGAATTAAGATGTATTATGTGCATGCACCAACTCCCCACAATGAATGCAATCATTATGTACCATGAACACATGCTTATATAAATACAAGTTAGTAATAATAAGGAAGTGATAGCACTTGTGGAAGGCCCAGAAGAAAGTCTGGTACTTAGCAATCTTCCAGATGGTGTGAGCTCATTAATGACAGTGACTTGGACAGACTCCAGTATATTCTCTTCTCTGCTTTCACCTGCCAGACCAGGTCACCATCTACCACTGGGCCCGGGAGCTGCTGACACTCAGGAAGGTCGCTGGCTGTGCCCAGGATCCTTATCCACAAAGCAGAATGCAGAGTGGACCGGCCTGGCCCCGAAGCCCAGCTCCCTACATCCTTGCCACAGCCTTCTTCATTCCACCAATCAAAGAACAACGCCCTGGTTCCCAACCACCTTGGGACGGTGATCGCACGCTCATATCACGCTGATGAACCAGAAGGGGCAGCGTGCTTTGGCGTTCAAGTCTAACCCTCCAGCTGAGTGGCAGTGTGGGCTAATCAGATCTCCGCCATCATCACTCTCACCTGCAGGCTCTAGTACTGAGTCCCTGGTGCCCTGGAGGGTGACAGCCACTGTGTCCAGATGTGCACATCTGTCTACAGCTCTCCCTTCCAATTGCTGCCAGGCTGGGCAGTACAGGGAACCGGAAAGGGACTGAGGTGGTGATGATTAGATCCCAGGTGGACCATAGCTGGTCAGTGTCGCCGAGGACTCCGAGTCCCTGAGTGTACCTGGAGGGCATAGATTGGGTCCTCCCTAGCAGCTTCCATGCCTGGGAGTTCACACATCTGGCTGGCATCCAGGTTGGATGGAGGCAAACTTGCTCGCATCCTTAAAAAGATCTTTAAAAGAGGCCTAGAACTGTACAAGTAAAGATGGATGCAAGCACCTGCTGGGTCCCCTGCAGGAGGTGTGGAGGGAGTGGACTGATCCAGTAGTTCCTCCTGAGACTTCCTGCAGCCCAGCCTTGCACCCATTCATACATTCTGAGGCCGAGGCCAATCCCTCCACCACGCTTCCAATTATCCAACAAGGTAGGGCTGGCCTGGGCCCCAGGGAAGCCTGGGGCTTTGCTGTATAAGGAGCATGTGTTGCTGTCTTTTCAAGTTCTAAGAAAGCCAAATCCCTGCAATTTAGATAAATCAGATAGGCACTACCAGGTTAGGGTTAAGTCTCCAAGAATGGCTTTGCAAGTAATTACAGAAAACAAAACCAAAAAAAAAAAAAAGAGCCCAGCAGTTATTAGGTCCTAACTGAGTAATTTGCAGCCTGTTTCACCCGAGCTAATTAAAATGTAATCGGGATTGTCTGGCAGCGTGTATTCTGTCAGCAGTTTTTCTTGGGAAGAGAAATCAAGCCAAGAGGCCATGAGAAAAGCCTTTCACGGGAATTGGCTTGATCTAAACTGCTTCTGTAACCACTGCAACTGTAAAACAAGTAAATCACTGCAACTGACAATAAAAAGGTACAGGGAGGGACATCCTCGTCCTCTCTGGAGATGGGCTGGTGGGTTCTGCGTTGTGTTGCGGTGTTGTTCAAACACCCGCGTGGCATCTTCTCGGGAGAGGGATTTTGGGGTAAGGCGGTGGATTTGAGTCAGGTGTGTGGGGACAGGCGCCTGCCTGGATGTCGATGTCCTGCTACCTTGCTGCAGAGGTAAGCGTCGGGTTTCCCTTCCCCGCAGGCCCTGAAGGAGGCTGACTGTCCTTTTCTATTTTCTCCTGACAGACACTGTTTGATTCCGAACAAAACCTCGCAAAGTTCACTGGTGGGCCTCAGCTCTTCAGATCCCCACTGTGAGCCGTCCGTCCGTAGGTCGCTCTCTGGCACACTGGCAGGGAAGACCACCCGGAGGGCTGCGGACAGACACCGAAAACTGCACCCTCCAGAACTGATCAGAGCCAGTTTCGGCTGCTCGGTTCCCTGATTCCGGTAGCCCCTCCTTTGCTGAGACCCCTCTACTCCGCTGGGCCTCTTCCGGCCGGAGATGTGGCTCTGCTTCCAGTTCCAACCTCACCTGGGAGCCTCCAGAGTTTTCCCTGGGGCGAGAAGCTGGGCTGTTGAAACAGGTGAGTAGCTCAGGGGAAAGGCGAGCAGCAGAGGAGGAGGCCCGCAGTGGGAGACTCCAGGGCCTTGTGCCCTCGGAGTCCGGGAGCTGCTCGGGGCGCCCACCCGCTTCGGTGCAGGTCCAAGGGCGCCAGGAGTGCTCTTCCAGGAGCCTCCTTCGCCACCCCCACCCCCCCACACACACCTTCCACACCCTCACGCTGGAACAACCTACTCAGGCTGGGGGAGCCCCTGGCCCCGGGGATTCTTCCCCGGAACATCCCGGCCCCTGCGTCCTGAGCCCCACCCTTCCCCTGCCGCTGCCGGTCCTTTAAGCCGGCGGTTAGTAAGGGAACCCTTGGAGCTGCGAGGGGACGCGCACAGCCGCCAACACTCCGCTCACGCACTGCGCACCCCTTGAGCGCACAAGTCGGCCCGGGGGCCCTTGGCTGGGTCTTCCGGGGGTGGCCAGCGAGCCCCAGACCCGCCGGATAGGAAAGCTACAGCTCAAAGGCGTCCGAGGCGTCCGGCGCCCCGGCACCTGCGACACTGGGGCAGCCGCGCGCGCCTCAGGGACCCCGGGAGCGTCCGTGCCGCCGGTGGGGAGCTCCCGGGGCGCCCCGGCGTTGGCTGAACTCCTCGTCCCTGGCGCCGAGTTGCCCGCCCTGCGGTCATGGGAAAGTGACAAGCCCACGTGGCCACCTGGGAATCCGCAAAACTGCCCTCTGTGCCCCCCAGAAAGAGCGAGCTCCGCCCGTCTCGTTGACAGCCGGGGAGAAGGGATTTGGAGCAGATGTCCAGGAGAGAGGCTTGGGACTCCCAGATCGTGCAACCCACGCGGAGGGAAAGCGGGGCAGAACTTTGCGCGCGCGCCTAGGCTGGGAGGACCTCGTGCGCACGCCGAGCCCCCAGGGCTGCAGCGGGGATCCCGGCGGGGGCGAGGGCGCGCGTACCTGGAAGTGCTGGAAGAAGGCGGAGATGCGCGTGATCTGCAGGCTGAGGCACCTGGAGGCGCAGCGCGCGCGCTGGACGCTCCCGGCGGACAGAGACTCGTCCAGCCGCCGTGCGGTCGCCGCCGCCACCAAGCCGGGGCCTGGAGCCAGGCAGCCCCCCGAGGCCGCCAACCAGAGCCACAGGTACAGGGTGAGGGCAACGCACGGCGCCCCGGGCTCCATGGCTTCCCGCTCCGAGCCGGGGCCGCACTGCCGGGCACCTTGCAGCCGCCGCAACTCGGCTGCAAAGTTCAATCCTCGCTCTCCCGCGCCCGCCGACCGCCCGCCCTCCCGCTCCCCGGGGGCGGGGCCGGGGTGACAGGCGGCCCCGCCCTTGGTCTCCAGCAGCGTGAGTGACAGGGGGCCGGGCCCGGGCGCCAGAGCCGGTCGGTGGGGAGCGAGCGGCTCGCCCCGGGAAGGCGCTGCTGAGCTGGTCCCGGCTGCGCGTGGGTCCAGGCCCGCACTGACCCCTTCCTGTGCCCTGCGCCCCGCCCCGCCCCGCCGTTCGGATGAACTCAGGTGTGAGCGAGGGGAGGCGCCCTCCCGGGTAGCAGGGACCCCGGCTAGGCCCTGGCTAAGGAAGGGCAGAGCGCCCCTAGGGAGCCTGTCCTCTCCCCGTTCCCCACCTCGGGCAAGCCCTTCTGCTTCTGCGGATAGGGTCACTAGCCCTGAGCCCTAGCAATGGGAAGGAGGTAAGAGAGCGGAAGTGGACGTAACCCAGCAGGGGGGTGGTGTGGGGCAGGGTTTTCCTGGCTCGGCTCCGTCCAGCCCCTCCGCCCTTCTTCCCTCCTCTGCCTCCGTTCCTCTTCCTTCCTTCCCTCCTTCCGTCTTCCCTGCCCTTCCCTCTGTACCTTCCTCTCACCTTCCTCCCTCCCTCCTTCCTCCTTTCCTCCTTCCTCTTATTACCATTGCCTGGAGACATCCGAGAGTGACTCGCTAGCAGAGCTAAGGGTGCGCACTTGTCTCCTCTGGCGTATTTTTCTAGTACACCCTACACACCCAGTGTGTGAGGTGTGAGTCACCCCCAGCGGGATTCTTTCTGGCCCTCTTTCCTCACCGCGCCCCGTGTTGGCCCAGAGCATCTTGAGTAGGCCTTGTTAGGTTTGGAGATCGCTCCTCCTTCATCCCTTGGAATCTTACCCAGTGCCCTTTGACCGCACAAATTCTCCCTCTCGGGCCAAGACAAGGGACGCCCACTGGCCGCGTCTAATCTTGGCAGGCCAGCTTGAGCCCTCGGGGGAAGCCACAGCTGCCTCGAAGGTGAGAGCCCCACATGCTCCTCGTGGAGTGTGGAGCCTGTGGGTGTCTTGCTGGGCTCTGGCATTGCCCATGGTGACGCAGCTGAGCACAGCTGGAGTGACCGCAGGTGCTAAGCCTGCCGGAGGACAGCATCACATAATATTTTGGTTCCCCTGTGCCTGGCACCTGTATAGGTTTTGCCTGACTTCCAACCCCTCTCCCCATGCTCTCAGACCCGGGTCTGTCAAACGCATCCCTCTCTGTGTGTATTTCCTCACAGGACCGGAAGCAGCTAGGCCAGTTGAATTAACCGGGCTTGCTGTGTGTATCAGGGCAGCAGGAGATTTGGGTTCCTAGAGTCCTAAAGACAGCAGGCTTCAGGGCTGCATGACCTGTACAATCGTACCCGGCCCTCCTCTTACAAGGGGCCACTTTGGGTGGCATGTTTAGCTGTCACTGCTTTGAAACTCTTTATCATTTTTACACAAGTTTCCTTGAATTTTCATGTGGCATGAGGCCTAGTAAGTCATGTAGCAGAATCCTACCTGTACGATTTGGGCGTGATAAGATTTTATACATGGGCTAGAAACCTCAAACTTGAGGCCTGAGCTCAAATAATCCCAATGTTTTAGGGAAAACAGGCTCAGAAATATGAATGGAAATCTTTAGTACTAGGCTTGGGGAGGAGACCACCAGGCCAGAAGGTGTGTGCATAGAGAGGATCTCAATACTGGGATTGTCTTCTAAATGTTGTCACTTTCATTTGCAAATGACTAAAAACCCTGCTGTCCCAAGCTGCTGGGGATCCTACCCTAGTGTTCCTTTTTAAATTTTAAAATGAAGCAAGCACCTGGTCTTGGGGAAGGCCAGGATGTAGTGCACACCTACATTTTCATGAAGTGACTGTGATTCATAATTTTGCGTGTCACATCATGAAATATGTACTCCAGAAAGCGAAAGGCCAGGCATGCTGAGCTTTTACAGACAGCTTTTTAACTGCTCAAAGGGATCCCTATGTTCTTTAGAGCAATGTGTGTGCTACTATTAGGGCTTCCACAGCACATTCACTTCCATGAATAAATGCATTTTGTAATAAGCCACAAAAGAGAACAACTCACCAGTTGAACAGTAAGCCTGGGCCGAAAAGTACATGGTCACTTCCTTTGCCTATGGTAAAAGAAAACTTGTGGTTAATATTGCTTTCTTCCTTTGGAATTATCACAGGCATCCTCTGTAGTATGCAGACTTTTCTCTGGTTATTTATTTTAATTGCAGTCGAAAGCTCCTTTTAACAGGAAGAAACATTGTAACAGTCACAGTAGTGGTTAAAATCTAGTTTTTTGTACGCTGTCCACCTCTGCCTGATTTATAATACAGCTCACCCTGCAGTTTGGCATAGGAACTTCAAACTTTGGACACAGCTGTTTAAGCCACAGCCTAAATTCATGGCACAGGCACAGCTAGGAGTGTGGAGGGCAGATGGACCTAAGGCAGGTGGGCATCGTCACCATGCAGTTAGTAGGGAAGTACTTAGTGATGTGCATCTTGGATCTTGATCCTCTGTATGCACCAATTCCCCAGGATGAATGTATTTATTATGTGTTATAAGCATATACTCAAATTTTAGTAAGTAATATGAAAGAGGGAAAAATGACCCAGTATGTTTCAGAAAAATAAAACATTTTTCAAATTGCAAAAAGAAAAGAACTTAAGGATGTCTTTCTCCAAGGCAACCTGAACTCAGTGGTCTGCATGTGTCTAGAGAAGAATTGACTTTAGTTTGAGGTCATACACAAAACACACACTTAAGTGAGTTTTAAAGAGTATCTCATTTTCTCTTATTTATATCTGTGTGAACAGAGGCCCAGCTGTGCGGTCCTCGCGGGTCGTAGAAGAATTGCACCAAACAAGGTCCTCACTCAAAGGAGTTAGTGTCCTTATTCTTTCCTGTGTTTTCTTTGGCTTATCAGTTTCCTTCTCTTCTGCTTTTTTCCCTTTTTTCTTCAACAGAGAATAAGAAACACTTGAAGTGCTTATTACAGGCACACTCCATGACCCCAATTCAGAGATTCTGTGTCAGTTTTTCTAAGAGGAAAACATTGGACTCTCAGCTTTCAAACACTGGGTGAGCACATGTCTGTAATTCCAGCATTCAGGAGGCTGAAGCAGGAGGATCACAGGGAGTTGGAGGCCACCCTCGGCTACATAGTTCAAGGCCAGCCTGGACTACATAGTGAGATCCTGTCTCAAAAAACCAAAAACAAAGACAAATAGGGCTGGGGATTTAGCTCAGTGGTTCCGGTGCCTGCCTCCCCAGTGCCTGCCTTGTAAGCGCACGGTCCCGAGTTCGATCCCCAGTACAAAAAAAAAAAAAGACAAATAAACTCTGGGTGATTCCACAAGAAGTCAACCAGGGACTGACATCTGGAAAGAGAATTGATATCAAAGGCACAAGGGTGGGAGGTGTAGCTCAGTGGCGCCATGTCTGGCTGGCAAGCGCAAGGTCCTGAGTTGGAGCCCTGGTTGGGGTATCAAAGGCACGTATCTCATTAAACATGGAGCTGCAACTTTGATCAGAATAGCATCTCTGACCTTTTCTGAGGTGTGTGTGATGGTGCAAACAGGACCTACCAATCTATCCCATAATAACCACACTGACACATTTTCTCCACTATGCTAACCCCTTCTTCGTCTCCTTGTTTTCTCAGGCTAGCAACTTCTCTTCTTAAAGGTTTTCCAGCTGCGCTTACTAAGGATAAAGTATGAAGGGCTCAGCTATAATCTCCCTTCAGTACAACCATCCGTCTTGGAAAAGCAACTCTAGAATTCACTCTAGAATCAGAGAAGAATAAACATGTAAATGAGGAAAACCGAAAAATGTGTCCTGCAAGGCTACTGACCTATACCTGTTTCCACATTCCTGAGGTAGATTCTTAGAGGTTCCAATTAAGAATTAAGCATTGTGTGGATAAATGTCAGATTTGTCTCTTTCACAATATGATTTCAGGCAAGAATGGGATGTACTTCCATGGGACTGAACCTGTCTGGATCCCAGTAGGCAATATAATCCTTTTATAAATGGCAATTATAGCTTTTTGTATCAAATCATTGAACTATACTGTGGCTTTCACCAAAAGAGAAAACAGTACCTCTGATTACAATCATCTGCTTTCTTCTATCATACTGCAAGGTTAGTAGCCCATTTGGGGGTGATATTAGCATAGAATTCATTTTTCCCTACAATGAGATTATAAAATTTGAATTGCATTCTGACTGTCAAAAGGGTTTTTTATCTCTGCCTTTCTGTGGTGCTGAAGATCAAAACCCAGGGCCTGACCCATGCCAGGAAAGGGCTCTGCCACTGAGCTACATCCTCAGCACTAAATTTTCCATTGATTCTAATGTTAGCAACACTACCAGAAGCAGTCATAAAGATTCTCATATCTGATTTTGCATATAAGCTGTGAGGAAAAAAACCTTCAACCAGGTATAAATGGAATACTATTTAATAGTCAAATGTAGGGAGCTTTGTAAAATACAAAAAGTAACTTGCGAAGTTTTGGTTCTGACACAACAAAAATATTATTGGCTTGTCCCCAAACATTTGGAGAAGCATAAATGAATTTAAAGAAACTCATGTAAAGTTAGCCAAATTTCAAATGATATGATTTTAACTAAAACAAGAAATGAATTTCTCACCTCTGAGTGGCCTACTTTTCATGTAAAAAGTGTGATGCATTTTTCAGTAAATTTAATGCATAAATTTTTGTGAAACAAGACTTTTGGCTTTTGTTGTTGAACAGATCCCCAGTAAACAATCACGGTTTGATTCTGAGTTTCAGTCTTAAACATGGAAAGAAAGCCACGGCTGCCCTTCAGAATGATTGAAACTCTATTTTGCTGGAAGTCTTGGGTGGAGTTTTCCTCTCCGGTGTTTTCAAGCCCGTGCAAATTTACATTAAACCGTGTAAAAACGCAGAGATTTGGAGAGAGATGCCTGAAAAAAAAAAAAAAAAAAAAGTCCAAAGCAGCTTTTGACAGCAGACAGCGCCACATGCTGGCCGTAGAAAGACGTGTGAAGGAAGCGGGGAGAGCCCTCTGTCTGTGATGGCTTTAGGACTACACTGTCCACTCCAAAGCATGCATCTGACAACAGTAACCATGCCAGGTCCTCAATACCAGCTGCATCATGTTCAGGGTGGATGTAAATATAGGAAGGCTGTCCTTTGAATAGCCAGCCACCCTGACAGCTGAGAGGCAAAGTAAACCCTCAGGACCTTGCGAGGGCCTGTGTGTCCCTCTAAAAGCAAGCATAAGACCTGTGAAATTACTGAGGTGCTAACTAATAGTCCCCTCTTCTGAATCCACAGGGGCTAACAAAGCATCCCTGAGGCTCACACAAAAATAGTCAAAGCCAAACAAACACTTGCATCTGGGTTTACATCCAGGCTGACATTTTTATTGCTCTTCTCCCCTCAAAAAATCAGCTGAAATTATCACTATGCCTGCAACAGTTTTAAAGTTAGGACTGTATCATCACTGGCTGCTCAGGTGCTAAGGGATTTGAGACATGTTGTATATACTTTGCACACGTTAACATGTTCACGATGGAGTGGACGTGTATGACTGTGCTATTGGGTGGCACGGGAAGTCCTATCGGGTGGTACAAACTGCCCAATGGGACGGCCATGCATGTACCACCAGTGGTTCAAGGTGGCGGGAACAATTTGGAATCAGGTTGGCTTTGAAATCTTAGTTGCAGCAAGGAGGGCTGTGCTGTCTATGCAAATTACTTCTCTCTGCACGTCAGCATCTTCCTTTTGTAAAACAGAGGTTGTGTAGAAACAAACTGCCAGGATTATTTTGAGATAATATTTCTAAAGGGTTGAATACAAACCATTAATAATTATGACTCTTCCAACTGGGCAAGATAAATACAGCATTCCCATCATTAAGAAACAGATTTATAGGGGCTGGGGATTTAGCTCAGTGGTGCCCCTGCCTGCTTCTCAAGCACAAGGTCCCGAGTTCAGATTTACAATACAGTAAGGATTTTTTTAACTTCCTTTCTGTTTAGTATAAACTACACACCAGGATTTCTCAGCCTCGGTACAACTGACATTTTGGGCTGGATATTCACTTCCCACGAATCTTCCCTGCATTTTGTGGAATATTGAATGGCTTCCAGTCTCTCTCTCTTACACACACACACACACACACACACACACACACTCCTAAATTGTAGTGAATAGAAATGTCTGGGGACATTACCATGTGCCTTTTGGAGAAATCCGTTATCCCTTGTGCATGATCAACATATCCTCTAGGTTGGGAGAATCTCTACCCACTGATGCAATGGTCACAGTGATTCATAGATGACTTCTGAAATGAGGATTTGTTTCTAGACACGAAAGCCAAGTCCACTTTCCAAAGTGACTTATCTGAGTTTCTTCCAAAGCACCTTTATTTCTGAAATGGATTCAGCAGTATAGAAGTGACGACATCCTACAAAGGAATCCACCCACCCAGCACCTCCACCATCTTTTCTCCCCATGGTATCCAACATGCACATTTATACATAGCATGTTACCTAGCCAGAACTATCACACCACATATGAAAGCCAGATCCATTTTTCTGCTCCTGGCCAAGCACTCCACCTGACTCAAAGCATTTTTAAAACTTCACCAGCATCACTACATAAAATACACTGTGGCAATTTAAGTCATACATTTTTCTGATTTGTATATTCTGTGGTACTAAAGATTAAACACGAGGCCTTCACACTAAGCTACATCCCCAGGCCTTTAAAAAACATTTTTTTTTTGAGGCAAGATTTCACTAAGTTGCTAAGTTGCCCAAGGTGGCTTCAAACTCATAATCCTCCTACCTCAACCTCCCAGTGTGTTGGAATTACAGGCAGACACCATCACACTCTCTTATATAACTATTTTCTTTTTCAGCCGGTTTTATCAGGGTCGGTTTACATAAAATACAACCAGTTTATGTAAAACCAAATGCACAGTTTTTAAAGATATAACTTGATGAGTGCTGTGGATTGGATCCTGAATGTCCCCCAAAGGCCATGAGTTAGAAGCTTGGCCTCCATGATAGTGCCATTAGGAGGTGGTGGAACCTTTACGAGGTGGGGACTAGTAGGAGGAATTCAGGTCTCTGGGGGCCTGTCTTTAAAAGTGATCGTGAGATTGCTGCCTTCTTTCATTTTCTGCCATGATGTGAGTGGCTTTGTCCTGCCATTCTTCTTTGCTCCCTGAATCCATCCCTGACAGCCAAGCTACAGCAATAGCAAGCAGTTGCAGGTCCCAGGCATGTGGGGTTCACTTCTGGGGCACGTGGCACCTGAATTTTCCACTTTTCCCTTTGCCTGGCAGCCCTTTCCTGCTCAGGAAAGTTAGTTCTCATCCTGTCTGCAGACAGAGTCTCCTACATGCAGGGTTTTCTAGACTTCTCAGATAAAACTTCTTCCACATTGCACAGTCTCTGTTTTTTAATATTTTATTTATCACATTTTATCACGTCTCTGATCACATATCACAATCTTTACTTCTATGCTAAACTCTTATAGCTTTTGGCTGTTTCCAGAAGGTGTCCAACAAATTCTTTCTTACTTGCTTTTTATGGGGCCAGTATCTCAGCCAGCAGGGCCATACTCCCGGGCTTCATCCCTATCCCTTTTATTTTTTTGTTTTGAGACAGAGTGTTGCCACATTGCACAGGCTGGCCTGGAACTGCTGATCCTACATCAGCTTCCTGAGCTTCAACTAATCCTTTGCATGAGTCTGGAACAGTCACACATTACCTCATTCTACTGTATGCAGCCTCGTTTTTGTTCTTTCTTTACTCTTTACAGTTTTTTCATCTTATTCTATCTATATCTTTTACTCAGACTTTGGGAGTATAATGTAGGATTTACTATGCAGGGTGTCTTAGTTACTTTTCTCATTGCTGAGACAAAATACCCAATACCCTAAGTTAAAGGAGGAAAGGTTTATTCAGTTTATAGAGGTTTCAATGCATAGTGGGCTGACTCCAAGGCAGGGCAACATAGCAGAGAGGCATCTCTGAGTAGAAAGAGTCCATGGCAGGGTAGGCAGGAGGCAGCAAGCAGTGGAGCAGCCAAGAAACAGGAGCAGCAGCAGCAGCCATCTACCTCTCCTTTGTATCTTTTCCAGGCTACCCATCCTTTGGGTGGTGTCACCCACACCCAGGGAGGGCCTTCCCATTATCCACACCCAGGACTATGCCATACCAATCAGTGGATTAATTTAGTAACCACACACCCTTAATCCTAGCATCACACACCCTAGATCCAGCCACCTCTAAAAAGCCCCACCTATGACCACATTGGGGGAACATCTAAACACAAGCCATAACATGAGGTGTCAATGATTCCAGGACTCTGGAAAAGAGCCATACTGTACTTCCAAAATGCAATCAGTCAAATTACCAACAATCCCTCACTTCCCCTCCTTGGCAACCCAACCAAAGCTATTGCTTCATGAACAAGCAAGTTTAGAACAGCATAACTCGTGTTAACAAGATATGAAAGCAACAAAACCTTCACTGATGGAGAAGCATGAACTCTAGGATATTCACAGCAGGAATTATTATACAGTAGTCAAAATAAATTAATCACAAGCCTGATGTGGTGGTGCAGTCCCAGCACTATGAGAGCTGAAGAAGGAGGATGTCAAGTATTAGTCCAGTCTGCACAACTTAGTGACTTTGTGAGACCCTTTCCCAGAATACAGAATAAAAAGGGCTAGGGATGTAACTCTGTTATGGTTTATATCTAGATGTCCCCCCATAAAGCCTCACAATCACAGGTAGGGCTTTTGGGAGATAACTGGATCCTGGGTGAGTGTTACTCGGCAGATTAGTCCAGTGATGGGTTTATAGCTAAATTCTGATGTTCAGAGGTGAAGCCTGGATGGAGGAGATGGGTTATTGGGGGTGTGGCCTGTCAAGGTCTAACTCCATCTTCCTCCCTTGATCCCTCTCTGCTTCTGCCACCACCACACCATAACCTCCTCTGCCATGTTGCCCTGCCTTGGAGCCAGCCAACTATGGACTGAAACCTCTATGAACTGTAAGCCCAAATGAACTTATCCTCTTTAGAGCTGTGGGTATTGGGTATCATGTCTCAGCAATAAGAAAGTAACTAAGACAAACTCAGTGTGAAAGCCACACCAGTCAGTCAATAAGTAAATAAATACATAGCAGAGATGTAATTTTTAAAGAAAAATCTTAATAATGTAATAATAACTGTGTAAAAAGTCTTCCACAGACTACATATCCCAGGACACCTTCTTTATAAAGTCAAAGGTAACTGGAATAAAAATGTACTTATCAGTAAGTATACATATGCAATGAATCTATATGAAAAGAAAAGAAAAAGGAATAATTGAAAGAGGGTCCCCCTGGAGAAAACAAAGGGATTGGTTAATATAAAAGATCTGGCTTTTGTTAGTGGTGATGAGACAGGCTGGTGCCCATTCAGGATTCAGAATAATTCATTATTAAGTAGCTACTGAGTGTGTAAAATGAGCCATGTTTGCAACAATAACAAATGCCATGGACCATGAATTAAACTTTATACAACCCCATGTCTCTGAAAATATAATAAAGTGAATGTATCAGATACTACAAGGTTTTTTATTTATTATTTATTTTATTTATTAAAGTATAATTTGTTTTGTGCTGTGGTGGTTCAAATCAAAAGCTTCATGCAAATGCTCTACCACTGAGCTACAGTACTAGCCCATATACTGCTTGTTTATTTAACCAGCTATGCAGGGTCCAATGCTCATGTAGCAATATCCAATGTATTACTGGTTGAAAGAATAAATTAAAGGGCCAATTTTTTTCTATGTGCAAAGGCAGAGAAGAATAAGGCTTAGGGATGGAATATTATTATTGTGGGTGACTAGGAATAAAAAGGTAATGTTGAAATGGCAGCAAAATGTTGACCTGGAGACTGAAGTCACATCAGACTTTGTAGAGCTGTGTTGAGTCCCAAGTGGAAAGGTGTGTCACTGTCTGAATAAACTCGAAGGTCACAAATGCAAAAGAAGGATGTGGCTGACAGGGAGGATGGGAGAACTGTGTGTTTGAGCCCCCAGCAGCTGGAGTGTCACTGCCATCCACCCTTCTGTCGAGCTCGCCCTGCCTGGGAAGTCAGGAGACAATGGGTTCCAGGCCCGCCACTCTCCCAGGAGACAGAAACAATGCGGGTCAGCATCGTGTAGATAACATACTAAACCACGGCCTGGGTGAGGTCACAGAGAGTGACAGGGAACACACAAGGGAAGAGGCCTGAGGAGACTTCCAGGATCTAATAGGTGTCACAAGTCAGAAAAACAGTCACAGTAACTTGGTCTTCCCTATGCATAGGGATGCTTCAGGTATGGATGTCTGGATCGACCCTAAATTGGGGCAAGTTTTAAATATGTGATATTACAAACTGGTACGTGATAACTCTATAGCTGCATCAGACACTTGATGTTTTTTCTGTTATTTTCAGTGAATCAGGTACCCATCTCTATCAGACCTGTCTACCTTTTCAACTCTGTGGCTGAGTTTTAGGAAAGAGTCCCTGGAAATGTGATCTTTCTACACTGCTGGAAGATCATTTACAAATATTATATCCTATCTCTTCACTTTATAACTAATTTGGGGAAAGTTCCTATTGGGGGGTTAGAAGAGTGAGGGAGAGGGACAGAGAGAGAGGCAGAGGAAAGAAGAAGGAAAAGGGGGAGGGGAGGAGAAGAAAGAAGGCAAAGTGAAGAAGGAGGAGGAAGAGGAGAGGACAAGGAGAAAACAGAAGACAACAGGAGGAAAGGCAGATCTTTGCACTAATTTAAGATGAAAGTAAGAAAATTACTCATAATAATCTAAAAAAAAATATTTAAGTCCAAACCACACCAAATTATTCTGAAAGTTATTTTTTAACTGATCAATGTACAAGTGTTTTTATGTCTTAGTTTTTATTTATAGATAAATTATAATGGCATTTCAGTGAGACTAACAACATTGAACACTGTAAATAATCGTTCCATTGCATCTCTGAGGAGTCACTGAAATGTCCACCATAAGTAAATGGGCCTCGAAACTGAGCATTACTACAAATATATTAAAACAGAGAAGAAAATATGTTTATTCTATTCTAGATCCACTTTTCTGAGCCCAGGAACATTTTTTAATGCTGATTTTTCCTTATGTAAGTGAAAGCCTTTCAGGTCCTTGTGCATGCTAAGCACATGGTTTACCACTGAGCTACATCCCAACTCTTTTTATTTTTCTTCTTTTCAGATAGGGAGTCCCTAGCAATCCTCCTGCCCCAGCATTCTGAGTACAGCAGCTGAGATCACAGGCATGTGCCAGGGCACACATCCCCAGGAAGATTCTTTTCACAAAATATGAGCCAGCCCAGGAAGCTGTGGAGCAATGGTAACTGTGATATTCTCACTGAAGTGGTGGAGGTATATCTTTCGGTTTTCACATACTTGAAAGCCGATAGGATAGGTGAACTATAGGTGATTCTGATCCCTTATTTTACATCATGTAAGCCAGGGTTGCTCAATACTGAGGATTATTAGTAATTTTAAAATGCAAAGCTCCATACTGCAAATATGTACTAATAAAACATAGAAATCAGAGGAAAATATAAAAAGGAAAGACCTGGAAAGAAAAAAAGTAATTTAAAAAAATGCAATGCTTCTGGACCCAAGACCAAGTGTCCTCATCTAATTGGTCTCGGGTGGCCTAAATACCAGTATCTTTGTGTTTGTTTGTTTTTCTGAAGTTCTAGGATTGAATGGAGAGCTTGTGCCTGCAAGGCAAGGGCTCTACCTCTGAGGTACACCTTAGTTCACACAGCTGTTGTTTTTCAAGCATACAGGTGATTCTGATTCCTCCATAGTTGACCATCAATCAACAAGAATATTTCCCCCTAAATTCAAATGATGCATTTGAGAAAAGTTATGAGAATTTGGCAAAAAAATAAAAGATGAGAACCCCATGGCTTCTCAACAACCACACATCTATTTCAGACAGCATCATCCAGTGTCATGGGATCAGCCTGTGTGTTGCAAGACACAGAGCAGTAACTCTGGCCTCTAACCACTAGATGCCAGTAGCACTTCTCCCCAAACTCCCAAAGCTGTCAAATGTCCCTGGGGAACAAGCTGTTTCCTTCCCCTTTGAAAACCCCCGATGTAAACAATCCCACAGAAACAGATATGCAACTATCATATTAGTTCTTAGAAAATCAAACCAATAAGCATGTCCTTCAGTTAAAGTAGCAGTATATAGTCACACAATAAAAGGAGATGCTGTTCTGAAAGGTTGTTCTGAATTAAAAATTAACCATTATAAACATTTTCCACTTATTCTTGTTAAAATGCTCCCACCCCACCCTGGCTTCACTCCACCTCCTTCTCAAGTAGCCTCTCTTGAACATCTTGAAAGCATGAAATCATTTCACAGTCCCTCCCAGCCAACTGGGAGGTGCTGACCTCCTAACCCTATCTGTGACCTGAAGCAGCCCCACAGGAAATCATTTCTTTCCATTTGCTTGCTTTAGTCTCCTCTTCTCTACAGGACAGACGAGAACAGTAAATTTAAACAGGTTTGTTTCTGGTTCGATCTCCCCACTCCTCAGGGTGATTTCATCTCCCCTGTTACCTCTCTAGGAACAACTTACCTAATACTCATCCATTCATCAACTTTGTGGCTCTCTTACTCCGTCTTTGAGCTCCAGTCGAGAAATCCTGGTACCAATGACTCAAGTTTGGTTTCTCTTATATGAGAAATCCAAATTATAAATAAAGAACAAAATAAAAGACAGATTATAGGAAGTAGGAAGAAGGATCTTTCTCCAATAGGAAGGGGATCAGGAGAGGGAGAGAGAGATGAGGGAGAGGAAGGAAAGGGGATGCAAAAGGAATTGAGATATGTTTGCACATGCACTGCCTCCACACAAGGAGTGTAAGTATGTACTGCAGACATGGGCTCATAAAACAAAAAGACACCTTGATACAGCAATGAACCACAGAGAGTCTCTGCTTTCTTGGGGGTAAGTTATTAAAATATGGTATTAAGTACAAGATATCTGGCTGTGTCATTTCCTTTTTCCTACTTCAAGAACTTATCTTTTTAGCAATTGCTCAATACATGAATGTCTATGGTTCAAAGAAATGTTAAGAATGAGTTTTTCTAAATGTCAAACTTGCCCAACCAAGTACCTGAATGGCAGTGAATCCTGATAAGGCTCCACTGGGCCAGCTCATTTTGTAACCAGCCATTAACCTGCACTTTGTTGGGGGTATTTGATAAACATTACTGGCCCCATGTTGAGTAAGTTTGAAAGCAATGAATGTTTTGCTTCAAGGAGCAGAAAACCCATAGTCTACTGTCACCCATCTCCAAGTAGCAAGGGGAGGACTGGGGACCTGTACCTCACTTCCAACGATCCCCTCTGATTCAGGGCTGCAACTCGGCCATGATGGGCACTGATGAGCCACCAATTTTCACCAGCTGCTGAGATGTCCATAAATGTCCAAGTGGCAACTTATGAGAGTATAAAGTAAACAAGGTTGATTAAGGAAAGTCTTCGTGGGGCTCTAAGAATGGTCTTGAGTTCTGTCTACTTTTAGTTCTGCGTCACTGGGGCTGCAGTGGACCACCCTGGCAATCCAGGGACACTCTTGGGTTTCATCTTCACCAAACCATTGGTGAACCAGACCTGGTGCCCAGGGGACCCTCTGGGACCTTTGAGTCCCATTAAAGCAGCGGCTTTGCTTCAGAAGGGAAAGTGGGAGATCAGGTTTCATAAAGGAGTAATTTCCTGAGTGTAAAGCTGAGATGTCCTAAGCCAGGCCAGCTGCCTTCCTAAATATCCCATTTCCAGTGGTGAACCGTGGCCTGGGGGCCCTTTTTCCACCTTTATTAATCATTGAGCCAGGCTCACCATTCCCTAAAAAGGAAATATCAGGCTGGACAGTCACAGTGCTTCCAAGTGTCAGGTGTCTGGATTTGACAAGAGCCCAGTAGCCCAGCTGCATTGCAGAGGGCTGTAGCCCAGAGGGGTAGTAAGAAAGCAATGAACCCCAAACCCCGAGATACCAGAGGAATGGACTTCCCTTTTGCCAAAGACTCTGATCAGCAAATCATCAGCCAAAGAAAGTGGAACCAAAGTGGAACATTAGAGTCATGGAGCCCAGTCACTGGTGATCCTGTACACACCCCTCTCCCAGTGCTCACAGGGCAGGGACATCACAGGCAGGGAATAAAACAGCAGCTCCTAAGAGCTTCAGGTACAAAGGCAGCACATGACATTGGCCCTGACAGGCCCCCACATATAAGGACACTCAGCAGGCCCCAGGACATCTCACCGTTCCTGCCAAGTGAGCAGGATTTGGGTGGGCTCTCCACACAGAACCAGGTGGAATGTTTGCCTGGGAGTCTGTGTTCAAAAAGCATTCACATCTGGCAGCTCCATGCAGAGTTCCCTGCCACAGCTGGACAAATGCATACAGTCCTCAGCTCTGCTTTGGAGGAGGGAACAGCTGAGGCTGGCTGCGGCCTGAGGAGTAGGGGCTATGTAGGCAACGAGGGGTTCCACTGTGGGAAGTAAGAAACATTTGCTCCTACTCTTTAGTTGTCTGATAGAGGTGGCCTACCTGCTAGAACACATTCTTTGATGTTATACATCTCTGGAATTTGATATCCCTGGAAGATGTATATATGTATATGTTTTTACTGGAGATTTTATCCAGGCCTTTTACACTGAGCTACATCCTCAGTCTCTTTTTTTCTTTTTTGAGACAGGCTAAGTTTCCCAACTGCACTCAAAGTTGGAATCCTCCTGTCTCAGCCTCACAGATTGCTGGGATTACAAGCATGCACCCCCACACCTGCTTAAGGCATATATTTCAAACTATGGGAGACTCTTGTGACCAATCTGGGCATCACAAAGGCTATCACAAGGTCTCTGGTGTCAATTTGTAAGAAATTTCAGGTTGATTTCTTAAAAGAATTGTTCCAACCAGTCATGGTGGGGCAAGCCTGTAATCCCAGCACTCTGGAAGACTGAAGCAGGAGGATCACAAGTCCAAGCCCATTCTGGACAACTTAGTGATTTTAGCAAGACCCCATGTCAAAATTTTTAAAAATTTAGAAAGGGATGGAAATGTAGCTCACTGTAAAGACCCTGCATTCAATCCCCAGTACTATAAAAAGGGAGGGAAAAAAGAAAAGGAAAAAGGGAAGAAAATAATAAAGCAAAGCAGTATTGATTTGGAAGGAGCTAAAAAATGCTCCTGCACTCTGGGAATGTAAATCAGCACATTGGAACCCAGCAGTTCCTACAGTGGACTTGAAGTGACTCATGGTGGTGGGCAAGTGTGGGAGGAGGGTGCCGGTGGAGATAACCACCTCCCGCTTACACTGGAAGATGCTGCTGATGGCTTCCACTTCAGGGAGGTTAACATTCAGGCTCTAAGAACTAAGGGACAGGAAGCTCCAGCACAGAGTGTGGTTCCAGCCTCAGCACCCTAGCCCTTACCCCTGGAGCTAAGCACAGGGCATCCTGAGCACACACTCAAGGTAGTTCTAGCTTCCGACATGTGAATCAACTTGCTTTGTCCACACTCTGGCACCTTCAGCAGAAGCAGACAAGAATATGAGTGTTATGGTCTGGATCAAAAATGTCCCTCACAGGGCTCATGTGTTCAGAGGTGGGGCTTTCAGAAGGTGACTGGATCATGAGGGTGCTAACCTCATCTGTGGATTAATCTGCTGATTGGTCTGTAGCTGCATGGTATTAGGAGGTAAGCCCTGGGCAGAGGGAGTAGCTCATGGGATTGTGACCTTGGAGGTCCTGAGGACTCTGTCTGGTCCCTGGTCCCTTCCTCTGGGGTGCTTTCTCCTCTGTCTGGTTCCCTGAAGCCATGAGGTTAGCAATTTGCCCCACCATGCGCTTCTGCCATGATGTTTCTACCTCTGAGCCAGCTAACTATGGAGTGAATCCTCTGAAACTGTGAGTTAAAATAAGCTTTACCTCCTTAAGCTGAGTAAGTCAGGTATTTGGTCCCAGCAACAAAAAGCTGACTAATACAAAGAGCAAGACACCCACATTTTCTCATGTGACGGTGACATCCCATTTAGGATGAAAAGTAAAACCAATGGCTCTGTAAAAGAGAGTAGAAAGAAGAAGCATGAATCCAGTGATCACTTCTCTCCAAGAACCCTAAGCAGAGTCCATGATTTCTGATGTGTGCCTGAAACACTTCCGAACTCTGTTTTATAGTCAGGATGAGTACTGCTAATACCTTACTTACAATAGGGCTTGACTTTTCTTTCTGTATTCTAAATGTATACAGCTATTATTTATTTCCCATCTGGCAAGACTCTAGAAGACATTTTCAAAGCAATTCTAAGGCCATCACGCCAGACTTTACAATCGCACTGACTGTATTGATTTTTATTTCTCACACAGAATGACTAGCCTAGTAAATGTGAAATGTAAGTGAAAAAGGAATTGTTGGTTCATAATATAGTAATAAAACTGGAGACATCATTATTTGCTGAATTTCTAAAGCTAGCATACACATTCACATGACCCACTAGGAATGCATAAAATAAGATGCCTGGTGTTTTTATGAGATTATTATAATGTGTGTGCTTATAGCTGCAAAATGGGTGATCTGTCTTTATAGCTATTTATGAAGTGCCAGTAAGTGGCTTAAAATATTCTGAATTTTGTGACTGTTGCCTCTTCTACTGCATTAGAAAGCTTCATATTTACAATACTATTCATTATTTCCGTCACCATAAATTTATATGGAACTTTAGCAAAATGTTAGAAGAATGCTGGGTGCAGGGGTGCATGCCTGTAATCCCAGCACTTGAGAGGCCGAGGCAGGAAGCTTGTAAGTTCAAGGCCAGCCTGGACTACACAGTGAGAACTTGTTTAAAAAAAAAAAGGGAGAAGATGCAATTTTCCTTTCTATGTGTTGCATTCCTTAAGAATAAAAGAGATTTACTTGGCTCATGGTTTTGGAGAGTCCAGTCCAGGACTGGTTGGCCCCATTGATTGGGGACTGGGATGAGGCAGTGCATCATGGTGGGAATGCCTCATGGTGCAGAGTGCTCACCTTGTGGCTGGGAAGAGGAAGGAGCTAGGGTCCCACGGGACCCCGACAGGGCACACACCTAATGAGCCAACTTCTTCTCTCTTAAATGTTTCACCACCTCCCAGTAGTGTCCAGAGGAACACCAAGCCTTTGACCCATGTGCCTTTGGGAGACATTGAAGATCCAAACTACAGCAGTGACTGAAACGAAGGAATTATGAAATGGTTATAACAAGCCAAGGAAGATAGGTTTAAAGAAAATCTTCTGCTCTCTCCCTCCCCTCAACACACCACTGCTTGCTAATGCTTTGCCACACTCCATTTATCTTCATAATACTTGCCTCTGCCTGAAGTTGTATATTATTTTGTGATTTGTATATTTACCTACTGACTTCATTTACTTGTGTGTTCTTTATCTCTGCAACTGGAGTGGGGCTTTGCCAGTCAACTGTGCTATTTCTGACACATAAGAAAAACTCAATAAGTATCTACAGAATAATGAGTGAATCTACCATGTTTAGAGGTAAAAATTGTATTTTAAAAATTTTATTTATTTAGTTGTGCTGGGGATTGGATCCAAGACCTCTCACATCTAGACAAGTAAGCCTATCACCCTACCATTAGCTACATCCCCACCCCATAAAATACTACCTTATAACAAATGCATCTCGTGGTCACGTTGATGTGACTTACATCCTCTGGTCCAAACTGCAGACATGATTCTCCACATTTTCCCATGATGTGGAATCTATTGCTCACTCTCCCTTCTGACATCATCCCCATGCTCTTCTCCCCTTGCATTATTTGTTGATTCTGGAACTTTCCTGACCTGCTTCCCTTTAGGATCTGGGGTAGAAAACATTGGAGGAAGATACTTCCCCATGAGCACCATACTGTGCATTCAGCCCACCCTGGCCTCCGCATTTCAACCTGGAAACTGGCCCCCCCATCCCTGGTACTCCCGGTCCTCTTCTCCTGGTATAACTCCCCCCTCCATGGGTCTCACCATCATATTACAGCCTAAAAATGTAGAATAAAAGTATCATTGTGTGACACACAATAACAATATGAAGTATCATTATAAATGTTATAAAAATGCTTATCGTGTATTCTAGCTCCCTGAAATGTGAGCTGCATGAACACAGAGATCTTTGTCCATCTGCTCCATTCCTGGTACCTGCTCTCATCTAGGTTACTGGGTCCAATCCTGCGATCTGTGTTCCCAGATCACCTATGAGCCAGTGTCCAAAGAGCAGGGATGTCAGCTGTCTCCAGATGGCTGTGTGTTTCATATATTTCCAGCCATGGATATGCCACTTTTGATTTCAGTATCTGCCACATGACACAGACTGTGCATTGGGAAAACACGCCCTCTTGTCTGGATTCTTCCATTCAGAGCTGACTTTGTGACTTTCCTACTGGCCTTACCTCACCTTACCATTGATATTAGTTGCCTTCCCATCCCAACAAAATGCCTGAGAAAAACAAAGGAGGAAAGATTTATTTTAGCTCATGGTTTCAGAGATTTCAGTCCATGGTTCCTTCACTTTACACCTTGTTAGTGAGACAGAAACACTGTAACATCACAGTGGAAGGATGTAGCAAAAGAAGGCGGGGGCGGGGGGGGACACAAAATATAGTCCCCAAGGTCAACACCCATGATCTACTCCTTTCCACTAGGTCCTACCTCCTAATTGTATCACTTCACAGTAATACCATCAAATTATGTACCCATCAATGGATTAATCCACCTCAGGGACCAGGGCTCTCATGACCCAGTCTCCTTTCTAGAGCACCACCTCAAACATTGCTACAATAGGGTCCAAGCCTTCAACACATAAGCCTTTTGGGAGACATTTTAGATTCAACTATAACACCATCCCATACTGGTTTCTTAGCTCTTTCTTCACTTTGCTGAATTAAATTTCCTGTTTAAAATACTCAGAGTGAAGCCAGGCACAGTGGTTCATGCCTGTAATCCCATCACTTTGAGAGGCTAAGGCAGAAGGACCACAGGGTCCATCCCAGCCTAGATAATTTAGTGATCCAGCAAATCCCTGTCTCAAATAAAAAATATAAAAAGGATTGGGGATGTAGCTTATTGTGAAGGCTCCAAGTTCAATCCTTAGTACTGAAGAAAAAAAACTGAGTAGTTTCTGTTCTCTCGAAAGATCCTTAAATATACAATTTAACTTTTTCTGATTTCTAATGGTTGTTTGAGGAGTCAGGTCAGAGAAAGAAAATGAAGGTGGTTGACATTATGTTCTTCTCCTACCATAAGAAAACCAAATAATTTTGTAGCTCAGTACATTTGGTGGAACAGCTCTAGTTTTACAGGGTTTCCTCATTATCTTAAGAGAGATGCAGTATAAATCACTAAGTGCAGACAAGTGCTATAATCTGATGTATGGTAAAATCACAGTCATATACAGTTGATAATTTATCATGAGCTTTTAATTATATGAAGAGACATATTAAATTTATCTCTGTGTCCTTATCATTCAGTTCAATGCCTGGAATGTAACAGTTACCTGATAAATCCTCATTTAATGATGAGATGAATGAACTGAAAGTATTAAAAAATTATTCAGTCTATGGCTATATGTCACACAATATGAGATAGTGCAAGGACCCTGGAAACCTAACGGCATATGAATGAAGAAAAATCCACCTGGCTTGCAACACAAAAATGCTGAGGCTAAAAGTACTGAGCAGCCAGACACACTGTGAATTATGAGAAGAGGGAACTTTCTGGTTGTCAGGCTGTCCAGCCTGGCTCCTCTACAGAGTCTCGACATCTTGGGATAGCTAATAATAGTTGTTCGATGCTCAAAACAGTGAATGAAATGCTCAGAATTTAGAATTTTATGAAGAAGGTTGTTTCCATGAGAGTTTAATCATGCTTCAGGTCACTAGGGTCAAATGGACAAACAGCAAACTAGCTGCAGGACAAGGAAACAGGAGATGGACAGGTGTTGCATTCTATTGTGTAGGGTGTTATTCTGTTTGAACAAGTAGCCATGAAAGATTCATCCATGAGTTTTGTTCCCTGGTTCCTTCAACAAACATCAATGATGCCGTTTGGATAAATCTCTCTCAAACATCTATGTATTGAAGGCTTGGTTGCCAGCCCAGGGCACTAATGGGAACCTGAGCTTGGAGCCTTGAGGAGATGGGCCCTAGGGGGAGGTAATCTGGTCACTGGCAATGCACCCTTGAGGGGGATTTTGGGACTCTGAACCCTGCCTGGCTCCCTCTGCTTCCTGACCACCATGAGAACAGACTTCCCCCACTGTATCCTCCCATCATAATAGTATACTGCCTCCCCATAGGCCTAAAGCAGTGGATGTTTTAGTCAATTTTCCATTGCTGTCACAAAATACCCAACACCCACAACAAGTAAGGAGACCTTTATTTTGGCTCACAGTTTCTGAGAGTTCAGTCCCTGGTTGGGTTGCTCCATGGCAGAAACAACATGGTGAAAGTCAGAGAGAGAGAGGGAGAGACCTTCAGAAGGTGAGGCCCACAGTGACTCACATACTCTGAGGCCTCTCTCCTAACAGTACCTTCAACAGAAAATTCATCAATGGATCAATCCACATGAAGACTATACCACACACATCATCCAATCCAATCATCTGCCAAAGTCCACACCTCTAAACACATAAGACTTTTAGGGTACAGTTTAGATCTCAACCATAGCAACAGGCCAGTAGACCATGGAATGAAACATCTAAACCACAAGCCAAAATAAATCTTTCTCTGCATAAGTTAATTGTCTTGGGTAATTGGTTGTACTTATGGAAAACCAGTAGTTAATATAATCTTCATGCAGTCTTAACTCATACATAGCCAGTGCTGCCTTCTGAAGTTCCCTGTGGAGCCACTTTTGCAAGAGCCTCTGCTTGATCACAGGGGATCTCTGCTGGACCACATGACTTCCCATAGAGTCCATCGTTGGTCACTGGTCAGTTGTTTGTAGCGCGATGGCTCCACCGACCTGTCCTGACATCTTGCCTGTCCTCACATGGGCCACATAGGGAAAATTTGACCACATGTGGACTCTAGCCATGGTGGGATTCATGTGATTGCTTTTGGAACCAGGAGAGATAATGTGACAAGGTGCTGAGAGGCATTTCCACAATGTCACCTCGGGGAGCTAGGCAGGTAGCCATTTCTCCTTCATGCATCCCTGGTTTCAGCTGAGCACAGGCTTTTTCTTCCTACATCCCTGTGGGATGCAGTTTGAGGCTTCTACGTGTGTCTCTATAGTTGCCTAATTGTAGATAAGAAGTAGATTCTTAGCAGCAGAGCAGCCATAGCTCATGGTGTCCGCCATCTGGATATTCTGGTTTGGTACTGTCCTGTGGGATCTGAGTTGTGGAAAGGTGAGGCCATGCTGGCCTGGCTTCTGCTGACTCTGTAGGTAATTCTCTATCAGGATCAGTTTGGGCTCAGTGTCTCTTTACTGCCTAAATTCACAGAGTGGTGGCAAGATGAACTAACAGGCCACTCACATGTTGCTGAGGGATAAGCCACAAGCTGGAGCTCCTCAGTGATGTGGCCAAAGGTACCCTAACTCCAGCCAACATCACTTAACAGTGGGGCACATTCTGGGAAATGAGTCACTGGGCAGTTTTTTCATTGTGCAAACATCAGAGACTGCCCTTAAACTAAGATGCCACAATGCCAATAGGTCATATGATCTTACATGAACACTGCCATACCTTCCATCTCTCACTGATGAGACCATCATTATATAGCAAGAGACTGTTTTTGAGTGATTTGTAAATTTTCTGTATGTTTCTGAAGGTCAAGGTTCTCTTTTGCCCAGCCCTATAAGTCTTACAGAGCATCCAGTGGAACACTATAGTTTCAATCCTCTGCTAAAATGATTGCTTTTATTTGACCTTTGTGTGGCTCCAAGGTGGTGAAATTACTGATTGTCTTCAGATGCATCAAATACAAAAATGCTCCCTTTATGTAAAGAAATGCCTTTCTGCAGGCCAATGCTACACCGTGCTCCATCGTGGAAGGCGTACTTCACACATCTACCGGGCACCAACATGGCCTGGGCTCCAAATACTGACCAAGTACAAGAGAGAAGCACAGCTCAGGAAGGCATTTGAGTTTAGTCGTGGAGTGTTTTCCTTTTGCCATGGAAGCTCTTTTCTCCCAATAGTTTGGAAATAGATAAATAAAAGCCCTGGCTTTTCCAGCAAACTGTCACTCTGTCATATGTTTTCAATCATGGCTCTTGCTCTTCCTGAATTCCCGAAGAACATGAGTTCATTTTTAATTATAACATTTCTATACTTTTGCAAAGTATGACCCAGATGTGACACATGGAGAATAAAACGCAGATTTTTTTCATCAGAGCTTGAAAAAGTTCCTCTCGTAAAACATTTCTGATCGTAAATGTCTTGGGTGAGGTGATGATTTATTGCTGCTGAGCTGTTTATGCTGAGCCAAAAGGAAGACCATAAGCACCAGTACGGGTGTACCCTGCTGTCCTGACCAAACAAGAAAGAATCTACCTTGGCTGTTACCATGGTTGTGCCCAAGGACATTTTTAAAATTCATGCTGTGTCAACAAGTTTTAGTACAAACACAGTTTTAATTTCCTAGTTCTTTTTAGAATGACAAGTTCCTACAGAAGAAAACTAAAGAACAATATTACCCTAATATGCAGAAAGGATGAGGAAATAAGATTTACTGTAGATACAAATAAGGTTGTAAGTAGAATGTAATTTTCGCTATTTGACTGTAGAGTTTTTCCTTTAAGTCATCGGCAGATCATGCTTACATGTCACAAAAAATTACACATTATTTGAACAGACACTGACATGAAAACAATGTGGAGCTTAAAGGTAGTCCCTTGTAAGTGGCTGATACTCAAGAAATAGTTTAGCATGGTTCCAGTACATTCCCTTTGGGAATAGCTTGCCTCCTTGGATAATGCACCCAAACGGTAGCTTCATAGAAACAGAGACTCCACAAGTTTAAGGGGACATTAAATATTATACAATCCAAAATTCATAGAGAAAGGAAGAGCATTAGGGATTGCCAGGGGCTAGAGAAGGGGACAATGAAGAGTAGTGGTCAGTGGAATTTCATTTTATTTCTTTTTCAGATGATCAAAATGTTCTGACCTTAGACAGCAAAGATGGTTTTATGTCCTCACAAATATATTAAAAACCACTGAACTGTTATACTTTCAAGAAGTGAATTTTGTGGTACAAGAATTACATTGCAATAAAAACAAGCAAATAAAAGTCAGTCCTATGCTAAAGTTCTTTTGCATGTGCACTCATACACACACACACATGCACACATGCATGCTCACACACACACACATCCAACCATCCCATCTGCTATTCCTTTGTCATCACCACTGCCTTGTGATCATCCAATTTATATTCAGATATTAAGGATAGGGCAAGACACCAGCTTTCCAAACAGTCTCTTTTGTCTTTGCATTGGACAGGAATCCCACCCTACCTATTGCAGTGAGTCTTGCTGGGATTTCCACTCATAGGCACTCATGTTACCTCTTTGAAGATTTAGAAAATGATGTTACAAATTCTTTCTTGAAAAACCAGATTGCAGTGACTTTTCTATTATACCTAGATTAGCTCTTCTTCAAATTATGTAGCCTAAGGGTTATTTTTTGTTCTGTTTTATGTTTTGTTTTGTTTTTTGGTACCTGGGATCGAATTCAGGACCTTGTGTTTGTAAGGCAGGTGGTGGAACCGCTGAGCTAAATCCCCAGCCCTGTAGCTTCAACTGAGCATCATGCATTTCTTGCTACTCTTGTAAGGGTAAGTCTGGTTTGCACAGCTTCCTTTCAAAGGGCGGCATCTTGACATTACCACTGAATATAGATGAACCACAGTGTGCATATCCATTCATCTTGCTGAAGGACATCTCATTCGCTGCCAAATTTTGGCAGTGATGTACACAGCTGCTTAAATAGGTGTGTGCAGGTTTTGTGCAGACATTGGTTTAGAGTTCCTGTGGGTAAATACCAAAGAGTGCATTTGCTGGATCCTCAGGTAAGTCTATGTTCAGTTTTGAAAGACTACATTTGGTTCTGTTATATTTGGCCACTCTATTCTCAAGCAAGTTCCAGTTCACTAGAATAGTCAATGAATAAGACATACTTCAATGAGAAAAGGAAGTAAAGGACAACTGAAATTCATCTGTTCCTACCTTAATTCATAGGATATTTATTGAGTAAAGCTATGCACTTGACCCTGGACATACAAACACACGCATAATGGAAGAAACATCAGCTGTAAAATGAAGCGAAGCAGTACGACAAGGACACTGGTGCATGTTCCCAAGATACAAGTGCTAGAAAAAAAAAAGCTCAAGGAACATTCCCTACAAAATATTCCACAGAGGCTCAGAGAATGAACCCAGGTTTCTTTCTTGAAAAGCTAGATCACAGCTTTCCTATTACCTCTGGATTATCTCTTCTTCAAACTCTTTAGCCTGTCTTTGAAAGGCTGCTATTTTTGAAGAGAAAGGTGAGGAGAGTCCTACAGGGTATGGATGAGAGGCACAGGGAGGAAAAGATGCAAATAGACCCATGAAGGTAAGGCCTAGCAGGGGAACACATATCCCTCTCCCTGTCCTGGCTCTGAAGACACAGCCACCATCAAACAGGCAGTTGTCACCTCCAGTATTCTATTGGAAGGCAGGCGGGCGGGCGGGCCCATGCAACTCAGAGTCATGAGCCACCCTTCAGGGTCTGGAGCACAGGTGCTTTGAAAGAGTGGTCCTTCTGGCCTGTGGTTTCTCTTCCGTCCTAAGGAGCAAACACTACCTGCATTTGTCCACACATGAAAAGAGAAACTGTGTGTATGCATAAATAGTGGTTACCATATATTAAATTTCAAACTTTGGTTGGGGGATTTATTTCCCCCAATTATTGAAATTCCCAAAGACAGATCCACATTCAGAACTTCTGCTACAATTGTCCTAGGTGAGATTTTTGTAGCTTGCATCCAACATGCTAGACCTTTCTTTATAGGCAGTTTAAGATTTACAGGTGCACTTGATCAAATAGATGGAATGATCGGAGGTATTTTTCATTGGATAATTTATTTCACATGTACCCAACAGCCAAGCATTTGGCAAGTGACCAAAAGATGTGATTTTAAAAAGCTGAATAGTTCATGCAGGAAATAAGTTGACAGATAAAGAAAAATGGCAACTTTATGCTTTAATGGCAACCTAAATTCTCTAGAAGGGACATTTATCAGTTCAGCAAGAATTGATTTTCTTCACCCTTGACTCCTATAACAAATCTTCTCCCTCTAAAAGGTAGAAACATTTGCTCTGGTAATTTATTTGTTTATGTGTAACTTAGTCCATGGAGAGAATCTCCATAAGACATCTTTCTCTGGCTCATATTTTATCTTCATCCTGGGTAGAAGGCAGAAATAACCCAATGACCTGTTGAACATGACACACTCAAAAGCAAGGTGAGGAGATTTGATTTATGGCATGTGAAGGGGACATCATGGCAAGTGTGGTGTGAGAACTGAAACAGGTAGGCCAATGCCTGGCTCAACTTCACCCTTTGAAGCAGAAGAGTTCAAGAGACATGAATGTGGAAACCATCTGCTTTTGTTCTACCTGATATTTTTAAATGATTTAAGTTGAAAGAGATTTAGCTGGTTAATCAGTAAAAAACTAAAAACAAAGAGTGCCTGTGAAAGTCGTCAAAAATGGAAAGTGTAAATGAATTTGAAGGTGTGAACCAGGCACATCAAGTTAACCCCCGTGTTTGTAGAAACACGGAGAATGGTGAATGACTGGGTGTTCAACATTTATTCCTTCTACTGTGCAATTTGTTGCCTGTTTAGTACCTATGCATTGAGTGCGTCCTCTATGGCTAGATGCAGGCGAGGACTAAATCCAGGACTACAACACAATTTCTGCTCTCCAGAGTAACAGACAGGTATGGATCTGTGACAGATGTGCTTCGAGAGATACAGAACCACTGCAAAGAGGAGAACACGAACAGTTCTGTTTGAAAACCCAGATGACACACAGAAGGAGAAGTAAAGTGTAAGGTAGTCTTTGACATGAGTTTCAAGACAATAAGTAAGAACTTGCCATGCGTAGATAAAAGAAAGCACTTATAAAAAACCAGGCTATGCTAAAAATAAAAATCAACAGCCATACTAAAATCACCTAAGAATGATTATTAAGTATCAACTGTGGACATGCTTTACTCCTAGTAGCTAGTCATTCCTGGACAAAATACTTAGCTCTCCATTTCTCTCTTTTCACATCTGCAAAGCAGAGATGCTAATACCTCATTTGCAGGTGAGTGAAAGGATCAGATAAGACAGTGGACCTTAGACACTTAGCATGTGGACATGAGTGGTGATCCTGTGGGGCGGTGAGCTGAGTGGCAGCTGTGGGTGGGGAGGAGAGCTGCCTGCCTCAGCCTATGGCTCAGACCAGGGTGGGTGCAAGACAATGAAAGTTCTTTTCCTGTTGTTTATGGTGAGCAACTGCTTCCTATGTGCAGTAAGTAGCTCCCTAAATAGGGCACTCCCTAATAGGCCTCAATCATCCTTTTCTAGAATTCCTTATCATTTAAGTACCATTTTTAACACTGTCTTTTAGTGGTCAAAGATCTAATGAGAAGCAGAAGTGTGGCCTAACCTCATCCCTAAAATGTAGATTTCAGCTTTGATCACACTTATTCTGAAGTAAGTCCAGATTCCCCCATAGTTCATGTTTTCTGATATTTTGGTGATTAGTATATGACTGTGTGGGATTGTGGTTAATAAAGGTGCGCAGTTCACAATAGCTACATCTCAGAAGTGGCCTTGATGTCCATCAACAGATGAAAAGATAAAGAGAATGTGGTGTTTACACACAATGGAGTGCTGCTCTGCCATAAAAAAGGATAAACTTGAATCATTTGTAGGAACATGGATGCACCCTGAGACCATAATATAAAGTGAAATAAATCAGATGCACAGGCTTAATAAGTGTCACAGGGCTTCTCTTACATGAGAAATGCAAAGTAAAAATAAGGAGCAAAATAAAAGACAGGTAATAGGAAGTAGGGAGACAGATCTTTCTCAAAGAGGAGGAGGATCAAGGGAGGGAGGGCGGGCTGGGGGAGGGTAGAGAATAAGGAATGAAGATGTGTTATGCACACTTGCCTACTCCACACAAGGAAAGGAAACAGTATGTGCCGCAGACACACACAAAAAAATGAAAGGAAGGGGGTCAGGAGATGGATGGAGTCAGGAAGGAAGGGAGGGACAGGGATGAAAAAGGGACTTCAGCTCTGACAAACTGGGATGCAGCTGTTGCGACTAGGGGGGGTCCCTGCCGGAGAAATGTCAGACAGGCCCACGGCCAGGTGCTCCCTATGGCCATGGGATGCTTCATTCACCCTCCTCTCCTTGAAGCCAGACAGCTGGCAGGTGCTTAGCAGAATTCCTTAAGGAAAGGAGTAAACGTTTAGTCACACTTTTCTGGAATGCCACAAAGGCAAAAATTCTTTTAAGAACTGTCCTTATTTTTGGTCATGTAATCCATTCTTTTTGTATCTTGTTTACAGACTCTGTGTGTGTGTGTGTGTGTGTGTGTGTGTGTGTGTGTGTGTGTGTGATGGGGGGAGTTACTGGAGATTAAACCCAAGGCCTTGTACTGAGCTACATCACCAGCCCTTTGAGAAAAAGGTCTCACTAAGTTGCCCTAATGGGCCTCAAACGTGTGACATTCCTGCCTCAGCCTCCTGAATAGCTACAATTATACTGCACACCACTATGTCCAGCTCTGTTTAAGGATTTAATGTTGTTTCAACTGCTCATCTGTTATTGGTGAAGTAGTTTGTTGCAATTGTACTGTATCAAATAGCACAGCACAAAGAAAAATGTTTTAAGCATGAATTATGAATAACGAAAAAATAAAACCAGTACAAACACTGAAAAATATGCAAATAAGATCATATGACTGTAAGTAGCATAACGCATTCAAAAACTAGCCCTGTGGTCTAACCACATCATCAAAATTGGGAAACCAGTAAGTAGAAATACAATTTTGATGAGGCCATTGTGTAAAGCAATTACTCTTTTTGACCAATTTTTTTTAACTCAGTCACAAGCTATTAAAGCTAAGAAGAGGGAAGAATGAAATAGCATTGCTCTTAGCAACAGAGAAAGCCAGGAGGATTGGCCATACGTCACACACACTGTTGAACTTTTATTATAGATGGAGCGAAGGAGAAAGTATTTCCAAATGTCCTCAGAGTCTGCCTCATCCTAGTCACATCTCTGGAAAAATACTGCAGTATTTTAAAACACAATAAGCAGCAGCATCAATTGACATGAGAAAGGAGATGTAGTTGGTAAGGGCACTACCTGGGCATGACTGGCTGGGATTGGGAACCACACAGTGGAAAGGCTAATGTGCTATCAAATGAGTCTTAAACATCACAGGATGGCTGGATTAAGTGCAGCTGACATAAGTTTCCAGTTCTCCTTTCTCTTCAGTGTATCCATTAGATTCTTTGCTGGAAATTCTTTTAAGTGTTTCACAGAGAAAAATATTTTTTCACCTTCAAAGGGAAACTTCATTATTTGGATCTTTTCATATTTTTAATTGAGTTATAATTCATGTATCATAAAATGCACCCTTTAGGGATATACAATTCAGTGGTTTTAGTGTATTTTGAAGGATGTGTGATTGTCATTACTATCTAATCCCATAGTGCTGTCATCGCCCCCAGAAGAAGCTCTGTAAATATTCAGTCATTCACCACTGCCCTCTCCTCAGGCCCTAAAACCATAAACTCACTTTCTGATCCTATGGATTTGTATCTTTCTGCTCCTGTGGATTTGCCATCATACAATATGTGGCCTGTTTGTGTCTAGCTTCTTTCACTTAACACTGTGGCTTGAAGGTCCGTCCATGTTATAGAATCAATCAGCCTTTCTTTCCTTTTAATGGCTGGACAATATCCCATAATATGAGTAAACCATATTTTGTTTATCTACTCATCAGTTGAACACTAGGACTATTTCCATATTTTTAGTATTACGAGTACACAGCTTCAAACATTCCTATACAAGTCATCCTGTAAACTTATGTTTCCAGTTCTCTTGAGTACATATCTAGAAGGCATAGTGTTGAGTCCCATGGTTACTCTAAGTTTTTGATGAAATGACAAGATGTGATCAAAGTGATTGCATAATTTTACATACCCACAAGTAGTGGGTTCTGGTTTTTTCCACATTGCTACCAATACCTGTTACTCTCCTATGCTTTGACATTTATCACTGGGGAAAAATGATGACTACCCCATGAAGAATACAAGTATGAGAAAAATAAAGTTTGACTTTCAGATTATAATGGCGGAAAACCCTAAGGACTGTGGCAAACTCAAAGAATGCAAATATCTTTAATCAGAAGAAAAGTATAAAATTAGGACCTGACAGTGACAGTTGGTTATTATATAGCTATACTTCAAGCCATCTTTAGAAGAGAATGGTTAGGAGGAAAGGAAACAGTTCAGAACAAGTTACAGAAATAAAGTTGAGTGTGATGGTCTAGGAAATGGGGGAATAGTATCACCCGTACAAGTTTCAGAAACAATGCAAATGTGATCCCACACAGTGGGTTTCACTGGGATTGAAGACTGGTTCAACTTAGGTTGATCATGATCGCAGATGTCGACCTTCTGTTAACTCAGTGAAGAATGTGTGTCCAACCATTGCAATGGAATGATACTGTGGATTTGTCCCAGCATGAGTCATTGCTGGACATCACAAGCAGAAGCAGGAAGAAAAGGCAGGGAATAGTTGGGAAGGAACGTGGACCTCTCAGGGAACTGAAGGAGTTCCTAGGGAGGGAGGGTGGCATGGGGTGACAGGCAAAGTAGGAGATAGGCTGCTGAACAAGAACAGCAAAAAGCTGACAGCTGACCTGGGTCCGCCCCCTTTAGAGAGGCTGGGGCTCAGTTAAAATGAGGAACTTGAACCTGAGAAGTTGGATGGCCACCAGAATGATTTAAAATGTTTGACTGTGGCAGAAAGGAAGCCCCAGAAAAACTGCAGCTTGCAAAGATAGAATAGAGGAGATCTTGCTTGCTGAGAAGGAACAGGAGAATAGAAAAGATGGCCTGAGTGCATCACAAGAATCAGCAGGACTCCAACTGCAAAAGTGAAACATTTTGCTTTGAGAAGAGAGCCCCAGAGCACCATGTTCCAGAATAGTGATGGCCTTAGGGAAGTTGTTCCTTGGGATTTGGTTCATAGGCACTCCATCCCTACAGCCAAGAGAGAAGGAAACCTGGCTACTACTCCAGCTGGTGGCAGACCTTGGCATCATCCACGTGGCACTGGTTTTAGGTGCATCCAGAATGCAGAGTTGTGGGGTTAGGAGGGCTTCCATCCAGATTTCAGAAGAAGGCCTGGGAGGCCAGGCAGTGCGCCCCTGACAGGGCAGCATATGAAGCTCTGAATGTGAAGCCAAAGGTACTCTGGAGACCCTAGAAGTTTGGAGAAGCCAGGAACTTGGATCATCTGAGGAAAACTGCAAGGAGGGAGCACAGCCAGCCCCAGAGAGAAGCCATGGGAGCTACCACCACCAGAAGTACAGTAGAGGCAGAGCCACCCAAGCCCTTTGGGGTTCACATCTTGCTGCAGATTGCCTCAGCTGCTGCACATGGAATTACAGGACTTAAGGTTTGCTTTGCTGGATTTTAGACTTGCTTTGGTCCCATTCCTTTGTATCTCCCTGTGTGTACCTTTTGGAATGGAAATGTTTGTCTTATGCCATTGTATGTTGGAAGTGTTTAACTTTCTTTTCATTTGTACAGGGACTAAAAGCTAAGAGTTTGCCTTAAACCTGAAAGGAAACTTTGGACTTGACTTTTCACCAATGCTGAAACTGTTAGGAATTTGGCAACTCTTAGAGATGGCCTCAATGTCTTTTTTGAAAAGGAATGTACATGCATTTTTGGGGGGCCAGGGGTGGAATGTTTTGGCTTGTGTCTAGATATCCCCCTAAAGACTCATGCAATCTTAGATGGGGCTTTTTCAGAGGTGGCTGAATCTAGAGTGCGTGATGCTCGGATTCAGGGCATGTGATTACTAAACCAGTACACTGACTGGTTTGCCACCTCCCTATTTCTGGTAGTCTGGATAAGATAAAAGGGGCAGAAAGACACTGCTAAGTTTCCCTTGTTGCTTTTCTTGTCATGCAAAGAACTGTTTCTCCTCTGTGACAACCCTCTGCCCTGTGCCACTCTGCCTTGGACCCAGCTGATTATGGACTGAAATCTCTACAAACTGTGAGCCAAATAAACCCTTTCCTCTTTAACTTTTGAGTTTTGGATATTTTGTCTTAGCAACAAGAGAAAAGTAACACAATGCATGTACAAATCTACCAAAATGAAACCCACTAATCTACATAACCAATATGCAAAATAAAAATGTGGAAAAGGAAAAATTTTTTAAAAGAATAGTTTTTACAATCTAAATTTCATATTTACTTATAGTGTTTTCAGCTTCTTAATATGATGATATTAAGAAATGTTTTTTAGATCCTATCCCCATCCCCAGTCACCTGACTGTGCCACTACCTGGTTCCACACTACAGAGGCACAGAGGGACATAAAGGCCATTGTCCTGAGCAGCAGAAGTGAACAACAGAAAGGGGCCTTTCGCAGGCTCCTTGATGAAAACTGAAGCCCATGGGAAAAGTGAAGAGAAACTCTGCAATAAAGGCACACCAGACCACAGTACTTGGCATGGTCTTCATCATATATGTGTATAGGGGAGAAAAATACCCTTGCTGATGGGTTGTGGACTTTGGAATGTTGATTGTGGACTTACAAAATGCTATATGGTCCTGAGTCACGCGGATGACACCAAATCACCCCGCTGCAGACAGGCAGGTCTGCCCATGCCCTACCAAGATCCTGAGTCACACAGAACATGCCAAATCAGCCCTCTGCAGACAGACAGGTCTGTCCATGCCCTACCAAGGTCCTGAGTTGCACAGAACATGCCAAATCAGCCCGCTGCACACAGGAAGGTCACTGTATGCCCTACCAAGGTCCTGAATCACTCAGAAGACACGAAATCATCCCACTGCAGACAGGCAGCCACCTGGTTCCACACTATAAAGACACAGAGGACACTAGACCACCAGACCAAGGTACTGAGTCCCGCTGTTCCCAACCCAGAGGTAGGGGCTTCTGAGCTGCCTTCCCACTGCTCCTGGTCCAGAGGACGGGGGTTCCTGGTCACCATCCCTCCTGGTGCTACCAGCCCAGAGGAAAGGGCTTTTGGGCCACCATCCCTACCGCTGCTCCCGGCCCCTATCCCACCTCTCCCAGCTCAGAGGAGGGAATCCGTGCAGGTGCTAACAGCCCCCCACCCCAGTCGAAATGAGAAAACACATAAATAAGTCTCAAACCCAGACTTCCAGATCACCTACAGCAACACCAAAGGGAAATGAGATGGAACACTCTGACACTCAACCACCTGGACCCACTGAACTGGCAACAAAAGGGGATTTGGAAAAAATGAAATCAGAAATAATTTCTCAGATAACAGGAGAAATTGTGCCCCTAGTGCAAGACATGATTAATAAATCTACAGAGGCACTCAGGAATATGATGGAATCCCAACATAAGAAACAAGTGGAATCCATAAAACAGATGCAAATAGATTTCCAGGACAAGAAAAACTCCATTGAATGTCTACGCAGCAGAATGAGCCAATGGGTGGACAGAATTTCAGATACAGAAGATAAGATTGCAATTAGTGAGGAGGAAAAGAAAAATTGCTTCGAAATTATAAGGGAACATGAGAAATCGATCCAGCAGCTGCTAGATGATGCAAAGAAGAATAGCATAAGACTGATTGGGCTCAATGAAGAAACAGGAGAGAGTGAAGATGACATAAAAAATCTCTTCACAGAAATAATGGCAGAAAACTTCCCAAGCAGAGGAAAAGAGCTTCACATACAGATAAGTGAGGCATATAGGACTCCAAATAGCCTTGATCAAAAAAAAGTCTACACATAGGCATATAATTGTTAAGATTCCAGAAACACAACAGAAGAACAAAGTTCTCCAAGCAGTCAGAGAAAAGAAACAAATCACATACAAAGGAAAGCCCATCAGAATCACAGCAGACTTCTCAACACAAACCATCAAGGCAAGAAGAGCTTGGAGTGACATATTCCAAGCCCTAAAAGAAAACAACCTCCAACCCAGATTGATGTACCCTGCAAAACTATCTTTCAAAATGGATAGAGAAATAAGATACTTTCATGACAAAGAACACCTTAGGAACTTCATGAATACCAAACTAGCACTCCAAAGAATTTTACACAATATCCTAGGAACAGACATTGAGGATCACAACTCCAGGAAGCAAAGCAGAATGAACCCACCTGGCATGACAAGAAATTAAATGTAAATGGGGAGAACGCAACAAAAAGAAAAAGTCATGGCAATGACAAGTCAATACGTTTCAGTTATAACCATCAATGTTAATGGTCTCAATTCACCAATCAAAAGAAATAGACTGGCAGAATGGGTCAAGAAGCAAAATCCAACAATATGCTGCATACAAGAAACACACTTCATTCAAAAGGAAATTCATAGACTGAAAGTTCAAGGGTGGAAAACAATACTCCATGCAACAGGAACCCAAAAAAAGGCAGGAGTAGCTATCCTCTTGGCAGATCAAGTAGATTTCAAACCAACACTGATTAAGAGAGATGAAGAAGGACACTACATTTTTGTAAAGGGAAGAATCCAAGAGGAAGAGATGACAATCATAAATACCTATGCACCAAACACTAGTGTGCCCAACTATGTAAAGTAAATACTAATGGATGTGAGAAGTCATATATGCACTGATACAATTGTACTGGGGGACCTCAACACCCCACTATCACAAATAGATAGATCAACTAGACCAAAAATAAGTAATGAAATACTAGAACTCAATCGAACTCTTCAACAAATGAACTTAACAGATGTTTACAGAGTCTTCCTCCCCACAAAATCAGAATACACATTCTTCTAAGCTGCACACAGGTCATTCTCCAAAATAGACCACATACTCACACATAGAACATGTTTAAGTAAGTGCAATGGAATTGAAGTTATCCCCTGTATATTATCAGACCATAGTGCGATGAAATTGGAGATCCATAGCAAAAGAAACTCAAAAAATGTCATAAACATGTGGACGTTGAACAACACACTTCTGAATAACCAATGGGTCACAGAGAAAATTAAAGAAGAAATCAGGCAGTTCCCTCAAATAAATGACAATGACAATACAAAATATCGGAATCTATGGGACACAATGAAAGCAGTCTTACGAGGGAAATTCATAGCAGCGAATACACACATTAGGAAAACAGAATGAGCCCAATTAAACAACCTGATGCTGCACCTCAAGCTTCTAGAAAAAGAAGAGCAGGACAACCCCAAAGTTCACACAAGGGAGGAAATTATAAAGATCAGAGGAGAAATCAATGCAATGGAGACTAAGAGAATGATACAAAAAAAATCAACGAAGCCAAGAGTTGGTTCTTTGAAAGAATCAACAAAATTGACAAACTTAGCCAACTTTATCAAAAAAAAGGAAAGAAAAGGCCCAAATCCATGCAATTAGGAATGAAAAGGGTGAAATGACAACAGACCCAGCAGAAATGCAGAGGATCATCAATACCTGCTTCCAGAACCTATACACCAATAAGATGGACAACACAGAAGAAATGGGCAGATTCCTAGATACATATGAATTACCAAAGTTGAACGAAGAAGACCTAAAAATTCTGAACAACCGAATATCAACTAGTGAAATTGAAAATGTAATTAAAATCTTATCAACTAAGAAAAGCCTGGGGCCTGATGGCTACAGTGCTGAATTCTACAAGACATTTAGAGAGGAACTGCTGCCACTACTGTTTAAACTCTTCAGTGAAATTGAAAGGGAAGCAATACTCCCAAATTCATTCCTGGAAGCAAGCATCACCTTGATCCCCAATGCAGAGAAAGACCCAACTGAAAAAGAGAACTATAGGCCAATCTCACTAGTGAACATAGACACAAAAATCCTCAATAAGATAATGGCAAACAGAATGCAGAAGATCATCAAGAAGATCATACACCCTGATCAAGTGGGATTCATCCCAGGGATGCAGAGATGGTTCAATATATGAAAATCAATCAATGTAATACACTATATCAATAGAACCAAGGACAAAAACCATATGATTATCTCCATAGATGCAGAAAAAGCATTTGACAAAATCCAACATGCATTTATGATAAAAAATCTATTCCAAAAAATTGGAATAAATAGTCTCTACCTCAAACTGATAGAAGCCATCTATGAAAAACCAACAGCCAATATCATACTAAATGGTCAAAAACTGAAATCCTTCACACTAAAATCAGGAACAAGACAAGGATGTCCACTATCACCACTCTTGTTCAATATAGTTCTGGAAACATTAGCCACAGCAATTAGACAAGAGAAAGAAATAAAAGGAATAAAGATAGGTAATGAAGAAGTCAAATTGTCATTATTTGCAGATGACATGGTACTCTATATAGAAGACCCCAAGAACTCCACCAAAAGTCTTCTAGACTTAACAACCAACTTCAGTCAAGTAGCTGGTTACAAGGTCAACACACAAAAATCAATAGCTTTCCTCTACAGCAATGACAGACTCACTGAGAGAGAAATAGGGCAAATAATTCCTTTCACAATAGCATCCAAAAAACTGAAATACCTAGGAATCATCCTAATGTAAGAAATCAAAGACCTCTTCTCTGAAAACTATGGCACTCTGAAAAGAGAGATTGAAGATGATATCAGACAATGGACAGACATCCCCTGCTCCTGGGTAGGAAGGATTAATATAGTGAAAATGGCCATACTTCCAAAACTGCTATATAGATTTAATGCAATTCCAATTGAGCAGTATACTTCACAGACCTCAAGAAAACAATCCAAAAATTCATTTGGAGCAAGAAGAGACCCAGAATAGCAAAAGCAATTCTAGGTAACAGAGACATGGCAGGGGGTATCACAATCCTCAACATGCAACTATACTACAAAGCTACTGTGATAAAATCAGCATGGTACTGGCAAACAAACAGACTTGAGGACCAGTGGTACAGATTAGAAGATGCAGAAACAATGCCAGACATACTCAACCATCTCATTTTTGACAAAGGAGCCAAACACCCTCACTGGATGAAAGATAGCCTCTTTAATAAATGGTGCTAGAAAAATTGGGCTTCAACTTGCCAAAGATTAAAACTAGACCTGTATCTCTCACCATGCACTAAACTAAAATCAAAATGGATTAAAGATCTAAATGTTAAAATAGAAATTCTGAATCAATTGGAACAGAGGTTAGGTAGAACCCTTGAAGACACTGCTATAGGAAAAGATTTTATGAACAAAACCTCAGTTGGCCATGAACTAGCACAAACAATCAACAAATGGGATCTCTTCTTATTAAAAGGCTTCTGCACAGCAAGAGAAACCACCAGCAGTGTGAAGAGACAACCCACAATGTGGGAAAAAATCTTCACCTGCTCTTCCTCAGACAAAGGTCTACTATCTCGAATCTATAAAGAACTTAAAAAGATCAGACCTCCCAAATTTAAAGACCCAATTGAAAAATGGGCATCTGAAATGAACAGACATTTCTCAGATGAAGAAGTAGAAATAGCAAATAAATAAATGAAAAAATGTTCAACATCACTGGTCATTCGAGAGATGCAAATGAAAACAACGCTGAGATTCCACTTCACTCCAGAAAGAATGGCTGCTATCATGAAATCAACCAATAACAAATGCTGGTAGGGATGTGGGGAAAGAGGAACCCTGCTCCACTGCTGGTGGGAGTGTAGACTGGTGCAACCACTGTGGAAATCAGCATGGAGATACCTCAAAGAACTAGGACTGGAAGTCCCATTTGACCCTGCTATGCCACTGCTGGGGATCTTCCCCAAAGAATTAAAAGAATCATACCACAGTGATATATGTGCACCCATGTTCATAGCAGCACAGTTTGTAATAGCTAAAACTTGGAAACAGCCCAAATGCCCATCAACTGGAGACTGAATAAAGAAAATGTGTTTTTTTATAAAATGGAGTACTACTCAGCCATAAAAAATGAGAAATTAGAGACATTTATAGCTAAGTGGATGCACATTGAGGCCATACTCTTAAGTGAAATAAATAGGACACACATGTGTAAATACTGAATAGTTTCTCTGGTGTGAGAAACTGAAAGTGTACATAAGGACTAAATGTATAATAGGTAATGTGAAATAGGAAGAAAAGGGCAAAGGGGAAGGAAGTGGGAGGGCCAGGAGAAAGGATAGAAGGGAATGGGATTAATATGAGAAAATGGAAAAATAGGAACAAAATCTTTGTAAATAGGGAGGATGGAGGGGTTGAAGGGAGGGCTGGGAAGGGTGAAAAATAAGAACCAAGAGAGTATGTAAAGGTGCAAATTTCCAATGATGAATGTCATTATATTGTATACCTAAAATGTACCAATGATTAGAATGAATAATCGATAATGTAAAATAGGAAGAAAAGGTCCAAAGGGGTAGGGGTATTGGGAGGGGCAGGGAAAAGGAAAGAAGGGAAAGGAAAAATGCTGAGAAATGGAAAAAATGGAAATAAAGTCTTTGTAAATAGGGAAGGGTGGAGGGCGTGAAGGGAGGGCTAGGAGTGGGGAAAACATAAGAACCAAGATGCATTATGTAGGGGTACAGTTCCCAATGAGAAATGTAATTGTGTTGTATACCTACAATGTACCAATAAAAGAATTTAATACCAAAAAAAATGGTTTTTACCTATTCTATTGACTTCAGCATGACTTACTCTTCTTCTTGGTAGAAAACCAGATCCCAAAGTGTTGTTAGATAATGACTTCTTGGAGTAGGAAAAAAATCAACAAGGCTATTTTGCTGACATTAAAAAATAATGCCCTCTTGTTTCCCCAGTATTTTTCCAAACTGGGTAATAAGTTTAGGCAACAGTATACCACCCTTGATGCACTATTCCTTTGGAATTGATTTAGTTAATTTAGGAAACTGATGTTCTGTTGCCTTCCAGCCTCAGGGAAACAATAACCTTCTACAAATCTGAAAATGTCAACATCTAGCTAGAAGGAAAGGTCCCTGGATGTATCTGAATTATTTCCTGAATTGGCCCTCAGACTACCAGTGACCATCTTTCACATTTTAGGAAGATCGTTTGTATATTTTAAAAATGCATGATAAAATAGTCTCTAAAACATCTGAAGATGGCCTATGTCTACAGTCATTTTTATTTTTCACAATTTATTACAATCTTATCACAATTCTGGATAAAAACAGAAAATCGAGGCCAATTCAAAATGTGCTTATGCATTAAAATCTTCAAAACCACTTCTATACATACAGAATATAAACTCAAAGGACAATGATAGAATCATTTTTAAAAATCCACTTCGGTCTAACACACAAAACCAAACTTTACAGTAAAACTGTAAAATTTGAATGAACCCCAGACAGCCTTTTCCAGCGAGGAATCATTCTAGATATCTAACAGTGTAGATATTGTACTATTTTTCCAACTTTCCAAAACTGGGCATAATATTATAAATGATTCAATAACACAGTACTGTTGGTAACTTTTATTCCTGGTTGAAGACACAAACACAGATCATGGCCCCAAATGAACTCTACTGCTCAGTTTCAAATATCACAAAGCTAACAACCAGGAAAAGGGTTGCATATTTCAAAACAGCCAGTGGAGAGGTTTTTTTTTTTTTTTTGGTACCGGGGATCAAACTCAGATCCTTGCACTTGAAAGGCAGGTGGCAGAACCACTGAGCTAAATCCCCAGCCCAGGATTTTTAACATTCCCAGTAAAAGGAAATGCTAAATTACAGAGGTGATGGAAATGCTAATTACCCCAATCTGATCACTGTACATTGTGCATATGAATTGAAATATAATACAGTACCCCACAAATTTTCAATTATTATGTGTCAATTAAAATTAAAAAATACTTTGAGTCAGATATGGTTTCACACATCAGTAATCCCAGCTACCTGGGAGGCTAAAGCTGGAGGACTACGAGTTCAAAGCCAACCTGGGTAACAGCAAGACTCTGTCTCATAAAAAATTTTTTTAAAAAGGCTAAGGATATAGCTCAGTGATAGATTAATGTGAGATCATACACGAGTAGTTGAAGTAAGGAGATGAGGATAGAATAGATAAAAAACAAATACAAGCCTCTAAAGAATAACCAAATTCATTTGTATCCAGTTGAGAAGAGAGATTGTGGGTGTTGCTGGTTTTTACAATTTTTGTAGGAAATACGAATTTATGTGAACTGTTCAGAACCAGCAAATCCATAGAGACAGAAAGCAGATTCATGGTTGTCAGGGCCTACAGGGGTAGGGGACAGACAGTGACTACTCATGGTTACACAGCTCTCTTTTGGTATGCTTGGAAGGCTCTGGGACTTGATAGCGGTGATGACTGCTCAACATCAAGTGTTTCGGTGTGTGTCTCGATGTCCCCCAAGCCTCATGCGGTCATAGGCTACTTTGGAGGTGGCTGAATCTAGAATGTGTGAATGATTCGTGGTGCATCTGGGCCCGATGGAGCTAGGTTAAGGGGGTGTGTACTAGCCCACACACACACACCAAGTAGTCTGAATAAAACAGAAGGGGCAGAAAGACACTGTTAAATTTCCTTGTTGCTTTTGCTACTTTGTGTGCACCATGTTGTTTCTCCTTTGCAGTGCCTTGGAGCCAACTGATTATGGACTGAAACCTCTACAAACTGTAAGCCAAATAAACCTGTTCCCTTTTAACTTTAGGTGTTGAGTATTTTGTCTCATCAATGAGAGAAAAGCAACTAAGACAAAAAGCATGTTAAATGTCCCCAAATTGCATACATCAAAGTGGTTGCATGGAATTCCAAGAAGTTTAACAAGGTGAATTTTATGTTATACATATGTCTCAGTCACTTTCCCATCACTGGGACACAATACCTGACACCCACAACTTAAGGAGGAGAGATTTATTTTGTCTCACAGTTTCAGAAGTTTCAGTCCATGGTGACAAGCTCCAAGGGAGAAAGAGCATGGTGGAAGGGCCTGGGTTTAGGGAAGCTGCTCACATTACGGTGCGCAAGAAGTAGAGAGAGAAGAGAGGAGCCAGGGACAAGAACACACCCTTCAGGTCACTCTCTCAGTAGCCAGCCTCTTCCAACCACACTGCACCTCCTAACAGCAAGTCAGCCATGGACCCATCAGTATACTGATGAGTACAGTGCCCCATGATCCAATCACCTCAGAGAGCCCCAGCTCTGAACCCCTGCGCCTTTGGGGGAATATTCCAGATCTAAGCCATAATAGCGTATTTTTACAACATACCAAAATATGACTATGAAAGAAAAGCATAAAGCCATAAATAGTTGAAGTTACAGGGAAAGAGTTTTCAATAGAAATGAGATATTTGGACTTCTTTTTTAATTGGTTTATGAGTTAAAGCAGAGGGCCAGGACAGAAGGCAAATGAGTTTGACAAATACTTCCTTCTTGACTGAACTTTAGTCAGGATCTTTTGAGCTCTCTTCTGCCCTGGCATTACATGACTGACCCCAGTTTAAGCAAAGAATGGGTATGGTCGGTCTGACATCCTAGGTGATAGATATTAAGTGACCAGTGGGTGGTTAGTGTACATGATATGGTTTTACGGGAAAAGGAATGATTAACGACCCAGGCAGGATGGAGCTGGATGGAGAGAGATTTCATCACATTCTTGGGTTCTGCTGAGAGAATCTCCCTCCCTTGAAATTTATATCCTTCATCTTCTCTTAGCAAGGTTCCCATGAAGTCATTGAGCAGGAGTTTTCCTGCCCTTGACATTGCATGAATTGCTTCCTAGTAATTTTCAGTCCCCTGGCCACCTCTCTCTCCACTTTGTTTATACATCCCAGATGTCTTCTGTATTTGGAGGTGAGTTCAACTTCTCTCTATTGCAATGGTTTGAGTAAAGTTGCCCTGGCCATTTTAACAAGTCAAAATCTCCCTCTCTCTCTCTCTCTCTCTCTCTGTGTGTGTGTGTGTGTGTGTGTGTGGGTGTGTGTGTGTGTGTGTGTGTGTGTGTCATGAGGCAGGGCTTTGCACTGAGAATATCTCCAACTCCTTTTTAAATTTTCTATTTTGAGAGAAGGTTCTTGCTAAGTTGTTAAATTGCCCAGGCTGGTCTCAAACTTGTTATCCTCCTGCATCAGCCTCCCAGAGTTCTGGGATTACGGGCATGGGCTAGCATGCCTGGGTTAGAATAATTTCTCTTTAGCAAGCTAGAGGACAATGAGAAGAAAAGAACTCAGCAGGACTACTGAGGAGAGAGTTCTGAGCTTAGGTAGAGGGATACTTCTCACAGGGGAGGAAGGGAAGGAAAAAAATGAAAAAAATAATTATGTAGCTAAGTAAGCACGAATGCTAAGTGAATTCTGATTTAACAATATTTTTCTCCTTATAGACAAAGAGGAACCTCACCACAGTTATCCCCCTTATTTGTGTGACATACATTCTAAGGCTCCCAGTAGGGGAAATAAGTAGTGTAAATAAGGATCAAAATGTATAATTGATATTGTGAAATAGGAAGAAAAGGTCTAAAGGAGTAGGGGAAGGGGGAGGGGGAGGGGAAAGGAGGGAAAAGAAAAAATATGAGAAAAGGAAAAAATGGAAACACAGTCTTTGTAAGTAAGGAAGGGTGGAGGGGGTGAAGGTAGGGCAGGGAAAGGGGAAAAAATAAGAACCAAGATGCATTATGTAAAGGTACAAGATCCCAATGATGAATGTAACTGTATTGTATACCTAAAATGTACCAATAAACTTAATGAAAAAAAAGAAATAGAATAAGGGTTCCTTGGACACTGTGATATCATGATACCTGGTCTGATAGCTGAGATACCTGCTAAGTGGCTGATGGGCAGATAGCATAGACAGCATGGACACTCTGGACAAAGAGATGATTTACACCAAGGGCAAGATGGAGCCAGAGAGCAAGAGATTTCTTCATACAACTTCAGACTTAGAAGTTGTTCATTTCTGGAGCTTTCCATTTCCAGAAAGCAAAACCACATGATGCCATTTCATGCAAGTATTAGTATCACTTCAAATAGGTTTTTGTGGACATATTGCTTTGGGAATTGCTGGATCAAACAAAATTAACAAATTTTAGCATTTTATTTCAGAGACTTTAGATATTAATGTGAACTCCAAATCTGGAAGAGGGAATCAAGCATTCAACAGTGGCCAAATTCATTTGCTTTCAGAACTCAGATGTTGGGTCATAGAAAAACACCTGTGTTTCTCATACCAAACCCAAGAAGTCAGTCTCACCGACAAGTGGCTGTTTTATAAAATCAATGGATTAAGTGTCAGGAATGAGACAGGAACAGCCCCAAAGACATGTACAAACGTCTATGAACATTTTATGTTGCAAAGATCCTTTTCTTTCATTAGATTCTCAAAGGGTATCAAGACTCCCAATCATCACTGACAACTCTACAGAGGTAAAGAATAACTGGGAGATGGGCAGAGAGAGCCCTCTGATTGCAAGGGATCTAGCTATTGTCTGTCTGGCAAATTTCCTCCAGCTCCCCAAACTTCTCCCAACAGTGACTGCACAACCCATGGGAACAGTGAAGGCTGGCATCTCCAAGGACTGTCACGGGGTCTCTGTGAAGATGGTTTTTACAACGTTGTCTACACAAGTCAAACAATTGGGCCTAAGATCATTACTAACAGCAACAGAAGACACCATGGAAGCTGCCCACTGCCAAAACAAGGACCTCAGCTCAGGTTCCATATAAGGTCCCTTTTTTCTACCAGCTTCTAGAGGCTGTAGAGGTAAAAGAAAAAATAAGAAAAAAAAGAAGAATACTGGTCATCCTCCAAAGTTGCTTTTCAGCAAAACTTCTCAGTCCTGGTGCCATGGTCTGATTAGCGTGTCACTTTTATAGAGACACACTCAGAAGTGTAAACATTTTATTGATGAAGAGTATATTAGGCACTCCCCAATAAACCATGTAATAACATATATGGGAATTTACAAAGAAGTGCTAACACTTTCTTCCCCTGCAAAAGTACACTGTGTTGCCTCTCCTAGCAGATTTTCTTTATAAAGAAGATATTTTTGCTCAGTGTAGTCTCCCCAGCTTTGGATGAGGCTGGATTGCTTGATCTTGGAACCCTGTTAGGGGTCACACTCTTAGCTGCAGGGCAAGCTCATTATGCCTGGTGATACTGGTGCTCAGAACGAAAGGGTTTGTCTAATTAGCCAGCACAGGCTGATCCTGTTAGCCGTGAGCACATTAAAAGACTCCTCAAAAGGATTTGTCACACTTCACTGATGGAAGAGACATCAGATATGATGTTGATAGTTTTAATGGATTTGATTAATCAGGTTCAAGACTTTCATCTTGGCATGCCCCTATTGGCAACCAGAGGACTTGGTAAAAATAAATGAGCAAAGGAATACACAGTTACATCTATTTGATATACCAGAAGGCACTGGTTGAAATCACTCCTGATCATAAGCATGACGCTGACTAGCGTTTTTATAATGTTTGACAAGACAGTTACAAAGGGAAGCAGTGCGTGAATATTTCTTAATTCTTGCCTTATGAATATCCTCCAATTTAACATCCCTATAGGCTCAAGTCCCCCCAAACTTGCCCATCTTGTACCAGACTAGAGTTATGTCTATCATTGTCATTCTCTCAAGACAAAAAGAAATTCTTTGCTTAATTTACATATACATATATTTTGCTCAAAATGTGTAATTTTGTGGCTAAATTTAATCACTGAAACTACCTTTATGCATAAAAAGCCACAGACAATTGTAATGCAGAGAAACTTTTATGATCATGACCCAATTCTGGAAATTTGGTCCAGGAGTACCCTGGATTTGTCTGCTGCCAGACAGTTTTCTCATCTCAGAAGGACATTCATGCAGATACCCTGAGACTCCATTAGATCCTACCAGCAGGGCATTTGCACAGCGACTGGTGCCAAGCACAACACAGAGAGCTGGAGCGCTTCAACATCAGTAACACCGAGTGAAAGGGCCACGATTGTCTCAAAGCATGGTCTAGTGCTTATGGCCATGGCATCAGACTGAGACAGAGCTCCTTCCTCACCGAGTGCCCCAGACTTCCTGCAGCTTCTGCCTGGGGAACTGGCAGTGCTCATGCACCAGGCCCATCAGTAGTTAGATGAGTTAGAGAAAGGAGGTCTAGAGAGAAACCAAATAACATCACCTTCAAAAGGAGGTAGATCAATGTGTCATATAGAGAGTCTCATATCTCATACTATGGTGAAATCAATCAGCTTAGAACACATTCACAGACTAGATAGGAGTCTCTACTTTTGGAACTTTGGGCAAGATAATTGAGTGCCCAGGGTTTGTACTAAATTGAGAGAAGGGGCTATGCTGACTAACCATAAAGGCACCATGAAGCTGTGACAGCATAGACCATATTCTTCATATCTTTATTAGGGAACTCTATTTTATGTAATAGGACTCTGGGTCACTGAAAGGCTTTCTTCTTCCTCCACTATCTGTAATTTTTTTTACTGTTCTCAGGCCCTTTCTTTAGTCCTAATTTGGTATTCTAATGAATGACACTTAATTACCCACATGTTGAAGAACGCATTGCTGAAGATATGGGGAATTAGTCTGGTCCAGTATATATCATCCACGAAGTGTCACTGTATCTCAGTGAGCTGCTGAATAATGAAAAGCCTCTATTTAAATGATGATAGACTGCAGAACATTTTCAGACTTGGCTTAGCAGTGGACGTAAATGCCTTCAATGTCTTTTGATTTGTGATCTTACTTTAAAATACTGCTAATCAGAAGTGTAATTTCATAATTCTATTTATAGATAATTTTTCTTTATATTTCTCCACATTTTTGTTGTTTTGTAACAAGACTAACAAAGGGCCCACAACAAAATCAGTTTTCTAGATTAAAGTTGGAAGCCCCGGCTTCATTTTTTAAAAATCAGTGGTCTAAAATTGTAGTAAGTTGTTTCTCGAGATATTTAAAAACTAGAGGATCTTAAACTTTCCCATAGTGGTACCATTTTTAAATTCAACCTATCTTTCATTTATATAACTTGTCTAAAATTGCACAGATGTTTGCATTTATAATCTAATGGGGGAATTTCACTTAGCACTACGGCAAATACATATTCTTGTGTCCAGTGCATTCTGTGATGTGGCTCTCTTCTAAGCCAACAAAATGTCATGAAATACCATTAGAATCCACCTTGCTCCAATGACTCTGAATTATCATTCTCAAATTGTTATTCTTCTAGGGATTCACAAAGGAAACTGATAGCTAAAAGTCATATTAACTTCTAGAATATGCATATATATTTCTTTGTTTTGCAGTCCTGGAAATGGAACTGAGGAACTCACACAGGCTAGGCAAGTGCTCCACCACTGAGCTACATTCCCAGCCCACTATTTTTAATTTAGGAAAGAAAATCAGGTTCCTCTTGGACCTCCATATGAACATTATCTATCAGTAACTGCAGACAATTAGATATACAAAACGCAACAATGCAGAGACTCCTATAAATTGGTTGGCATTGAGAAGATGGACTTTTTGTATGTATGTATGTATTTGGGACAGGGTCTTGCTAGGTAGTCCAGGCTGGCCTTGAACTCACTATATAACCCAGGCTGGCTTCAAACTCTGGCAATCCTCCTGCATTCTTGGCATTCTGAGTCTGGGGAATACAGGTGTACAGCCCCCCCCCCCCCGCCCAGTTCCGTGGACTTTAGAAAGTGCTACAGGAGTGGTGATAGATCTGCATATAGCAAAGCCATCCATTCCTCTGTCTGCATGTGTCTTCCATAGGAGGCTTAAATGGCTTCGGCCAAAATAAAAATAGAAGACATTTAATTGTCTTGGCTTGCCCTTCCTTAAAACTTCTAAGGACGACCACTGTCACGTGTCACTTGCTCACTGTTCTTGCTCTCTGGGCTTTTATAGAGTGCCCATTAGGTTTATTTTCCTACTATGGAGCTTTCTTGTTTCCTTTTTTTCCCCCTTTTAGTACGAGGAATTGAACTCAGGGCCTCACATTTGCCAGGCAGGTGTTGTCCCACTGAGCTATATCCCTAGGCCACCATTTCCTTTTTATTATTTAGTTAGCTAGTTAGTTAGTTAGTTTGTGCTGAACAACATTTAATTTTTGTTTTGGTTGCTGATGTTTTGTGGTGCTGGGGAATCAAACCCAGGGCCTCAGGCATGCTAGGCAAGTGCTCTACCACTGAGCCACGACCCCCCCCCCAGCCCAGCATTTAATTTGTTTATTAAATAGACAATGAGCTTCAGTGTGGAGCCATCTGTCCATTTTCTGCTGGCTTTGGCCACTCTGCTTTCCTACAGTGGATGCCAGGTCCACAAGAACCACGCTCCTCAGTATATGAAAGAGAATTTTCTCCTTAGCTGAACTTGGCTGCTGCAACAGTTTGGTTAGGAGTAGCTGTAGTTGTTGGGAGATGGTCCATCTCTGGTGCATCAAAAAAGTAGGCCAAGCAGCCTACAGAAAGAAGCATGTGAAGCAACACAATCGTGACGATTGTGGAAAGAGGACCCCTGCTCCACTGCTGGTGGGAGTGTAGACTGGTGCAACCACTGTGGAAATCAGCATGGAGATACCTCAAAGAACTAGGACTGGAAGTCCCATTTGACCCTGCTATGCCACTGCTGGGGATCTTCCCCAAAGAATTAAAAGAATCATACCACAGTGATATATGTGCACCCATGTTCATAGCAGCACAGTTTGTAATAGCTAAAACTTGGAAACAGCCCAAATGCCCATCAACTGGAGACTGAATAAAGAAAATGTGTTTTTTTTTATAAAATGGAGTACTACTCAGCCATAAAAAATGAGAAATTAGAGACATTTATAGCTAAGTGGATGCACATTGAGGCCATACTCTTAAGTGAAATAAATAGGACACACATGTGTAAATACTGAATAGTTTCTCTGGTGTGAGAAACTGAAAGTGTACATAAGGACTAAATGTATAATAGGTAATGTGAAATAGGAAGAAAAGGGGCAAAGGGGAAGGAAGTGGGAGGGCTAGGGGAAAGGATAGAAGGGAATGGGATTAATGTAAGAAAATGGAAAAATAGGAACAAAATCTTTGTAAATAGGGAGGACTGGAGGGGTTGAAGGGAGGGCTGGGAAGGGTGAAAAATAAGAACCAAGAGAGTATGTAAAAGTGCAAATTTCCAATGATGAATGTCATTATATTGTATACCTAAAATGTACCAATTATTAGACTGAATAATCGATAATGCAAAATAGGAATAAAAGGTCCAAAGGGGTAGGGGTAGTGGGAGGCACAGGGGAAAGGAAAGAAGGGAAAGGAAAAAATGATGAGAAATGGAAAAAATGGAAATGAAGTCTTTGTAAATAGGGAAGGGTGGAGGGGGTGAAGGGAGGGCTAGGAATGGGAAAAAAATAAGAACCAAGATGCATTATGTAGGGGTACAGTTCCCAATGAGAAATGTAATTGTGTTGTATACCTACAATGTACCAATAAAAGAATTTAATAAAAACAAAATGGATAGATTCATTATATTAGCTCTTGATTGCTTTGGGTAATCAGTCTTACAGATGCCTGCTGTAATTTCTTCTTCACTAGTTCTATGATGTTCTTTGAAGCACATACTAACTCAGTTATTTGAATTTAATTATTTAGCCTGTTTTGACAGAAAGGAATTCTGATATGGCTGAGAACTTTGAAGATAACTGATTTACTAATTAGGTTAGAGGATAGATATTTCCTACATAGTAAGAAAGCCTTACACAGTGGTCTTGACAAAAAAAAAAAAAACCTATCTAAGGCAAAGCTTTGTTTTTAAATACAGTATTGAGAAAGTTTACTGTAATTCACCAGTATTTACAGTCTTCTCAATCCTGGGTTTATTGGTTTAAAGGAGTGCCAACCAGGATAGAAAATAACAGCTAAAATTAGGAATCATCCCATAGTCCTGTGGTGGTTATTTTTAGTTTAATGAGAATTGGAGAAAGTGAAGAAATACAGTGATGGATAATAAATTATTTTGAAAATCAGTATTTCCATTTCTTTTCGATGCTGGGGATGGAACCCAGAGTCTCTGGCTTGGTAGACAAGTGCTTTGCCATGGAGCCACACCCCCAGGCCCTCCAGATGTTTCCATTCACAGAACAGAGGGACTGCTCCTTAGTGACTCTCACTGGGGAGCTGGAAGGAGGTGGCCATGGCCGGTCCCCTCAGGAGATTTCCCAATGCTGCAGGGATTTCTTTTGTTATTGCTGTTGTTGCTGGGGATGAAACCCAGGGCCTTGTGCAGGCTAGGCAAATGCTTTGCCACTGAGCCATACCCCAGCCCTCAGAGAGGCAGTTTTTGGCTATCACAACAGGGATGTACTACTAACATCTAGTGGGTAGAGGCTAGGGATGCTGCCAAATATCCTCCAGTGCGTAGGACAGTCTTATCTCCCTACAGAGGAATGATCCTCCTCCACCCCATGTCTATTGTACGTTGGTGGGGGGTGAAGCTCAGTGGTATTGATATAGGAGAAATATAGCTCCCAATCTGCTAGATGCCAGATATGCCAAGTCCGTGTCCCCTAAAATCCAAGAGTGAGTTCCAAGGAGCAAGGGAGGTTAAGAGTAGGAAAGATTTATTGAGAAATAGCTCCTGAAAATCAGGAGGGTCCCAAAAATGGGTTGCTATACAGGTCACTTCTCTTAGAATGTTTTATAGAGCGAAATCACAAGGGTGGGTACAAAATCACGAGGTGAGTACAATGTGGGTCAAACTGCAACCAATCAACAAGATTACTAGTATAGTCAGGGTCGGGGATTTAGCTCAGTGGCACCACACCTGCCTGAAAAGTGCAAGGTTCTGAGTTTGATCCCCAGTACAAACAAAAAAAAGATGACAAATATAGTCTCTTAGCTAATATTGATCCAATATGGAAGCATGTCATGTAACAAGGGTACATGGAAAGAACAAAGGCTTTTTTAGGAAGGGCTGTGTCCAGATGCTCCAGTCACCCACCTGGGTGGCTGATGTCTATCTGGACTTTGCTGGACCAGATGATACCATTCATAGTATAATTCCAGGTTACTGCTTATCCCCTAGGGAGGCATGTGGGCTTGGGCCTGGTCACTGCATCTTTATGTTGAGGCCTGGTCTTCTTCAGATGTGCCTCCAGCTACAGTTCTTTTGTCTTTTATTTTCTGCTGACTTCCTTGAGAGCCCAGACCCTCTCTGACTGTATATTAATTTCTAACTAACTTAGCTGCCTATAATAGTAGAGTGTTTGCCCAGCATGTGTGAGGCATCACATACATATACATATGCATACAAAAAGCTAGTGAAAGAGTTAGAAATCCTTACATATTAATATAGAAATAAATCTAAAAGGACAAAAGGGAGAGCTTCATTAATCTCATTAAAAGTTTCATTAATATTTGTTTAAGTAATAGGGGCTGAGCCCAGGGGATACTACTACTAAGTTGCATCCCCAACCCTACTATTTTGTAAATTTTACTTTGAGACAGGGTCTCATTAAGTTTCCCAGGCTGGCCTGGGCCTTGTGATCTTGCCTCGGCCTTGAGAGGAGCTGCTATTACAGGTGTGTGCTGCCACACCCAGCATGTTTTAATAAATTGTATTTTTAAATTATCAGTGTTGGGTTTGGTGCAGAGGCGTGGGAGCGGGATGCTGCTTTGCAATTCTGGTTGCACGGAAAGCGGAAAGTGGTGGGAGCCTGAGTGCCGAGCTGCCAGAGGAGAGGAGAGAGCAGGTGGTGACTTTTCTCCAGCCTCAGGATTCTTTTTGGTTGGAAAGATAGCACCTCCTGAGAACCCCTGCTTTCTGAGCATTGACAGTAAATGAGCTTCCTACAAAGATCTTCAGGTAGCTGTTCACTTGCAAGTTAATTAAGAAACAGAACGAAAGCTGTTCATTTGGATTCCAGGTCTATGTCCATTAGTAACTGTGCTGGTCTTGGATTGGTAGAAGATCATTACCTTCAACAGGTCTGCACTCAGAAACCATCATCTTTCTGCGGCCTGAGTGTGCCTCTACTCGGGCCATATCATCGACAAAGGTTGTGTTTGGACAGGGGACTGTGTGACTGCTAAACTGACAAGTGACTCTTTCACTCTTACTACCAAGTTCATCTCTAACCCTGTAAAAAAGTACAAAGACACTGATCAGACTGGACAAGACTATATAACTGAGCTTTAACCATGACTGGAACAAAGAGCAAGGCTAGAGGTCAGGCCAAAACTGAGAAAAGGACAAAAGTACCTGTTAAAGCTGGAGCAGAGAAGGAGGTTACAGGTGTAGTCAAAGCAGTAGCCAAGACCCGGTCCAAAACAAAAGCCAAAGCAGGGTATAAAGCAGATGTAGTGACAGAGATGAAGGCAGTATCTAAGAACAGGGTTGCTGCTGAGATGAAGGAACGAGTGCTGTCGGAGCCTAAGGCTCCAGTGAAAGCCACAGCAGACGTCAGTTCCAAAGCTGAGAATGAAGGAGGTGACCCGCTCCACGGGCAAAGATGAGGCTGGCATTGATACCTGGTTCTGGGCTGGGGAAGGGGCCAGTATTGGTTCCTGGTTCTGGAAGGGAGAAGAGGCGGGTGATCATTCCAGTACCAAAGACAGAAATAAAGCTGATACTGCTGCCCGGGTCTGTGCTGAGAAGTTGGAGTCTGAGGCTGGGGCCAGATGTAAGTCTGTATCAGGGGTGGATGAGGATGAGGAGGAAAATGTTATAGGGAACTGGTTTTGGGAAGGAGATGACACTAGTTTTGACCCTGAGCCCAAACCTGTATGCAGGATAGTTAGACCTCAGCCTGTGGATGCAATTAATCAAACAAACGGACCCAAGGACTGATCTGAGGTTACTATCTGGCCCAAAGCCCCTGCTGTAACTCCAGCACTGTTAGGATTTAGGTCTCAGGTCCCATCTGAGACAAGGTCCTCTTCATATGTTGTTGTTTCCTCAACTGAAGAAAGTACTCATTCTTCTGCAGCAGCAGCCTGCCCTTCTAGGAACACTTGCTCAAGTTCGCAGTCTATTCCTGAGTTCCCATTTGGTGCTGACCCTTGCATCCAGACCATAGATGAAATTAGGCAACAAATTAAGATCAGGGAGGTGAATGGGATTAAGCCATTTCCTTGCCCTTGCAAAATGGAATGCTACTTGGATTCTGAGGAATTTGAAAAACTTGTTAGTATACTGAAGTCAACCACTGATCCTCTCATTCATAAAATAGTACAGATTGCAATGGGTATCCATAATGTTCATCCATTTGCCCAAGAATTCATTAATGAAGTGGGTGTAGTGACACTTATTGAAAGCTTACTTACTTTTCCTTCCCCTGAAAGGAGGAAAAAGACTGCAATTACTCTGAATCCTCTTTCCGGGGATGAAAGACAACGAAAGATCGAATTACATGTTAAGCATATGTGTAAGGAAACTGTGTCTTTCCCCGTAAACTCACCTGGACAGCAGACTGGATTAAAACTACTTGGGCAACTGAGTACTGAATCTGTCCATCACTATATTGTTACTAGTTACTTTTCAGAGCTTTTCCATTTGCTGTCTGAGGGGAATCGTAAAACCAGAAATCTTGTTTTGAAAGTACTTTTGAATATGTGTGACAATCCAACTGCAGCCAGAGACCTGATCAATATGAAGGCACTGGCAGCATTAAAACTCATCTTTAACCAGAAAGAGGCAAAAGCCAATCTTGTTAGTGCTGTGGCCATATTTATTAACATAAAGGAGCATATAAGAAAGGGCTCAATTACAGTCGTTGATCACTTCAGCTATAAAACACTTATGGCTATTTTCCATGAAGTTAAAGAGATTAGTGAAACAATGTAAAATTACTCAGAAATGGAAGAGAACACTGAATCATCTCCAGATTCTGAAAGGCTGTACATTTCCAAAGACCCTGGTGTAATTTTTATTATAGTGCACACATTATACATTACATCTTCAACAGTGTTACCTGTGAGGCTGTAGCTCTGAGCTAGAACATTTTGTGTGTATCAAATGAATGCTAACATCTGAAAATATTTTTTGATTTTTATGTTGTCTAGATTGGCATATTTAAAATTTTACTTAGAGTAAGCCATTTCATTATAAATAAGCTTAGCTTCATCATTAGTATCTGCTTAGATTCATTTGTAGCTTCAAATGGCAAAAAAGAAAATGTTGGGGCCAGAGATTTAGCTCAGTGGTGCCGTGCCTGCCTTGCAAGAGCAAGGTCCTGAGTTCAATCCTCGGTACTGGGGGAAAAGAAAAAGGAAAATATTGAATTTGTAATCAACTTACAGAAATAAAGTATGGACACATAAATAATAGTACCTATAGGTGTATATGTGGTATGTGTATGTGTACCTTATCAGTACATTTAGGAGACTTAGGTTATCATAAGGGATTTCTATTTTTCCCCTGTTCCAGATACATCAGAACTCATTCAAAACAGAAATAAGTGAATCTTAGACAAAATGTGATGTTTGTTTACTCTTAAAATTTTGTTATTTCATTTACAGCTCATAAATTGTTAGGCAGTTTCATTGTGTCAAAGTTATTTTACAGAAGAAAAGGGTGCTCTGCATGGGGAGAAGACATTTATTGAGTGCTCTTCATGAAACACTGTATTGGCACTATGTTTTGGAAATTTTTTCCTCTTACAGTGATTGTGAACAAGCTATGAATATTATTTATTAGAACTCAGTATTCTGGGCATCCTTCAAGGAGAATTACAATGGTTAAATACCTTTTTCTAAACCCTCATAACAGGCAGTTGACATAGCTGTTTTGTCTGACACCAACCCCCACCTCTCGACACTACCTTATGGTCCTTCAGTTTTTTAGGTGGTGGCATTCAAAGCTCAGAGAGCTTTTTTTTTTTTTTTGGTACCGGGGATTGAACTCGGGTCCTCGAGCTTGCAAGGCAGGCAGTGGAACCACTGAGCTAAATCCCCACCCCCTAGCATTTGTTTTTAATGGTTTAATTTTGTGGCAGACAATGTCTCTGACAGGTGTTACAATTCTTAACTTCCTCCAAATGCAGTTGTCCATTAGACATTTGGCTATAGTGGACTGAAGATCAGGAGAAAAGTCTGATATGGATATATGTATTTTGCCTGGCAGTATCTGGGAAATACTAGGTATCAAAAACTTTGTTGAACAAACAAGATGTAGATGTGAATCATATAAGAAAGTAAAATAGTGTATATCCTACCTTTTCTATCCATCTGTTCCTTGTATTTTAAAGACCTCTAATTGTTCTAAACATTGTTTCATACCTTGCGTTTAAAAGATAGTTCCTTTCTTTCTCTTGCAAAATCATACTTTACTTTTTTTGATTTATTCTGTGTGTCACATGAATGAAAGTCCAAAGAACTCAATCTTTTACTAGCAGGCAAGCCCAGTTTACATTTGTATAAGCTAAAACAGCATAAATTTAATTGGAGAAATTTGAACCCATAACTGAAGTTCCACCAATATAGAACAAGAAATCAAGGGGAAAGGCTACTGTCTCAAACTACAAGATAATGATCCCTGGAAGTCTTGTTTGCCCAAAAGACATTTCAGGAATTTGGTTGAGGTTATGAGATTCAGAAGGAATTACAACGCTTGGTCTGAGCTGTGGAGGAAGTCTTTATGTGTGAAACTATCAAGTACATGCTTTGAGATTTTCATTTAAGAAATCAAAACAAGATCATACTATAAGTATTTGTAACTTGTCCCCCCACTGATTGTATACTGTGAACATCTTTCTATGTCAATAAATATGGTTCTGTAAAATAAAAAAAATTAATGTTAATGTCTTTGTGATGATTTAAACAATGTATGTTACTTGTATTAACTAAGTATAATAAATGCAATGCTACTACAAGCTAAAGAGAATTTTTTAACTCTTAGAGACTTAGAGTCACCAAATTTTTTAAGTAAACATTTTAAATAGTGTAGAGTTTTAGGTAAGTAAAATAAATAATTAAAAACAAGACTTTCAAGCATCATGCAATATCACTTTAAGTTAAAATTCTCTGAAGGAAATGAAATGGTAATTAAAATTCAAGGAAGAAAACATGTGATGTAAAATTCTCCCCCACTAAAAGAGAACCTTTCCAGGGATTTAATTTATTGCAATAGTATAAAAGGGCTATAGTCATTAGATTGTGTTGTAAATTTTCAAAGTATGATATTAAGATTTGGGGGAATATTTTGCTATTTTTAGAGCTGGGGATGGAACCCAGGGCCTCATATCCACTAACCATGTGCTCTATTACTGAGCTACACCCTAGCTCTACAGCTTAATTTTAAAAATCTTTCATTAGTATATGTCTGTGACACCGAATGAGTATATTTATCAGGAGATACTGCTACAGCTCTGCATCACACCTTGGTCCTGCGTACTCCCTCTCCTCCTCTGCCTCCCGTCTCCCCATCTCCAGGCCTCCTGCTCACTGTCCCAAGGTCTGCCTCCCTGGCACTGCCTCCTAGTTCTGGTTTTGAATGGTCCCTAGACACATGGGCAGAGAGAAATCCCTACCCTGTCTTCCATGGTCCTAAAGTGTTTTGACCAGCAATTGTTCAATCCTGGATTAGTAATTATTCATGACACTAAAGGCTTTTGAATAATCCCCAAGTGAGGGAACTAAATAACATTGTGATGCAATGAAATTAAGGCAAAATGAAAAAAATTGTTTTGCATTGTCAAGCTTGAAAGAATGACTCTTCTGCAAAGAAAAGATCATGTAAAGACTCTACTGGATTTAAAAAATTTAAATATTCATTATGTGGTGAATTTAACATATTTATAATCCTCTTCTTCTGAGAAAGAAGAGGAGGCATTTATCTATGGCTACCATGGTTCCTTGCTTAGAGAAATTTAAGGGCTAGAAAGCAAGATTTATTTCAATTTTTCTCAAGGACAGCCGAAGAATGATAAAGAAGTGAAGAAGTATAACACAAGATGGCAGTGTTGCTATCCTTGAGTTCCACAAAGTAAAAGCACCATGGTGAAGTAGAAAACACACACACACACACACACACACACACACACACACAGCAGCAGCAGCAGCAGCAGCACAACACCCTTTCTATAAGGAGAAAAGTTAGGTAGGAGGAGTTAAAAATCTGTACTGATGATAAGGCGCAGATGTTTAAACTAGAAAACTCTATAAGTTGAATATGCAATTCATTTCCCCCATATAGTTCACTTAAAAATAATTCACAATTACTAACTTTTTTCTAATTTGTTGAAGCAGCATCACTTAGGTATATTATCTATATTAATAAAATTAATTCTGACAAGGAGTAGAAAGGAAAAATGAAGAAAAATCTGAACAATGAATTTGTATAGTATCAGCTAATTATGGATTAACTCGTTTGTTTTTTCTCTAAATAACAAATTATATAGCTTTACCTGAATCTAATATTTCTTACACTGATGGCTAATACACATATGTAAATGACAGCATGTAGTCATCTATGTACTACATAAAAAATCCATGTATCCATGCAAGAAAACATTATTATTTTGTTTAATACACATTCTATAATTCATTGTGGAAATATTGTGTGTACTTGGTTGTCAAAGTTAATTTGGAAACATTTATATCCATGGAATAAGGGGGACCTGCTTCTTTCAAGTTGTGAGCACTTTACAGACTCGAAAGAAATATCAGTGCTTTATTCAGTCCTTTCCTCTCTAGAAACAGATATAACTCCACCCACCTAGCTCTTAAGAACAAAAGAGAGAGAGGCAAAGCAGGATATGGTGACACACACACCTATAATCCTAGCTACTTAGGAGGCTGAAGCAAGAGATTGTTATTTGGAGGCCAGACTGGGCAACTTAGTGAGATCCTGCCTTGAAGTAAAGCAAGAGACAGAGAGAATATGAAATTACTTAATCTAGCATACACTGGGTATAGTAGGTGCTCATTAAACCAACAATAAAATGATTGGTTAATTTAGTTATTATTTCTTGTCAGCTAGGACTCTCTTTGAAATGGGGATGCTGTGTATGACTCCTTTGATAAAAAGGCTGACTCTCAGGAAATTATGAAGTTTCTAACTCCTGAACTGCTTCCTTCCATTACTAGCCTGTGCCCATCACATGGACTTGCCAGTTGTACCCTTTAGTTTTCCTTTTGGTTTTTCGTTTTTTGGCATTTGTATGCCCATTATCTCTTCCTTTGTAATTAGACTTTATACATTATTATCAACTATCAAATAAAAAGAAAGGAGCTATGATTTTAGCACGTGTATGTCAATGCTTTTCAGTGTTTCCTTTAGCCTCTAGAACAAACATGTAAATTTCTTTCTCTTATTTATTCTCTTATTTTATTTATTTATTTTTCATTTTAATTTATTTATTTTCTTATTTATTATGTAAATTTCTTATTTTACAATACAAAACCTGGGGGTGCGAGTAGGACACTATGACTAAACCAGGAGGCAAGTTTCCTCAGGATTTTGGTAAAGGCTCGCCTGTTCCAGTGGGCCACACACTTGCTAATATTCCATGTTTCTCCTGTATATTTTTTTCTTGTCAGAGGCAACACAAAAACCAGCAGCTGTTCAGAGAAGTTTGAAAGTCACAGATAGTTGGTGCTCTCCATCTACAAGGAATGTTTCCCTGTAAGTTCAAAGCCCAGCTCGGCCACACACTCCCTCAGCTTTCCCAGAGGGAAACAACCTAGAATCCACTTCTGCTGCTACTCAGCTTGTCTCTGGCTTCTCCACCCTGCTCGGGCTTTGAATCTCCATCTTCTCATCATCCCTATGAGCACATTCTCAATTCCCTGGGACAGAGCGGGTCCTGGGTTTGAAGTTATTTATTTCAGGAGTTCAGGATGAAGTTCCGGTAGGAGTTTCCAGAACTTGCTCTCTTCTAGTCATCATCATCATCTTCACCACCGCCATCACTACCACCACCACCACCATCATCATCACCCTCTCATGTTAAGTGTTTCCTCTTTGTAAATTTCTTCCCAATATCTGCCACCAGCTCTGGGGACCACACATGTCCCAGGCTTCCCCTAATGATGTTGCTGTGGATATGTCAACCCCAAAACCAGTCTTTGGAAGATTGAACCTGCCCTCCCACCTTGGAAGCACATGGCATTTTCTTATAAGTGCAGAGCTTGCAGAAGCCAAAATCCAGCTGCTCACACTCAGGCTCCATGAACACAGGATCATATTTTATCCCATTCATCAGGCTCTTAAGGAGCCTGTAGTTGGCAAAAAAGCAAAGCTGGCTACTTCCAATAAATGACCCAGAATCCAAGTGGCTCCTCCCCAGGGTGCTGCTGGCAGCTTCAAATAAATAGCTCATGTCACTTCCTCTTGCTGGGGTCTGCTTCTCATCTAAGGTTGTGTGCCTACCTGCACGTGAAATGTATTTGGCATCCTAGGAACTTATAGATCACTTTCCCGCAAGCACACACAGAACCGCTGCTCCTGCTTTGAGTACTTTGATGAGCCACAAGTATGGATGGGTGAAGAGGAGGGAACCGTTGTGTCAAGCCTGACCCTGGAGAAGGCAGCATGTGTTTCTCCTGCAGACTTCTTTCACCTCTGATTTTAATGTTGTCATTTTCAGATGCTGTTACTATTTTCCCTTGGCTTTTTCAACGTGCTCTTTATTTAAGTAAGCTGAGAAGATTTATAGAAATCCATACAGCATCAATTTTATATCCAATGAAAAAGTAAAAGTATTGGGGGCTGACTGTAATCTCCCAATGCCACTGTATTTTATCTTATCAATTTCATACAAGTAACCCAGCATTTGAAGTGTCCTTGGGAGTCATTAATCAATACTCTAGTCAAATATTAACCTGGAAATTCTCCAAATGTTTGTTTAAACCTTGCCAAATATGAGACAACATAACAGGCATCTCTGTCACCCTTCTAAATTCACTGAGGTGTCATTAAACAGCCAACTGAAATCAAAAGTCCTAATTCAATTTCTTGGAAAACTTATCTGTCTACCTCAGGTGTAGCACTGTGGAATTCACTCGTTGTTGAAAGACGCTATAGAAGCACATTGGCCATTTATTTCCAGTATGAGTTTGTGCTAAGTCCTAGAGACACAGAAGGTTCTCTGTAAAGAAATTCTTTCCGGTGGTGCCCCTTGTCTAGCCAGTAAGTACATTCTTGGCTCGGTGTGGTTAGCAGGCTTGAAAACAAGTGATCCAGCTGAAAGGAAATCACCTCTAAGCTGGGCATCTTGACCAAAAGTTGTCCCTTTTGTGGTCTGCTCCTTTCCCACAAATTCCTGGAGCTTTTTCTTGGCAGCTTCTGTTCATTCTCAAAGGATCACAAAGGGACAAAACATGCCTGGAGGATTCAGAAGCAAACACATACCACTGTTATAAGTGGAGTCTTGTTTTTACAAGAAATTTTATTACTAGGAAGTTTGAAAGCACAGCCCGAAATAGACAGGATAGGGTAATAAAACTCTAGGTACCCTTGTCTAGTTTCACCCACCACTGGTGGTTTCCCTATTTCCATGTGTTTTTCCTTGGTGTAGCATTGTAAAGCAAAGCCCTGTCCCTTTTGCCCAGAACCGACTAATCTTAACACTGAAGGTCACCCTCTGAGTCAGGCATCATCTCGCATCTCAAATTTCTTTACTATGTTTCTCTAATCAATTAAAGGGTTTGAAAAATGTAATACCAATATCACATCAAACAATATTAACAATTAATCCTTAATATCATGTAACATGAGCCTTGTTCTTTTTTTCTTGGCTTTCTGCAAAAAGATCTATTTTGCAATTCACTTGTTTGAATCAGGATTTATGTCATGAAAACATCACCTATATTTCTTTTAATCTGTCTCCCATCTAAGTACTAACCAGGCCCGACTCTGCTTAGCTTCTGAGATCAGACAAAAATGGGCATGTTCAGGGTGGTATGGCCGTAGACTATTTCTTTTAATCTGTAACAGTTTCCTTTGCCTATTTTTTCCTATGTCCTTTATTTAAGAATCTGAGTCACTCTTTCTATCAAAGCTTCCCACCTTCAGATTTTATAGACGGCATTCCTGTGATGATGTCGGACATATTCTCCTACTGCAAATATTGTAGACAGAGTTCTGAATAGCTCAGAACTTGGTTTGATTCCAGGATGATTTTTCTGCCATGAATGTTCCTCTGCAGTACTGGTACTTCCCACTGTAGCCAAGTGGTGGCAGGCTTGGTGACAGGGCAGACCTGTGATCTACAGGGGGCACCCTGATGGAACCACTTGGAAGTTTTCCATCAATCCTGCCCCTGAAGACTTCAGCAGCCTCCAATAATCACTGTCTTGATATAAGATACAATTAAGCATCTCAAAGCATAATTTCCTCATTCTAACATTCCACTTTCATTTATTAGTGCGATTTTTCTATAACCAACACATTTCCAGCATTCACTTGAAGTAAAATCCAAACAGAAAAGGCAATATAAATGTATAATATTTATCTTTTATTTATGCATTTTCAAAACAAGTCACTGGTTCTCAAACTTCCAAAGGTGACCAAAATAGCTTTTGAGAGACAGCATTCTGAGCACTCTTGTGCCTGTTCCTTGGTGAATCTTGAACTCCTGTACCTCTCCTTTGGTGCTTTTCCATTACTCGTTTGCTGCACACATGCAGATGTGTTTGATGCTCCAAAATACTTTTCTTTCCAAGCATACACAGCCTGCTTTGGAAGGAGGTAGAAACATGGGGCCTGATGCTTCTGTTTTCTTCCCCAGAAAAGCTTTGCCTATTTAAGGGGTAATGAAGACAACCATGGAAAGAATGAAGCCAAACTGTGAATAGGTAAGAGATACCTACAGCCTTTTGTGTTGTTGGTGTGGGTACTCTTCTCACAGCTTGTGCACTGACTTCCTTTGGGGGGATTTTTACATCCGTTGCAAGCACCAAGCTCCACACCCTGCTTCAAATGCTCCTTCCCTCTGCATCCCAGCTCTCTTTTCCTTTAAATTCTCCTCAAAATTACCTGAAATCTTCCACAGGAGAAGAGCAATCTCAGGAACTCATTTCCACCAAGGTAAATGCACAAAACCACTTAGCTCTGCCTTGTTCCTTTTCTTCCTAAGCCACGCTTCCAGGTGCAGGATTTAAGTTGCAGAAGAAGTCAATTTGGGGGTCCAAGAGAACGCAGGCTTAATTGTGCTTTTTCAAAAAAATATTAAGTTTTCCTCTTTTGCTATTTTTGTTCAGGTTTTTCTTAAAACTTCTAGTCTACCTCCCTCACTTGGTTGGAATAATCCAACGCTTCCTTGCTTCACGTATGTTCAGATTCTGTCTTCTTTGTCAGAATAATCACATGCTTTTAGAATTTGGGTAATTTCTATCACTAAGTACCTTATGAAAATGCTTTTACTGTTATCCTGCGCTCTTACTCATATGTTGTACCGTTGTTTAACCCTTTTATGGGCTCCAACTAAGATTTCCCTACTAAATTATAGATTCTTCAATAGCAGGGATGGTATGTTATACTTTACATTGTACCTAGCAAGCTACAGGTGCACCCTGTGTGTTTGTATCAATGCTGTAGAAAAATATCTGTTACTGTTTCCAATGAGAATAAGGGCGTAAAAGACAATTCTAGAACATTCCAGTAATTACTAGGCTGGTTAGCATTCAGTGTAATATTTACTTTGAACAATCTAATATTATGTAAACTTCCTGTTTTTCCATCTCTCCTATTAAAATATAATGCATTTCTGTGTAATCTGGCTGGTGCATTTTAGGATATATGTAATACTCAGTACAGCCTGTGCTAACTGAATTGCCAAAGAATTTAATTAGACCACCAGCATGAGCTAAGGTACAGACAAACAATGATTCATCATTTCATACAGTGCCAATATCACTTCCAAGCTGATATGCCCTTCCAGGGGGGACGTTCTGAAATAGATAACAAGAACCTCAAAATGGATAATACCCTTCTTTCCAGCAACTTCACCTCTGTGAAGTAATAAGAAAACAATCAGACATCTACTCAGAAAGATCAATGCACATTGATACATATCGTTGATAGCTAAAACAGTGAAAACTGAAAATAACCAAAAGTTCAAATACAGGAAAATAAACCATGATAGATATGTACAATGAACTATTGTCTTCATCAGTTTTCCATCACTGTGACAAAATATCTGAAATAAACAATTTAAATAAGAAAAGGTTTATTTTGGCTCACAATTTCAGAGACTTCGGTCCATGGTTGACTGGCTCTTGTTTTTAGCCCTGTGGTGAGGCAGAAACATCAAGGCAGAAGGGCATGGTGGAGGAAAGCTGCTTGCTTACCTTATGGCAGCCAGGAAGCAGAAAGAGAGGGAAAGAGACAGGGAGGAAGGAGCCAGGCCAAGACAGACCCCCAAGGGCACACCCCACAGCCTATTCCCCGAAACCAGTTTCATTTCCCAAGTTCCCATAGTTTCCCAATAATGCCACAAAATAATGATCCAGTCACCTTGCAAAAGCCCCCAACACATGGCCTTTCTGGGACATTTTAGATCAAAGCTGCCATAACTATCAAGTAAAAGTAAATATTTTTAAAACAGTAAGTAAAATATACACATAAAAAATGGCTAAAACACTCTGAAATCCAGGGTGGATGTGAGCATTATTGGTGACTTTTATTCTTAATAATTTTATAGTTTATGATTTTATGAGCTTTACTAAATTATCTACAATAAATAAATATTACTCTTAAACCTCAAACTTCTCCCTATAAAATATCTGATCTACATGGCAGATTTATGATAGGTATTTTTAAATACATACATAGCTAAGACCTAGCAATTGCACTTCTAAGTGCATATGTTCACCAGAAACATGCACAGTGAGATTCAAAGCATTTTGGGGAGTGACAAATGTTTTGGAACTAGACAGAGGTCAAACAGTGTTTTGAGTCTGCTAAAAGCCCTTGGATTATATACTTTATAATGGATGATTTTATAGTATGTGAATTTCATCTCCATGGGTAAAATAAATTTTCAGGTAAAAGAGTATTCAGAGCAGTGCTATTTGTAATATATAAAAAAAGAAATAATCCACATGTCTAACAAAAGCAAAATGATCAATTCCTGGTGGTATAATTAAAACAATAGACTGCTACGCAGCAATAAAAATCAAGCAAGTATTGCTAGATGTAATTACATAGAAGAGTATCACACAGCCCCAAGTTAAAGCAGACAGCACAACGGACATACTGTAGGAATCTGTGTATGGAAAGCTTTAAAAAGACTGAAGTCATTTATACTGCCAGAAGTCATTGTTGTGACTACCTATGGCGAGATTAGTGACAGCAAGTTAGTATGAAGTGGGGATCCATGTGGTTGGAATATTCTACTGGATTATCTGAATAATGATTGCCTTAGAACTGTGCAAGTTCAAGGCAGTGAAATTTATCCAGTTGTACATTTAAATATGTATATTATTAGAAATACTTTGTTGTGTTCACTTTTATCTGGCCACCTGCAAATTCTCCAGCCCCTGATACCTCACTGATGCCAAGTATCTTTTTTATTTAATGAGATCTTTTTCTTCATTTAGTTATAAACTTGGACTCTAGTTTGATAATTTCCAAATCTCAACATCCCATCCTCCCATGCACTAGTTTAACATTTAGTAGTTGGATTTCAGTATGCCCCAGGCACAGGACCAGGTGATACAGAGTCTGCAGGGATCATCGCACTGGGAACCCAGAAAGACAACACATAACACACTGAATAAAGTCTTTAATGTCCATCTAGGTGTGGAACTTGCTCATAATTTGCCCACAAAAATTTTTGTGTAACTTAAAGGCATCAAAATGTCCCCAGTGACCCTTCCCTTCCCCTGATGAAGAGCTCTGTTTCTCAGGTAATTCTGTTCATGAGTTAAGTAAAATAGGCTTCCTGAGTTTATTAATGGTAGCTTTGTGTTTGCTTTTCTAAAAAATTAAATGTATACCTTACAAATTGATACTTTAAAATCCATGTATTTCACTATGGAGTTGTGAGGGTTAATCTTGATTGTCAACCTGATTGGCTTGGAGATGCCCAGGAGGTTAGTAAAGCTCACAGTGGTCATGGGGGTGTTATCCTCGGTACTATATCTGGTCTCTCACTCCTTTCTCTCTGGTCCTCTCCTCTTCTCCTGCTCTTTGCTTCCTGCAAGCCATGAAGTGAGCTGTCCTACGCCATGCCCTTCTGCCATGATATTTCTGCCTTGGAGCCAGCTAACCATGGACTGAACCTTCTGAAGCCCTGAGCCAAACTAATCTTTTCTTTCTCTAGGTTATTTTCACGTACTTGGTCACAGAGATACGAAGCTGCCTAACACAAGAATTTTCTTATTTTCCTCTCAATTTGTGTGGCATTATCAAATTTTCTGAAATTTAAAAATTCTGGAAAGATGTCCTATAAAGTATCCCAAATCTTACTTAAGAAGTTATTTTAGAACACATACATACTGCATGTACTGTATGTACTGTACTTAACACAGTCATTTTATCTGCTCAAGATAAAACTGGTGTCTTTAAATTAGGTTAATTTTTCCAAGATATCTGATATATAGAATGTTTTTCATTAGCTTAATGCAACAAATAATAGAGATGCTCTTCTATAGGTTATTCAAGTTTAAATGTCAGTTTCTAAATTTTCAATATTATGTGACCAAATATCTCACTACATGGAAAATAATCTGGAACCTGGATCCAGGTAAATAATGAAGATTTTAAGAACAAAACTGGTGATTAATACCACCAAAAAACAAAAGCAATAATTCATTTGTAGTGCTAATTAAATCACTGGGGTTTGTACCAATTTCCCCAAGCATTTAAAGGTGAAAGAAATGTAAAGAAATGTAAAGAAATATGTGAACAAATGAGAGGATGGCATACTCTCACTTAAGGCTATTTAAAATTCTAAAATAAATTTAAAAATACAATTTAGGACATGGATATGCAAATTTTATGTATCACACAAGTGTGTGTATAAGTGTGCACATGCATGTGTGTATATATATCCTCTTTTCAGAAATCTCATATGCATCCTTAGGACATATCAACTACCTTCTATTCCAGAATGTTAAGTATTTATAATCTTTTCATAAATCATCCATTTTCTAGCTTTTACCAAGTGCTTGTCTTTTATTTTTTTTCTTCTCATTTGTCCTATCAGCATAGACTTCATGTTACTGAGCCTTTCAAAGCCTTTTATTTGTTATCTTTCCTGGGCTGCATGTAGCACAAATTGTAACGCTTACCTTTCCATTCTTTTTTTTTTTTTGTATTAAATTCTTTTATTGGTACATTGTAGGTATACAACACAATTACATTTCTCATTGGGAATTGTACCCCTACATAATGCATCTTGGTTCTTATTTTTTCCCCATTCCTAGCCCTCCCTTCACCCCCTCCACCCTTCCCTATTTACAAAGACTTTATTTCCATTTTTTCCATTTCTCATCATTTTTTCCTTTCCCTTCTTTCCTTTCCCCTGTGCCTCCCACTACCCCTAATCCTTTGGACCTTTTATTCCTATTTTGCATTATCAATTATTCAGTCTAAACATTTTAGGTATACGATATAATGACATTCATCATTGGAAATTTGCACCTTTACATAGGTCAACACACAAAAATCAACAGCTTTCCTCTACACCAACAACAGACTCACTGAGAGAGAAATAGGGCAAATTCCTTTCACAATAGCATCCAAAAAACTGAAATACCTAGGAATCATCCTAACAAAAGAAATCAAAGACCTCTTCTCTGAAAACTATGGTACTCTGTAAAGAGAGATTGAAGATGATATCAGAAAATGGACAGACATCCCCTTCTCCTGGGTAGGAAGGATTAATATTAGTGAAAATGGCCATACTTCCAAAACTGCTACATAGATTTAATGCAATTCCAATTGAGATCCCAGCAGCATACTTCATAGACCTTGAGAAAAAAATCCAAAAATTCATTTGGAACAAGAAGAGACCCAGAATAGCAAAAGCAATTCTAGGTAACAGAGACATGGCAGGGGGTATCACAATCCCCAACCTGAAACTATACTACAAAGCTACTGTGATAAAAACAGCATGGTACTGGCAAAGAAACAGGCTTGAGGACCAGTGGAACAGATTAGAAGATGCAGAAACAACACCAGACACACTCAGCCATCTCTTCTACTTTTCAATTCTTAATGAAAAGTGTTATCAGGGCCTGGGGATTTAGCTCAGTGGCTTTGTCACCTGCTTCATAAGCTCAAGGACCTGAGTTCAATCCCTGGTACCAAAAAAAAAAAAAGAAAGGTGTTATCTATCCTATACTCTTTAGGAAAATTGAGATCTTGCTTCCCATCTGTATCAGTCAGTGTTTACCAGAGAAACATATATAATACAAGGTATATAAATACATAAGAATTTATAAGATCAGCTTACCATGGCCACCCACAGAGTCTGGTGTAGAAGAGTGGAAAAGGTCTTTGCACTGGGGATCTGAAGGATCAACTCGAAGGCCTGGAGCTCCATGTGGTGGTGCCCCATGTGAGTCTGTATCAGGAGGCCAAAGGGTCTGTGCTGGAAGCTGAAGAGTCTGCACTGGAGGCCAGGAGATAACAACCAATGTGAAAGCAAGGACTAGATCTCCTCCAAAGAAACAGAAGCAAGCCTTCCTTTTCTGTTTTCCTTTCACACCATTCTGGCAATAATCCTTCCTAGGCTGGGTCTTCCACAGCCAGAACTATGCTGAGCCAATTTAGTTGACGGTTATTCAAGTTGACACAATCAATCAACTGTCACATTATCTGAGTTAAATAATGTAGATGTCACGAACTATACAAAGTGTGTACCTGTCTTCCAGGTGAAAAGATGCCTTCACTGCAAATAATTATCTAAGATTTCTGTAATTTCAGAACTCCAGTTATTTCTTGCCACATTTTATCCCAGATCTCTTTTCTATTCTCCTGCAAAATACTCTGCCCATTCATGGGATGTTATTGCATTGAACTCAGATTTTAACATAACTAGAAATGCTACTATTTTCAAAAAACTTTGGGCAGAAATGTGAACAATTAGCAATTGGTAACACTGATCCCCTGGCTCATTGGCCATAATTAACCATGTTTCCTGCACCAGAATAGATAGGGAGGCAAGCTGAGAACAAAGATATTTGGAGTAAGAGGAATTTTTGACAACTTGTACCTCATACCATCAGCATAGGTTATGTGACCCAGTCAATTCTGCTCCCAAAATATGAATCTTTTCTTTATTCCTAAAATCACTGCAATAATCTAAACAAGTGTTGTGTTTTGTCTGAATTAGGCCCATGCTTTCTAGTTGCCTTGCTACATCTAGACTTTCCCTACTTATCACACAGTGGCTTCTTACAGACTCAAAGATACTTAAATTTGGATCACATCCTTTAATTTTCCTTCATTTAGAGCCACCCCTCTTTGCAGATCTTGTGTTCAAGTGATGGCAGGTGGCTCACTATTTCTTTCTTTTTTGGTACAGGGGATCGAACTTGGGACCTTGCGCTTACAAGGCAGGCGCTGGAACCACTGAGCTAAATCCCTGGCAAACAATTAAGTGATTTAGTCAACTTATGTGAACTAAATTTAGAAATAGTAATTCTTCTTTTTTTTGTGTGGTACCAGAGATCAAACTGGGGACCTTGTGCTTGCGAGGCAGGCAACGGCACCACTGAGCTACATCCCCAGCCCTGTCTCACTATTTCTTGAGTGAGCTATTTCTTCACACTCAAGAGACACGCATTTGCTCTGCTTAGAGAGCCATCACCTTCCTCCCTTCTCTCACTGATGAACTTCTAGCAAACCTTCAATCTTATTTCTCATTTCGCATCATGGACCATCTCATCCTTCCAAGATAGAATGAATGACTTTCTCCTCTGTTTCTGTGGTCACTTCTAAGCCATAATATTTTATAGTATAGGTACAATGGTGTGTTAGTCAGCTTTCCGTTATTGTAACAAATACTGAAGCGATCAACTTATAAAGAAGAAAGGTTTATTTGGTTCATGGTTTTGGAGGTTAAAGTTCATGATTGATTGGCACCATTGCTTGGGGCAAGGCAGCAAATCATAGTGGGGACAATGTGATGGAGCAACACCACTCACCTCATTGCCAGAAAGTGAGGGAAGAGGAAGGGCTGGGCTCCCATAACCTCCTTTGAGAGCACTTCTTAATGTCTTCATGACCTCCTACTATACCCCCCCAAAAGTTCCACCACTTCCCCAGAGTGCCACCCTGGGGGAACACATAGAACACTTAAGATCCAAATTATTCCAGGTGCTAATTACTTATGAGACTGGTGACCCCTCTCATTGTGAGTTCTTTGCTAAAGCATTAACTCATTCACTGTGGTGTCAGATGCATAGCAAGAAGATATTATTCCCTTAACCAACAATCCGGATCCAAGGCACTAGAGGTACACTGGTGAACATGACCTATTCCATGTGTTTAAAGAACTTCCAGCCCAGTAATGAAGTGGTCAATAAATGGTTATTGAATCAAATGGAATTTCTAGTTTTGGTTTTCTGAGGAATCTCTACACTGATTTCCATAAAGACTGTACTAGTTTATATTCTCATCAATGAGGGTTCCCTTTCCCCACAGCCTCACTAGCATTTGTTATTATTTGTTTTCTTGATGACAGTCACTGTTTTGGGAGTACAGTGGAATCTCAGTGTTATTTTAATTTGCATTTCTATAATGCTCAGTGGTATTGAGCATTTCTTCATGTAAATATTGGCCATTTGTACTTCTTCCTCTTCTAGGTATCTTCCTGAAAGAGTTAAAGACATCATATTTTTATGAGAAACCCAATTTATAAATATAAAGAGGAAAATAAAACATAGTAGGAATGAGGGAGATAGATTTTTCTCAAATGGGGAGGGCATTAAGAGATGGAGGGAGGGAGAGGGGATGGAAAAGGAATTAGGATGTGCTTTACACATGTACCAACTCTACACAAGGAATGGAATCATTATGTACTAAAAACATGTACTAATACAAAAATTAAAAATACAAACATATAATAAAATAAATGGCTATTATATTGTTTTACTAACATTTATCTACATCACAATGTGCTAGCTTGCATGGTTACAGACAGAGCCTCTCAACTCAGCCTTCATGTGTGACTATAGATGATTTCCTGTTTTGTGCAGTAGCTACTCATTACATTGTACCGGCAATGGCCCATGGGTCTCTCACAACCCTGGGAGCACTCTGCCCTCTGGTGTCTCTAGGAAGCTGACAGGCTCCACCCAAGAACCACTTCCTATTTCCCATCTTGCCTCAAAACAAGCAGTAGTTACAGGAAGAGCATGAAGGAGAACTTGAAGCAGTAAGGAAAAATAGGTGACTTGGTATATTAATTATTTCAAGCTAAAATCATGCTGAGGAACTGTAAATTCAGAAAGAGCCATTTGAGTTATGTTTCCCTACAAGCAAAAAGTAATAAATAGTCTTTGGGAAGCAGACTGGTGCAGTGGTACACACCTGTAATCTCAGCACCGTAGGGGGCTGAGGCAGGAGGATACAAGTCAGAGCCCAGCCTGGACAACTTAGAGACTAGTGAGGCCCTGTCTCAAAATGAAAAATAAAAAAGTCTGGGGTGGTAGCTCAGTGAGAAGGTCCCAAGTTCAATCCTAAGTAACACACACGCACGCACACACACACACACACACACACACACACACACACATGGACATGATTTGGTTCCTTCACCTACTATGGCTAGAAAATAGCCTTGATCACCAGACTGATACATAATTGGGGGTGCAGTGAACTCAATCAAATTATAACCTTTGCCTCTCAATAACTCCTACATCCCTCTCTATCTCATAATAACATCCCCAGAATTGACTACTACAGTCCAGCTATCCTTTTGTCCTGTTAACTTTCCACAAATTTATTGTTCTTTGTCTGAAATGCATACCCAGCATTGGGCTTGGCATATAGCTCAGTGGTAGAGCACTTGCTAAACATCTGTGGGGCCCTGGATTCTATACCCAGCAGTCTCTGAAAAGTCTATTAGCATCATGCTGTCTTCAGACTGCACTCACTATGTTTTTTTTTTTTTTGTACCAGGAATCGAACACTGGACCTTGCGCTTGAGAGGCAGGTGGCAGCACGACTGAGCTAAATCCCCGGCCCTGCACTCACTATCTTATGATTTCCACATAACTACAGATTTAATAAAATCTTCATGCTTTTCTCTAATTAATGATCTTTTATGTTAACTGAATTCCTAGATCCAACCAAAGAGCCCACTTAAGAGCTAAGTGAGGTAAGAGGGCCTCTCTCTGTCCCCTACCATCTCATTCATGTAGCTTGTATGCAGTCACTGAGCCCTGGATTCTGATGCTAAGAAAACCCCTGGCCAGCTGTAGTGGTACATGCCTAGAATTCCAGCTACTTGGGAGGATCAGAGATCAAGGACAGCCTAGACAGCTTAGGGAGGCCCTGTCTCAAAATAAAATTTTAGATGGGGCTGAAGATGTGGCCTACCACTCTTTGTGTTCAATCCCCAGTAACAGGTGAGGGAAAGGTGCCTCTGGAAAGCTCTTTCCTTCAAGAAACTGTAATATTTTCATTGGTTTACAAATTCTATTTGACAACAATGTGAATGATCCCTTTTTTTTGCCTTCCTTATTGAACTGATAGAGGATGCTATTCTTCCCACACCAAGTTGATTCTAGCTGTTAATGCTAATAGAAGACATCCTCGCCTGTGAGCTGGTCCTTCAAACAGTGCTTTTTGCTTTTTTTTTAGCAGAGAACAGTATGGCAACATCAAACATCCGGAAATGAATTTTCCTTCTTCTCAAACACCTCTCAGAATACAGCTGCCTTCCTGAACATTTTAAGGCACCTTGTAGCTTTAGAAATAACTCCTATTCTGAACCCAAATTGAGCACAGACCACATGAAATAATCATTCACAAGTCCTGTAAAATACACACTGTCATAACTGCTCAAGTATGCTGTACTCATGCTACTTATTTCTACAAATGGTAGAGTTGCACGCACTCACAGGCAAGCTGAGAAATAGTGAGTATGCCTTTCATCCTTAAAAGGAAGAGATCTTGTTTGGAAAGAGGGCAAATGAACTCTTCTCTCCATAGGCCCAAGTCCCGTTCCCATCCAGGAGCCTTGAAGAGATGCTAGACCCAGCAAGCTAAGTTCTAGGCCATCCTACCAAGAAGAATGAAGGAGGGTGGAGGAGAATGACACCAAAACTTAAAGTTATTATTGAGATTTGATGCCAAAACTCCTCACATTCAAATGTAATAATACAGAGTTTTAAATTAGACAAGGATTCCAATGTGGACAAGAAGGGTTGGAACATCAGAAAGACCGTTTTCCTAGTCAAAGAAGCACAGTAGAGAACACAGACAGCTTGCCTATTCATGCAAAAGAACAGTTGTGAAAGGTATGGCACTACAAACGATGAGAATGACAGTGACAACCAGGAGAGAATAATTCTCCTAAGATGGGCCAAGCAGCCCCTGGGGCTCTTCTGAAGATTCCTCCCCTTGCTCCTCAGGGCAAGCCGGCACAGCCCAATCTTACCGCTGTCAAATCTGCTACAAGGTATGTCATGCGATACCAATACCAGAGGAAAATAGGAAATGCAAAATGTGTCATTAATAGGCCACTTGAACTGTCTAAAGATGAAATCCGGAATGTGAAGGGAGAGGTTTGCTTTCATCTCTTTTATCCTGAGACTATTCCCTTTAGCTTTGAATTTAAGAGCAGAACTCTATTACAGGTAGAAACAGAAACACTGCTGTACCTTGAAATCCTGGAAATGGATTATGGACTTCCAGGAAGCGAGCTTGAAACCAATTCTTATCTCTGCCTGTCTGTGCACTGTCACAGTTTGTTTAGTCAGGAGAAGCTGAAGAGAACAGGGTGAGGCCTGCTTATCTTGCTGTACCAGAAGAGGACAATGAGGTCTCCTCACTGTGTGCTTCCTCGGGGCTGGAGAACATTGCTTATTTATAGCCCGGCTCTGATGACTTGGTGGGTGTCTTGGTGTCCGTAATTATCTTTAATTTTAGAACTTGGCAAAGAAATGATTTTGCTACTAATGTATTTTTGTATACCCAAGAAACTGATAGCTCTCTAAGTCAAAGATAATCCATCCTACCATGTATATGTAACCCCCCACACACACACACACACGTGCACACATAAATTGACAAAGTAGTGATTCTATACAGGAGAAATAAATGGAACTCTTTAAGATGAGAAAAGATGTTGTTTTATCTCTTGGAAATGTTAATGTTCTATGACATAGTAATTCAGTTATTGAGCAAAAAATGTCAACAGTGACAGAAAAGAGAATAAGACCCTAAATTTAATATCTTGAACTGAGAGCATTGGAGTGAACCTTGACTTCTAAGAAATTGGTGTCTCTCACAAACCACATCAGGAACAACTGCTGCAATTGAGAGAGATAGAAAGTAGAACAGTGATTATCAGGGGCTGAGGAGAATGGGAGAAAGGGAATTTAATGCTTGATGGGTATAGAATTTTCCAAATGGGTGATGGAACTGGTTTACAAATATGATGGTTGTACAAATGGTGAATGTCATAAATGTCATTGAACTGTACACTTCAAAAAGGTTAAATGGCAACGCTAATATATTTACCACAATGACAACAACAACCTATCAAAATGAAAGTGTGTGCTTACCCACATGAGAAAACAATGCTGGGCTGTTGAAGCATCCATTATTAGATACACCATTAATAGGACAGATATCCCCAAGGGACAGGAAGTATGGATTCTCAGGGCTTAATCCATGACCTGTTACCCACTAAAGATGAAGACACCTATTTTTCTCTATCCCCACTTGTTAAAAATGTATGGAGTGAGCCTTTCCCTTATTCTCCCACTCTGAAAGCAAGGACCAGGTGTGCTATAACAGAAAAGGACTAGGGTGCTAGGGTAGCTCCAAGAGTGAGAATGGCCATACATTCCTATTTTACACTAGGTGGGGATCCTCTAAAACATGAGGCTATACTCATGACCCTGTGGGGAGTTACCAGCACCTAGCCTACTCTAATGAAGCCATAAAAGCAAATTCTGTTATTTTATTAATGGACCAAGCTGTTCACCAGAGCTATGCCTTCTTTAGCTCCTCAAGTTAAACCCCTTCCCCTGTTTCTCTTACTTTCTAACTCTGCCTAATAAATCTGCCTATGCCTCTCATTGACACATCCTGAAATCCTTTTTCTATGATAAATGTTGACAAATTTACTCTGTGGTGGGAAGAAGGGAGCAAGTTGGGGCTCCCGTCTTCTCTTTGGCAGGGCTTCCTCAGACTCCATCCAGTAACTTGTTAATTTTGTGATTTCTATCAATTGAGCAAAAGAACCCTTGGCTGATTGGTAACATTTCCTTTAATTTGACTCATTCGCCCAGAAATATTTTACCATAAAAATTAAACAAAGAAAAATTCAGAGGAATACCTTTGTGACAATGCTCTAACCTGTAGGACAAAGTCAACTGTTAATTCTGCTGTGTCTACCTCCCTGGCCACATAACCACTAAACACCACTTCTGCCAATGTTTATGGGGCACCCGAGGGCTTCATTAATAAACACTTTGACTGAAAATGGGTGGTATTTGGTATCAACTCAAACAATGGAATGATGTGCCACTTGGTCCTTGTAGCAGGGTGATCCAGGGTGACTATGTTGTGTCCAGATCGCAAAGTCCCCAGAGACCACCAAGGAGCCGTTTCCAATGTAAACACATGAGGGTCATTTATTCAAGCTCGAGCAGGGGCACTCAACTGTCACCAACGCAACGGATCAGGATTGAGAGCCCCGAATTCCAAATCAGCAGGGTTTTATTGTGGCTACTGCAAGGTTTGGGGATGTTCCATTTAGCAGTTACATGATTGGTTGATACTTAGCAAGCATGGGGGGTTGAGGGGTGGCTACATGTAGAGTTTATGGGAAAAAGGAACAACCAGCACATGGACAGAATGTTCTATAGATAATGGGCCCAGGAGCATCTGTTTTCTCGGCAGACAGAGGATTGAGTTAGGAGCTGTGTCTCTTTTTTTTAATCTGTTGTCCCACAGCAAGGACATTTTATCATTAGTTTATGGGCACAAAGGAGACTAGGGGAATAGTTGACTTCAGTGAAGTGGAATTTATGTCAAGGCCACTTTACTGTCTTATATTTAAGATGGAGTCAAACTTTAAAATGGAGTTAGTTAGGTCTCACAACTATTTTCCCAGAACATGAGCACAGGCATGTGCTGAGAATTAGGGCTTCTCTATTTAGTCAGTTGGTGCATGCTATTTAAACATTTACTACCCTCCAGAAAACATTCTGAGGTTTGCTGTCTTCATCTCTCATACCTCAGGTACACATATCCCCACTGATTGAAAGAAATAGTCTCAAATATTTCCAGCAGCGTGAACATGAAGACACAAGGCATTTGTCTTATTCTCTTGGGTACAGAGCAGAGACATCTGATAGACTTGGTTGAGGTTATCTATTCATCCCTGAAATTAAATGGTATAAACATTGTGTGTTACAACTTTTTCCATGTGGAGCTAGGGAGGAATTCCAAAAGGAAGGACGGAAGGATCATATTGTTAGAAAAAAGAGGGCCATACAGATATATTCAAGTCAACACTGGCAGTGAAATTTGCCAGTTGTAGGGGGAAAACACCAAGAAGTGGCAAAATCCAGGATATACAGTCTAATATTTGCAATAAAAAGCCAGTAATATGGAGGGAGATTTAGAAACACTTGGATGGGATGAGGTGGCAGCTCACTGTCCACCATGACCACGATGACAGTCAGGGAAGAAATTGGTTAGTGGAGGCCATGAATCTGACAGAGAGCAGAAAGTCCCTTTGTTTCTCCACTGCTCTCAATCTTGCCCTCCCTCCAGATGCTCTTCACCCCACAAACACATATTACTTTTTGAGGGAGGGGCTTTGCCTTATTGTTATATCCCCTATACCTGGAATAGAATCTAACAGGCAGTGAAAATTAGCTTTACAAATTGTCAGGTAAAAGTGCTGAAGACCAAGACCAGACCAGGCCACAACAAGCCTTTATTAGGGGAATAGATCTGCCGGGCTGTCTCTGAACAAAGGAGAGACAAAAGCAATATGGCTGGGGCAGGGAGAGTCTTTTATAGAGACTGGGGTGGGGCTTGTAGGGGCTGAGGTGGGGTTGAGTGAGGTAGTGATCAGGGAGTGGAGGAGCCGGTGACGTCACTAGGTGGTAGGGGGTGAGCAAGTATTAGGTTACTCTCTAGGTGGGACCAGGGGCATGCTGGGAGGAAGGGTTTATTCTTTGGTGGGAGCAACCATCTTGGCATGACATCACCCAGGGGAGGGGCAAGGCACCATAGGAAGAGGGCAGCTACGATACATAATAGCTGCTGAGGTAGTGGAAGACCTATCACAAATTATAGCAAAAGCAACTCTATCAGTCCACTTCATGATACTATGATGAAATAACTGAAGCAATAACTTTTTAAAGAGAAAAGCTCATAGTTTTGGAAGTTCAAAGGTAGGTTGCCTGCTTATGCTCAGTTCTGGTGAGGGTGGTAGATGGTGGTACAAAATGGTGGGAACAAGCATCAGAGTGAGCAACCAGGAAGCAGAGAGAGAGAGACAGAGAGAGAGAGAGAGACAGAGACAGAGAGATGAGAAAGATAGAAAAGGAGAGGAGAGAGAGAGAATGAGTAGTCTCTCACCATCCCCGAAGGCACAGCCCCCAGTAACCTAACTTCTTCCCACCAGGCCAGACCTCTTAAAGGCCCATGGTACCTCCCAATAGCACCACCCTCATGACCAAGTCTTTAACATAATGGGCTCTTGGAGGACATTTAAACAATGACCAGCTAATTGGGAAGTTAAGACAGGAGGCTCACAAGTTCAAGACGAGCCTAGACACCTTAGCAAGACCCTGTCTTGAAATAAAAAAGTGAAAAGATCTAGAATATACTTCCATGGTAGAGTGCTCCTAGCTTTGATCCCCCGTACCGCAAGGAAAAAACACCAGTTAAATAAATGATATCCCAAGCATAACAGCAACCTACTAAGAATGCAAAGTTTTTGCAGCCATCCATCTTCCATTTAGATCTACAGATCAAAAAAGATTCCTGTACTCTTCTCTGCTTTCTCAGTGTCCCGAAATTTTAGAATAACATGTCAGCATCTAAACCAAACTTATTCTTTGTCCTTTCTCACCTTTATCGTCAAGCAGAGTCTGAGATTTCTCCTACATGGTCAAACGGGAGTGTTATGGTTTAGCTCTAAAATGGCCCCCGAAGCCTCATGTATTTGGAGAGTGAGTGGATTATGGGATCATTACAGCAGACTTGCTGTTAGGAGGTGGGTTCTTGTCAAAATGAAGCAGGTCACTGTGGGTGACCTGGAAGGGTATATCTCTCTTCCCAGCTTCTTGCCTCTTTACTTCTTTCTTGTCTGCCATGAGGTGAGCAGCTTTTCCTCTGCCATGCCCCTCTGCCATCCTGTTTCTCCTCTGGAGCCAACCACCAGTGGGCTGAAACATGAGCCAGCCTAAACCTCTCTTCCTTTGAACTGTGAGTATTGAGTCCTGTGTCTTAGGAATGAGAGAGGTAACTGAGACAAAGAGTTTACGAGCTGATGGGAATTCACTTCGTTTAACAATTCCTGCTCACAATTAAGATTGGATCATAGCAAGACAGAAACGTCAAGATGTGCAAACGCATGTGTAATGCATATAGGGATATATTTCTGTACACTTCAACCTGGGCAGGATATAAACTTCAGGGGAGTTATGTAAATTTTAGGATAACTGTTTAGGTTAGAGTTTGGAGCAATCTGCCAAGTAGACAGTTCTGATTCTTATGCATTTGCTGTGTATCCCAGGAACCAATGTTTTATGGCTTCTTTTAGAACATAAACTTGGAATCCCAACTGATAATAATTATCGCTAACTGTGAAAGCCATTCCTGGTAACTTTACAGGTAATAAATCAATTAATTTGATCCATTACATATAATGGTTTTACTTTGTGAGGCTGTAGAATAGGAAATGATCTTTTAAGACACAGCTCCATTTTTCATGAAACATTCTGTCCTACAAATGGGTGATCAATTCTTTTGATGGATTTGACATTCTTGTACTGAATATAAGTCTTTACTGTGATTTGTCAGGAAGATCCAAGAATCAAGTGATTCTATGCAGGATAGATTTAGCCCCTAGCTTTTTTTTTATGCTTGTTCCTCTTTTTATCATCATAATGGATCCAAGATTATTCATGTCCAAAAGGAAATGTCATGCAGGAATAATGATGCAGAAGCAGTTTGCCTGATTTTCTTTATTGGTTTCTGTTTGTCTTGAAATAAGACTTCCCTTTGGCATTTCTTCCTCAGTGTAAAAATCTGGACAGGATTCTTTATTGAGGTGCAACATGGCAGGTGCCTCATGAAAGAAGACATATGTTTCATGAGTTTGGGTTGGACTTCTTGGGGCTGGCACAATTTCCAATACATGGAGTGGGGAGACAGCACAGTAGCTTTGGGATAGCTGTCCAGCTCTGGCTAGAAGTGCATGCATCCTCCTGTGAGTCTGTCTTTGTGAAGCTCAGTCTTACTTTACATGAAAATTGTTGGTGTCATGAGACCCTTGGTTTGCAGTCAGTCTCCTTAACTGCCTTCCCTGACATTAATAATCTTTGCCATGTGTGTCCCTCAACTGTGTCTCAGACCCACAGAACCCACAGTTATGGGAAGGCTGACCATAAACATGGCACAGACCCTCCAAATCCAAAATATCCAAATGAATGTTCCACTTTGTTCCTGATTTGGTCCTCCACCAGCACACTGTAGGTCAGGGAAAAGTACTCCATCCATCCCAGGGACTGATTCCTCGATGTCCTCCCTCTCAACCCCTCATCCTGAAGGTACTGAAGTTCTTCCAGTTCCTTCTGAATTCTGTCCTGCAAAGGCCTGGGCCACAGCATCTCCCCAACATTGCCTGAAATGCTGCTATCATGCCTCCCCATTGTTATCCATTTTTTTTCAGAGCAGCCTCAGCCCTTCTCCCTATGTGATCATATTAACCATGTTCTGCCCAAAACCTCTTTGTGGCTTCCCTCTGCTTCAGACATGAAGTTTTAGCTCTTGGGCACAAAATCAAATGCTCTTCCACGTCCACTCTGCAGCTTTTCCTGGTGATCAACCCCAGCAGAAGGCTGATATAGGTCTCATCCTTGTCCCTGCAAGCCTTTAGTAACAGAAAGTCATTTTCTTAAAAACGTGGGAAATTATTCATAGATGTCTTAGTTACTTTCTCATCACTGGGACAAAATACCTGTCACCCACAACTTAAAGAATTGTATTTTGGCTCATGATTTTCAGAGGATTCAGTCCCTAGTTGGCCAGCAATGAAACAGGAGGGCATGGTGGAAGAAAGTTGCTCACATCATAGCAGCCAGGAAGCAGAGAGTGAAGGGAGGGGCTTGGGAGAGATTCATCCTTCCAGGTCACATCTCCAGTGACTCACTCCTTCCAACTGGACCCAGCTTGTAACATTACATTTAGCTATAAACTCATCAACCAATCTACTGATGAGTACAGCTCACTCATGATCCAATCACCTTCCAAAAGCCCAGCTTTTGAATTCATGAAATTTGGGAGGACATTCTAGAACTAAACCATTAGATTAACATTTTATTTTTCAGTGACTTATGAAACTGATTATCCCTTCAAATATTTCATGGATGGTTACGTGGGTCATCATTCAAAAAGGAAATGTGAGGCTTGGAGTGGAGCTCAATGATAGAGCATGTATGTGTATAGCATTTGCACCAAGAACAAAAGGAGTGGGGGAGGGAGGGAGGGAGGGAGGGAGAGAGAGAAAGAAGAGGAGGAGGAGAAAGGATAAGAGTGATAAAGAAAATTATTATGACAAAGGCCATGGTTCAAACAATGACTCATGATATCCGAAATCAAATCCAGGGCTGGGTCCTACAGCCTGGAGGAGGATACTATAGATTTTCTCTGTATTTATTTCTGCAATAAAAATGATTTAATACTGAGCTGAGGTTCCATGAGATACCTTGTTTTAACTTAAAATGTGATCCATATATTCCTCAAATATGAGAAATCCAATAGCAAGGACCTCTTGGAAATTCTACACAAATCTGAATCATCCCCCAGATGTTTTCTGATTTGATATACTATGTATTAAAAGCACATAATTACATATGCAAATATAGGTGCACATATTTAATCTAGGATGCTCCTGCCTGGCGAGAAAAATAAGAAGAAACCATCAGCCTCAGAAGTCAGGCATAGAGAAGAAATATTTCCAACCACTGACAGAAAAACACGTCTACAACGGAGAGTTTTAAATTCCATGGTGGTGCAGTGGTGCAGCCAGGAAGTGGTCTGAGACACACATGACATATTCAAATACAATAACAATGGTGCCAGGGCTGATTCATTATATTTCATCTGAAGGACTCACAAGTCTCATCTCCCAAAAGCAATTGCTGAGCACTTTTACCAATGACCTCCATCTCATTGGCTATGCAATGGTGTTCCTGGACCAAAGGGAAGTTACCAATGGAAGTGTAATCAACTCAGCTTCAAATTTCTTGAAATTGAGGGAAGGGGAGTCTATTGTTGTACTTTTTAAACTGTGAGATATAAATAGTATCATTTTTGGTCTGATACAATCCGTTTGAAGGATTGTCAGTGGGAATGAAAATGACTCTCTGAAGGCCAGGAAATTGTTGAAAGGCAGGATTTTCTCACTTCGGGCCTTTACCCAATCTGCTGGCTTCAGCTGGAAATCATACCTTGTCTTCGGCAGTAGCCAGTTCAATTGGAAACAGCCCGTTGAGACAGCACTCAATTTTATTGAGCTTAAATGGTGAGAAAGTGAATTTAAATAAGTTTAAACAGATGAGGGTTTTCTTAAGTGTTGTAGTCATTTATAAAAAGTCTTTTACTTACAGAGGTAGTAAATGACTCACTCATATAACTAATATATCTTGCACACCATAATGCATCCTGCTGGCAAATTTGAGTTATAAAACCATCCTCATGCTTCTACAACACAGAGTATGTGTGGCCAGATAGGAAGGAATTTATAACCCAGTTTCCCCCTTACAGGTAGACTGCTGCTCTTACCACAAAATGCTTCATCTCCCATTTTCTTTTAGAATCGTAGGAGAACTTTAGTTTTATTTTTGTCTTTTGAAATTAGTTTTCATTTATTTTATTGGTCCATGTTCACAGCACACAGTGATTACATTCAGCATGGGGAGTTGGTGCATGTAAATAATACATCTTAATTCTTTTTTCATCCCTACCCCTCCCATCCCTCCTTGCTCCTTCCAATTCTTGGTCCCCTTCCCATTTGCAAAACCTCTTTAACTATGCTTCCACATGTTGAACCACGCAAATACTGCAGACAAAAATGTTATAGCTCATTAAAAGAAGAATATTTCCTGCAAAATGAAAATAATGGTGTCTTTCCAAAAGTAGCAGAGATTATTAGATTTTGAACTTTATTATATTCCCTGACCCTTTAATAAAAGGGCCATAAAAGAATGCCTAATTATCAGGAAATAGGACCAACCTCACCCAAGAGAATTATTATTTTATTGCTGTTGTTAAACCATGAACATCAAGAAGTAACTTGCTGAGGGGGTGGCTAGTCAGTTGAAGGGCATTCTCACCACATCTTCTAGCCAATCCCATCATTTATTAGTAAGTGCCCACAAATTACTAGACATAAGGCAAAAATGTGTTTCTTTATAGTATTAGCATATGTTCTTTCAATATTTAGAAATGCTCTGCACAGATATACACACAAGGTGTGCTCAAAACAAAGAGCCAAGCCTGGTGATGCATGCCTATAATACCAGCACGCTGAGAGGCTGAGGTAGGAGGATTACAAGTTCAAGCTTAGCCTGGGCAATTTAGTGACTTAGTGAGAACCTGTAAACAAACAAACAAACAAACAAATAAGCAAGCAAAGGCCCTGAGTTCAATCCCCAATATTGCAAAAAAAATAATCAAAGACAGCATTTTCTGGGCTGGGGATTTAACTCAGTGGTTCCTCTGATTGCCTCACAAGCGCAAGGTCCCGAGTTTGATCCCCGGTACCCAAAAAAAAAAGACAGCATTTTCCCCCATTGCAAAGCAGATAACTTCTTTCCAGGGTCAACTTGCACAGACACTGCTGTTAGCTGTTAGGTGTTAGCTGTTAGCTGTTACTGTCCGCTGCCCCGGCCCAGCACTGGGACTGTAGGAGGTCACTGGTCCACATAAACCCTGTCAGGTTTATGGTAGGCAGGCAATGGCTCACATAGAGATTCATGCCCTAATCTCTGGAACCGAGACACTCCTTCCCTTTCCTTCCAATGCATGGAATTACTGTCTTCTGATTTAACCTTAGAAATGTCTACAAAGCTCACAATTCAGGACTCTTTATAGCTCTGCAACATATATTTTGGCATCTCCCCTGGTTAGGTGTGGTCATCCCTTGGGACCCTCAGAGACTGGTAGATACCAGAACCTGAGAGTGCTTAAGGCCCTTCTGTAAACGGCGTAGCATTTGCATATTGCTCCACACAACCTCCTCTGTCCTTTTCATTCTCTCTAGATGACTTCAAATGCAAAATGCAAAAAGGTACCTGCTGTGTAAATAGTTGGTTTACTGCACAATGTAAATATGTGCTATCCGTGTAGTTGGTTGAATTCAAGGATGCGGAACACAAGATACCAAGGACTGGCTGTGTTGGGTGATGAGGGCAGAAGGTTTCAGTTAAGGATGATTAAGTTAAGGATGTTGAGAGGGAATGATCCTGGATCATCCAGGTGGACCCAGAGCAATTCCAGGTATTCTGAAAACCTGAAAAGCAGAGATCTTTCCCAACTAGGGCCAGGCAGGTGCAGCAGACATCAGAGAGGTGGGGCATCCAAAGGATACCACCTACCATTGCCATCTATCTATCCATCCATCCATCTATCATTTATCATTTTGGTGGTGGTATTGGAGATTGAACTGAGGGCCTTGGCAATGAGCTACATCCTCAGCCCTCTGTTTTCTTTCCTTTCCTCTTTCTTCCCTTTTTTTCTTCCTTTTTTTATTTTGAGAAAAGTTCTTGCTAAATTGCTAAGTTGCCCTTCTGGGCTCTATCCTCTTGCCTCAGCCTCCCAGAATGTTGGGATTACAGGTGTGTGCCATCACACCTGCCCCCATTACTGTCTTTGAAGACAGATGGAACCATGAGCCAGGAAACAAGAGGGCAGCTTCTATGAGCTGAGAATGACCCCATCCGTCTCCAGCTAAAAAGGATACAAGGACCTCTGATCTCACAGAGGAAATGAATTGTGCCAACAGTCTACATGAGCCTAGAAGCAAATTCTCCTCCAGACCCTTCAGTTCAGCATCCCACCCAGCCATGCCAGAGTTGGATTTGACTGAAATCCATGTGAAATTCCCACCTGCAGGACTGTGAGATAATACATGTCAAATAGCAAAAGTGCGTATGTTGCTTTACATTGCTCTGTGTCCGTGGCAATTTTTCTAGCAGTAGGAGGCCACTAATAGAGAATCCTCAACAAGGTTTGCAATGCCCTGTATATTGCCCCAACTCTAACACTAATTCCATCATCACCAATGGTAGTAAAAATATACTAGTGAGGATTTTCAGGAAAAACAAATACTGCAACATAAATTAAAAGTATGATGCATATTGGTTTCTGAAAAAATGCAATGTAAGCGGGGAAAAGAAAGAGTTTTAAAAGTCTATCTTTGGGCTGGGGAGTTAGCTCAGTGGTTCCAGCGCCTGCCTCGAAAGCACAAGATCCCGAGTTCAATCCCCGGTACCAAAAAAAATAGCATAAAAGTCTATCTTTGAGTTAAGAAAATATGACACTAATCAATGGCTAAATGTAGGAAGTACCCAACTTTATCTCCAAATATCCACTCTCCTAGACCCCTGCAAGATATGTGTTACCTTGTATTTGTATCCTGTTCCGCAGAAATGTCACTGTTGGTGAAATGCACACATATTTAAGCTGCCTGCTAATATTGGCCTTCTCCTCCCTGTGTGTGCTCCCATTAAATGTTCAGAGCCCAATGTTCAGCTCATTCTGTCCATTCCCTCCCTGCAGGAAAATGTTTTTCACTTAAAATAGAATGAACATGTTCTAAGGAATTTCAAGATTATTGAAAGGAATTGTCAACATTATAGCTTGTAACAATCCAAGACTAACACAATAGCTTTCTTTGTGCAGATGCTCTAGTTGGTTCTAACATAAAACCCAATACACAATTCATTTCCTCATTTTAGCACAAGTTACCAGGAACTGATTCTTCCTCAAAGTCAACCCTTTTCCCCTTAGAGTTTGAAATATCAAGGGTTACTATAAGCAGGGAAAAGTTGATTTTAGCTTGATTTTCCAAAGAATATTTAAAAATTCTACCAGACAGTGGTACAATCATGCCTGAAATCCCAGCACTCAGGAGGTTGAAGCAGGACTGCTGCAAGTTCAAGGCAGCCTGGGCTACGTAGCGAGAACTTGACTCAAAAGAAAAGAAAGAAAGAGAGAGAGAGAGAAAGAGAGAGAAACAGAGAGAAACTCCACTAACTCCTATACCTTCAGTCCACATACAGTTTCAAAAAGCCTTCTTTCAAAAAGCCTGTTGAATAAAGTAAGTTCAAATGCTGTTTCAATAACTTTTTTAGAAAAGAGAGATGAGACAAAGAGGGGTATGCTTTATTGTTAGCTTCAGAAGCCAGTTAAACATAAAGACAGCTCATTTCTCTTAAATAAGTGAATCTGGGTTCTGCAAGAGAATTTCAGGAAAATTTTGCTATCTTATGACAGACTGCTCTTGCTAATTGGCCTTCCTAGGGAAATATCAGGTGGTTTCCCTTTTTAATTGTTTGGGGTTTTTGAGGTACTGGAGATTGAAATCAGACTCTTGCACTGACCTTTTATATCCTTTATTTTGAGATAGTGTTGCTAAGTTACCCAGGCTGGCCTTCAACTTGCAACCCTCCTGCCTTTTGGACATACTCCAAGCTGCCTTTGTGGAGCCTCTGTTCTCCCTCCTTGGATACTTCCCAGGGCCAGCATCCTTGCAGTAGGAGCTCTCTCATCTGTTCCACAAAACTTTAAATATACTTCTGGATGTGTTAGTTCAGTACTGTGTGTGAGACTTTGCCACCCAGCTTTCAGCTGTTGTTCAATACAGAGCCATTTGTGGTGCAGCCTAATGCCAGCCCGAGTGCAGGGGAGGATACAGTCATCTTGAGATTCAACCATTGTGGTAAGCCCACAAAAGCTGGTTTTCTCTTGTATGCACGACAGCCAAGATGCCTAGGCTCTACACAAGATCCTCAAACACCTACAAAAATGTCTACCTCCAAAACACAAAATGAAAACTTGGTGCTTCCAAAATACAGAAAGGGAACCATAATATTCCAAGGAATAATTTGTTTCAAAGTCAAAACAGGCATAATCTTCCCATGAGCTTATTTCATTTTATAAATGTGGTATGTAGGTATGTGGAAGCAGAGATTGAGACAGGACTGGTGTACACAGGCTGCTTCCTAAGGAAGTAAGCTCAATCACCCTACAAGGTTCCTGCACCCTACAAAGCCAAGGTGCAGCAGGGAAGAAACCTTGGAAGCCAAGCAAGGGTGCGATTCCAGAATCATCCTGTAGGTGGCGCTCCAGCTGTGTAGACTGAGCTTCAGCACTGGCCCCACTCAAAGCAAAAAGACTTGGCTTCCAACCACTCTTAGCTCCTAGCAGTGGTAAGTCATCCATCAAAGGTCCCCTCAGGCTGAGAGGCATTCCAGGGCTGCTGAGCAAAAAAGCACAGGGTCTCAGCGAGGTCGAGGAGGAACTCTGAGGGTTCTCCAGGGAGCTCCAACCTTGCCCTCTAAGTGCTGCCCTCCATAGTCATCCCCTTAACTTTTTAGGACACACTTTCCTCTCCAGACCCAACCACTAGACAGAAATGGCAGGCCAAGGCTGATCGACACTGCAGAGCCACTCCTGACTGGCCCCTAGAGCCAGTCCTCCTGGGTCTCACTGTCTGTGCCTTCGCTGGGTGCAAAGCCTGGCTCTGTGCATGGGTGTGTGGGTGAATGTACCTCTTATTCATGCAAACTGTTTCTCATCCATAAGATGTAACCAGGAATAGTTGCCTTTCAAGATTATAGAAGATTAGATACAGCCATGACATGCAGTAAACACGGAAGGAGAAGTAAAGTCGTTCTGTCTTACTGAGCTAAAGTTGTTCTGTCTTACTCGAAAGTGCAGATCTGCCATTGGGAGTTCCTTTAGGTACCCTTATCATCGCTGAAAGTAGGACATTGCATAGTTAGCTATCTTTTGCCATAAATTTACCTTTCTCCTACATCTGCTTTCCTTTTCCTCTTCTAATGCTAATTTTTCTTTCTTTCCTCATCCTTCTTTTCCATTTCTCCTCCCTCTCCTTCTTTCTCTTTGTCTTCTTCCTATTCTTTTGTCTTCTCAACTTCTCATTCTAATTATTCTTCTACCTCCTGCAATGTCTCTGCCTCCTCCCTTGCCTGTTCCTCCTCCTCTTCCATGGATATAGACACACATATATGCATTTTCCATAAGTGTTAGGAGAAACCAAGCTGCCTTCCAGCCTGCCTGAGCTAAGGATTTCCTTCATTTGCAGTGGGGAGCTCCTCCCTCCTCATTGCATGCCCCAGACATGGTGCCACTGGGCAGTGCCAGATCTGGAGGTGGGGGGAAATGGATGTGTTCAAATCCTTGTTCTGCTAGGTGCCAACTTGTCCAACTTTCATGAACGTTTCTCAGTGTCAATCCTCCATCTGCAGTAGTTTAGAGATGAAACAACTTTGCTAAGCTGCCACTGCAAAACCAGGGGATATCAGATGGGAGATTAGCTAGCCCATCGGTGACAGTGATAAATAATGAATGGTGCAAGAAATGACAATGATGTGGCCCGTGTGCATTGAAAATGGTATCTGAAGGAGCTTCAAAGCTTTTGATGAAGGAGATGTGATTAGTGTAGCTGCCAAATCCTCTCTTAGTTCCTTCTTCTTCTGGAGAGTGGATAAGATACCCTGATGGCTTTGGGTCTTCAGGGATATCTCTGCAGGAATTAGAGGCACCAACGGATTTCTTTATTTTCTCTCTCCTTTTGGGGAGCTTGAAATAGATTTGTGCCACGGTCACTCTCATTATTGTTACGCTATGGATAGGTATATCTGGCACAGCCAATGTTTTTCTTGTACTTTTAGAACACACACGGACATCTTTGATTCACACACACAATCCCCATCTTTTTCTTTTCTTGCTTATGTTTCCAGAACAACTATTCCAGACAGTTTCTTTTCCCCTGCCATATTTTTGAATGTTCAAAACCGGTACCCTTCCATTTCTTCTGTTGCTTTTGGTGACCCACATCTTCCCCTCAGATGGGAAGCTGTCATGTGTTTCGCTGTTTCCATTTTTAAAATATGGATCTTGTTTATGAAATTATATTTGTCAGAAATCATCTGAGCACCAACACTTTGAAATCTGGACTCATTAACAAGTTAAGATAATTTCTCCATCATTCATCTCCTGATGACTTGAACTCCTCTATTGAAAAATATTGCTTTAATGAGTTTCCTATTAGTCTCTTTTAAAATATATTAACAATAATGATATGCAAAAGTCAATATCCTCTATTACTGTAGCAAACTGAATTTCTGAACTGCCTGACAGCTTAAAATTGCCATTTTACTGAAGGAGATTTAAATGGCGTTGATGGTGGTGACGGACTGCCATCACCAGAAACATGCATTTTTCTACTACAGTAGAGGAAATAATTTAATTAGTCTGTTATTTTAAATGTTCTGATTTTAATACATTAACTTGTGGCCTGCGGCTGATAGAAAAGAAATTAACACTGACTCTTTTTGACTATAGACTGAATTGGACTTTCCATGGCACGAAAATTAATTATAAATGCTCCTTGTCTAAGATTGCCAATTTTTTTATGATAAATGATGTAATTATTAGATGTCAAGCATACAAATAGTCATGCATTGACATCTCAGCTTATGAATTCCAACATCCACTGTCGTGTACAACATATTCATCCCATTTAATTGCTCAGTAAAAGGGAGGAGAAATCATTGTCCTCATTGTTCTCCCTGTGATTTTCAGGCAGTAAATTCCTGAAGACAATGAGCCCTAAAGCCCTGAATTCCTGTCGACAGCCCGTGTTTCATCATGCACCAAGACCAAGATAAACAAACAAACAAAAATGCCACAGAAAATGAGGCTACGGCCAGAAAAGCAAGAACAAACTTTTACGCAATGATGAGCTGGGTGACATTTGTTTTCAACTTTCTGTCACGCATCCCTTTACTCCCCCACATACTGGAGTCTGCACCTGAGTGCTTACTGTTGATGTATGGAGTTCTAGGATCTTGGGAGTTTGCAACTTCCCAAAATATGCTCTTTGTCCCTCATACTCTTAGCCGTCATGGCTCCAATCTTTTGTGGCATAAAGATAAGTGAAAACTTCAAAACAATCCACAGCCCCACCTCCACGAGCCATATCTGATGAAGTACATAATTCTTTAAAAAATACAGTAGTGCTTTCAAATAAATTTGTATTTTGCTCATCCTATCCATGATGGTGGTCAGTTGTACCAGTCAAGATGGCTAAAATTCCCAGTTATCCAAAAACTAAATCTAAGTGTTGCTGTGAAAGCCTTTTGTACATGTCACTAAAGGCCACCAGAAGTTTACTCTCAGGAGGAAAAATCATCCTGGATTGCTGAGTAGATCCTATGCAACCACAAGGATCTTTGTATGAGGGAGGCAGGGGCTCAGAGACTGAAAGAAAAGTTGTGGTAATGCAGGCACGGGTTGAAGAGATGGCTTTGAGTATGGCACTAGGAGCCACAAGACAAAGGGTGCAGGCAAAGCTGGAAAGGGCAAAGAAACACTCTCCTAGAGCCTCCAGAAAGAACCTGCACTGCCAACACCTTCATTCTAGCCAATGGGACCCAAGGCAGATTTCTGACCCCAGGACTGTAATGTATCTTTTAAGCCACTAAGTATGTCATAATGTTACTGCAGCTGCACAAAACAAAAGCACCATCAAATCCATCTGAAGTATTCTTACACAAATGAGTGAGATATATTATTTGGTCCATCTACAAGCACTGCTTCATTCCATATACATACTCTGCCCTCCTTACAGGTATGCACCCATGGATTCAATTAACCACAAAGAGGAACTACTTGGGAAAAACCTAAATCTGTACTAAACATGTTATGTTTATCAACTTTCCATTGCTGACTAACCTGAGAAAAATACCTGAGAGAGACAACTTCAACAATGTTTATTTTGGCTTATGTGTTCGGTCCGTGGTCAGCTGGGTTCGTTGCTTTGAGGCCTGTGGAAAGGTAGAAACATCACGGTGGAAGGGCATGGCTGAGGGGAGCTGCTTCCCTCATGGCAGCCAGGAAAGCAGAGGACAGGAGAGCCACAGAGGAAGGGGATGGGACCAGATACAGTCCCAAGGGTGTGCCCTGGTGACCTACTCCCTTCAACTAGGCCCTACCTCCTAAGTCTCCACTACCTCCTGGTAATCTTGTCAAATTGTAAAACCATCCACAGGTTAATTCACTTGAAGTTAGAGCTTTCATTGTTTAATGGCTTTCTCAACACTTTCAGGACAATGAGCCTTTCGGGAGACATTTTGGATCTCAATCATAAGACACATACAGATTTTTTTCTCATCATTATTCCCTGAACATTACAGTATGCCACCTGTTTACATTTACATTATATTAGGAATTGTAATTCTTCTAGAGATGATTTAAAGTATATGGAGGATGTGCATAATTTCTACACAAATACATCCTGTTAGAGAAACAGCTTGAGCACCCATGGATTTTGGTATCCACGGAGAGCCTGGAAACTAATCCCTTGTGGATACTGAGGGATGAGTGCACATTCAGATCCTTCTTGCAATCACTGCTGCTCTTCTAGAGGCTCACTCCATGGTCAAAGCCCAAAGAGGCTAAGTGTGGGCCTGGAAGTACCTCCCTTCAGCCTTCACCTGTACTGTAAAAGTAACACACAGCCTTAGCCAGTGCTGTCCTTCTCAAAGGAGGAAGTAAACGATGGCTCATCTATAACGAGGGCCTTGGAGGGCCTCTGGGCCATGTAGCAGGGAACCTCCTGCAATGTCTAGGACTTGTGAGTGGTCCTGGCAGCCAGCCAGCAGGAAAACAAAGGCCTCACACACACAGCTGTCAGGAAATACATTCTGCTAACCACCTTATGAGTTCAGGAGACAGTGGACCTGAGAGGGGAAGGCAGCTCAGACGGTACAGCATGAATCCAACCTAGCAAGAGATAAATGGACAGCCCAGCCTGCATCCCTGAACAATGGAAACTGCAATGTGTTAATTTGTGTTGCTGAACATCATTAAGTTTGTGGTCAATGATTATGCAGGAACAGAAAATAAATGACACTCTGTAAAAAGCAATTTTTCAGTTAGCTATTACCAAATGCACACAATTAATTTAAACCACATCTTAATACTTCACTCCCTTAAGTGTGCTGCAGAACAGGAGAAAGGTTTTTCTAAATGAAAACAAGTTGTGGTCTTAGCACAATGTGTGATTACCAGTGATATTTCCCTGCCAATTTTTCTCCCTTTGAGTTTCCTGAGGTGATTCCTGTGAGACCAAAAGTGACTCCATTTTGTGAATGTGAGACCAGAATGACTCCATTTTGTCCAAAATGGAGCAGTCTCCTTTGTTCTTTCAAATTAATGATTAAATGTGCTTAATCTGGGACAAAAGACATGATCTGTAACTCAAGATTCCTAAACTCATTACTCAGCCATCTGTTTGCCCTAGAAACAAGTGTCCTGGGCCCACTATCTATAGGACAATCTGTTAACGTGCTGACTGTCCACACAGGGTGGTCATGACCATGAGTCAAGATGTCTGCCGACCATCAGTACGTGACAGTAGACCACTAACCTTTGTCCCCATTTTTCTTGTAAAAACCTATACGTAATCCCCTTCAACCCCCAATGAGCCTAGCCAATCAAAATTCTACACTTCATACTTGCTAAATGTTAACCAATCATATGGCTGCTAATGACTGAAGCTTGCTGTAATCTCAATTAAAAACCCTGCTAATTTGGAACTCGGGGCTCTCAATCTTGATCCGCTGTGTCGGTGACAATTGAGAGTCCCTGCTTAAGCTTGAATAAATGACCCTCGTGTGCTAACATCGGAAATGGCCTCCTGGTGTTCTTTGGGACTTCGTAATCTGGGCACAACAATTCCCAGGTGCTAAATTATAGCACTGGAGCAGCCCATGTAGGGAGGAGCTAAATCATTCTGTAACCAGACAGGGTACAGGGAGGTCCCCAAAGTGAAGACAGGAACCTTGACTCACTCTACTCTTGGGGAAGGTTGTAGATTTGCTGACTTCCATCAGAGAAAAAGAATTTTCACGATGTGTCAGTCAGAGGCATAAAGGGATTTATTCAGGAAAGAAAGAGTGGGATGTAGGCGTGTAAAGAATGAGGCATATTATTACCTGGAATTAGAAACAGTTATGTTTCTCTTAAGGGTGGAAACCATGGAAAAGATCTTCCACCCCCCAGAAGGGTAATGGTCCATTTTTTTAGATATAATTTAAATATTCTTTGAATTCTCCCAACCTCCTCTTTTACCTTAAAATTAAGTTCCTATTCTTTACTTTCTTAACTAAGCTAATTTATGGGTTTACAGTATCCTTAAGGAATTTTGGGGGGTACTAAAGGTGAAAGGAAAGAAGCATAAATTAACTGAGAGGAGCCAACGTGGATCAGCTTGGGTAACTCCATCTGTGCCCTGAAATCGCATGTTCTTAAAAGGACAATTTTTAAATGATGATTATCCTTGACTCCTTTCTATTTATCTTTATTTCTTCTCTCCTATCTCAATTCTTTCTAGGCCTCTGCTGCCCAGCCTGGATTCCACAAGCTGTCTTTCCCCATGGCTTGGTGATTTTCCTCATTTGCTGGATCTAATACACAAAAATGGCCTTGTGTAGTCATCTGCCCCCAGGGAAGAATAGGTTTCACCTCTTCGGGTGGATTCCAGTGTCACTGAAAGCGAGTTTCCAGGTCAAGAAGGCAGGGTGTGGCACTGAAAGGCCTGCTTTCCATCCCAGTACTCTTGACTGTTTGTGTCTCTCATGGCCAGTTGTTTACTCTCTACACCAAATTCAGTGCTAGTGTTGTGCCCAGATTGTGAAGTCCCAGAGACCACCAGGAGACCGTTTCCGATGTAAGCACATGAGGGTCGTTTATTCAAGCTTAAGCAGGGACTCTCAACTGTCACCGACACAGCGGATCGAGATTGAGAGCCCTGAGTCCCTAACTAGCAGGGTTTTTATTGAGAATACAACAAGCTTTGGTTATTAGTAGCCAGGTGATTGGTTAATACTCAATACATATGAAGTGTAGGGTTTTGGTTGGCTAGGCTTTGGGGGTCGAAGGGGATTACGTATTGGTTTTTGTGAGGGAGAAAAGGGGCAAAGATTAACGGCCGGTTGTTACATACTGATCGTTAGCAGACCCACTAATGGCCACATCTATCTTGTGTGGACAGTCAGCTCATTAACTGCTTATCCTACAGATAGTGTGCCTGGAACGCTCTCTCCCCGGGTACACAGGTGGTTGGGTAATAAACCCAGGAATTTCAAGTGGTGAATTCCTAGTTTAAGCACAAATTTGAGAGAACAAAGGAGACGGCTCCAAAATGGAGTCATTTTGGTCCCACATTCCCCCCTTCTCATGATGCTATAGAGGGCCAATCATGGGCCTCTGGGGGTTAATTCTATCAAGTCGGTAGGAATTGGCTGGTATTGGGACCTGAGCACCATTACCTGAACAGCGTTAATTCGTTTTTTGATGAACGAAACTAGTCTATTGAGCATACAAGGTCCAAAGGTCAACAGTAGTAACACAATAAGCAAGGGGCCTAGCAGGGTAGAGATTAGGGTAGTTAGCCAAGGGGAAGAATTAAACCAAGATTCGAACCAGTTTTGAGATAGTTCTCTTTCTCGCTTATGTTTGGCGATGCCCTCCCTAACTTTAGCCATGGACTCTTTGACCACTCCTGAATGATCTACATAGAAGCAACATTCTTTACCTAAGGCAACGCAGAGTCCTCCCTGTAGAAGGGGGTGTCTCGTAATATTGCCCTGGGAATTACATGGTTGCAACCCGGTGTTCGTGAATCGACCGGGGGAGGGTACACCCCTTTTTTGTTTCCCCACATTCAGGCCTTCCCCGTGACTCTAGGCTCCAGTGTCCGATATCCCAGCTGCCAGTGGCTAGCCGACAGAGATCAAACTCTAGAGCAGGCCACCAGGCTAATGGTGGGCTCACTTTGGACGAGCTGTTAATAATGTCACCTGTGGCAGTACTGATGATCATCCAGGTTAAATTTAGGGGAGCATGTGGGTTCTGTCCTCCTAAAATCGGTGTCAAAAGTACAGTTACCACAATCATGACCGTCGACGACGCAGCTTGAGTTTGAGGGGATTGTCTTGGTCTTTGGACACCTGCCATGATGGAATGAAGTCCTCTAGGACAGCGTGAGGATCTGCAGGGCGAACGTGGGTGTAGTGCACCCACGAGGCAATCCCGTCGACCTTGAGAGCGGTGGGCGTGGTCAGGACTGTGACGTAGGGTCCTTTTCAACGGGGCTCAAGGTCCCTTTGTCGGTGTCTCAGGACGAAGACCCAGTCTCCTGGTCGATAGCGATGGGGCTCGGGAGGCGGTCCAGTTTGATATAAGGCTTTTAATTTAGGCCAGATATCCTCGTGCACACTTTGGAGGCTTTTTAAAGAAAGTAACAACTTTTGGTCATCAAATTCAACAAGCACATTTGATTGAAGGTTGGGAATAATGGGAGGAGGAATTTCAAACATGATTTTAAAGGGAGTTAATCCCATCTTATAGGGTGAATTGCGTACCCTATAGCGGGCAAAGGGAAGGAGAGTCACCCAGTCAACGCCAGTCTCTAAGGTTAATTTAGTTAAGGTCTCTTTTAATGTTCTATTCATCCTCTCTACCTGTCCTGAACTTTGGGGTCTGTATGCACAATGTAATTTCCAATCCGTCCCCAATATCTGTGCTAGGGTTTGACTCACCTTGGAAATAAAGGCGGGTCCATTATCTGATCCTAGCATTACTGGAAAACCATACCTTGGCAGGATGTCTTCTAGCAGTTTCTTAGTCACACTTCGCGCTGTTTCATGTTTGGTAGGAAACGCTTCTGTCCATCCTGAAAAAGTGTCTACAAAAACTAACAAGTATTTATAACCATACCTTCCAGGTTTTACCTCGGTGAAGTCCAATTCCCAATAGGCTCCAGGTCAGCTTCCCCTCAGCCTATTTCCTGGGTTGGCCCTATTGTGGGTGGCATTTGTCAATTGACAGGCTTTGCAGGTAGCAACAATATGTTCAATTTTAGAATTAGCATCACGGATCTTAATTTCAGCATGTCTCAGGAGATCTTGCATTTTTCGAGTGCCCATGTGGGTGGTCCGGTGCATCTTGGAGAGAACTTGTTCTCCCAGCGCTTTAGGCAAGATGACTTTACAATCAGAAGATTTCCACCACCCGTTGAGGCACTGAGGCATAGGTAATTGTTTTATCCAATTTAAATCTTCTTCAGTGTGCTGGGGTTTTTCTGGTAGGGCTGCACTTCCCGGATCGGGCAGCTGAGTGGCCAGTGTCAGATTAATCTTTAAGGCTATTTCTCGGGCTGTCTGGTCAGCTAAATTATTTCCTCTGGCAATTGGAGTGTCACCTTTTTGGTGTCCTGGGCAATGGATAATGGCTAATTTTTTAGGTAGCCAGAGGGCTGTTAAGAGGGCAAGGATCTCCTCTTTGTTTTTAATAGTCTTTTCTTCAGCTGTCAGGAGTCTCCTTTCTTTGTAGATGGCCCCATGGACGTGTGCAGTGGCAAAGGCATACCGGCTATCTGTGTATATATTTAACTTTTGGCCCCGTCCTAGAGTCAATGTCTCGGTCAGAGCTATGAGCTCCGCCCGTTGTGCTGAGGTCCCGGTGGGCAATGGTTCTGCCCAAATGACCTCAGTCTCTGTCACCACTGCTGTTCCTGCATACCTGCGGCCATCACGAACAAAGCTGTTCCCATCAGTGTACCAGGTATCATCTGCATCTGGCCATGGTTGGTCGCTCAGATCTGCTCGAATTCCATGTACCTGGGCTAGGATGTCTGTGCAGTTGTGAAGCGGAGCCTCCAAGTTCGGGTCTGGCAACAGTGTGGCTGGGTTTAAAGCAGCCGGGGCCTGAAAGACAACTCGGGTTGGATTTAGGAGTAAGCTCTGGTAGTGGGTCAGGCGAGCATTACTGAGCCATTGATCTGGAGGCTGTTTTAGGACTCCCTCAATAGTGTGAGGGGTGGTCATGCACAGTTCTTGGCCTAATGTCAACTTGTCAGCATCTTTGACCATTAGAGCCACTGCTGCAATCATTCTTAGACACGGGGGCCATCCTGATGCAACTGGATCAAGTCTTTTTGATAGGTACGCCACTGGGCGGCGCCATGGCCCTAGATGCTGGACCAGGACGCCCTTAGCGACTCCTTTGTTTTCATCAATGTAAAGGTGGAATGGCTTAGTAATATCGGGCAAGCCCAAGGCTGGTGCCGTCAGCAAGGCTGTTTTAATTTGATCGAAAGATTTTTGTAGCTTTTCTGTCCATTGAAAAGCCTGATTGTCTTTGGTTGCCTCGTAAAGGGGCCTTGTGAGCTCTGCGAACCCCGGTATCCATAGGCGGCAGAAGCCCGCCTATCCCAAGAACTCTCTGACTTTCCGAGGAGAATCTGGTGTGGGTATCTTAAGAACTGTCTCTTTTCTAGCATCCGACAGCCATCTCTGCCCTTCCCTAAGCATGTACCCCAAGTAGCTTACCTCGGGTTTGCAGATCTGGGACTTTTTGGCAGACGCCCGGTACCCCAGTTCTCCTATGACTATCAAGAGTCTCTTGGTTCCACTTAGGCAGTCTTCCCGCGTTTCAGCTGCTATGAGGAGGTCATCTACATATTGTAACAGAGTTAGTTGGGGGTTCTGGAGGCGAAACTCACCCAGGTCTTCATGTAGAGCCTCGTCGAAGATGGTGGGAGAGTTTTTGAATCCTTGGGGTAATCGGGTCCATGTCAGCTGTCCGTTGAGGCCTTGTTCTGGGTCACTCCATTCAAATGTAAAGATGTGTTGGCTTTTGGGTGCTAGCGGAAGGCTAAAAAAAGCATCTTTGAGATCCAAGACTGTGTACCATCGATGGCTTGGGGGGAAGTGAACTCAAAAGGGTGTATGGATTAGGCACTGTGGGGTGGATGTCCATAACCCTCTTGTTCACTTCCCGGAGATCCTGCACTGGCCAATAGTCATTAGAATGAGGTTTTCGCACTGGCAACAAGGGGGTGTTCCAGGCTGATTGACAAGGCCTAAGAATCCCCTGAGCAAGCAACCTCCTGATGTGTGGAGTTATTCCCTTCTGGGCCTCTAGGGGCATAGGATATTGGCGAACTTGTACAGGATCTGCCCCAGGTTTTATTTCTACAAACACTGGTGCTCTGTGTGCAGCTAACCCCATGCCTCCAGTCTCTGCCCATGCTTGTGGGAGCATGATGAGCCATTGTTCCATGTCAGGATCAGGAGGGGCCCTCTTCTGATGTAGCAGATATTTATCTTCTAGGTTTATGGTTAGTACCTGAATGGGCCTTCCCTCTTGATTAAGGACTTTTGTGCCCCCGGGTTGGAAATGAATTTGAGCCCCTAATTTAGTCAGTAAGTCTCTTCCCAATAAGGGGTAGGGGCAGTCTGGTATAATCATAAATGAGTGGGTTACTTGGCCCACTCCCAAGTCTACTGTTTTTTGGGTTGTCCATGAATACTTTTTCATGCCTGTAGCTCCTTGAACCCAGGAGGTCTTATCAGAAACATGGCCACATGGTTTAAGTAGGACCAAATGTTGAGCCCCTGTATCCACTAGGAACTCGATAGGTCTCCCCTCCACTTTTAGGGTTACCCTGGGCTCAGGGAGGGGTGCCGAACCCCGTCCTCCCTAATCATTTAATTCATCCATAGCCAGGATAGGGGCCTTGGGGTGTCCTTCCTGTTGTTTCTTTTTGGGACAGTCTCTGGCCCAGTGTCCATACTCTTTGCAATGAGCACATTGATTTTTCCCCAACTGGGGGCGCTCTCTGCGTCTCTCTTTGTTTTCTCCTTCCACCACAATCTTTCTTAGTCTACGTTCACATTCCTTCTGTTCTCCCGCAGTGGCAGCCAGAAAGATCCGAGCTAAGTTTCGGGTCTGGCGGTCATCAGCTTTTTCTCGTTTCTCCTCTGTGGTTTCTCTATTGTTATACACTTTCTCTGCCACTGCCACTAAGTCCTGAATACTCTTTTCTCCTAACCTATCTACTTTCTGTAACTTTCTCTTAATGTCTGGCACCGCCTGGTTGACAAAATGTATTATTACAGCTGCCTTTGTCTCAATTGCTTCTGGGTCCATAGGAGTGTACCTACGAAAAGCTTCCTGAATTCTTTCTAGGAAAGCAGCAGGGCTTTCATCTAACTTTTGTTGTATATCCCCTACCTTAGCCAAATTTGTAGGCTTCCTCGCTGCTGCTTTCAGACCTTTTAATAGAGCCTGGCGATAGACCCAAAGCCTCTCCTTACCTTCTGCCGTGTTGAAGTCCCAGTTGGGTTGGGACAGAGGAAAAGAAGTGTTGATAGTGTCAGCATTGGTGGTGGGTTGACCATTGTCACCAGGAACCAATTTCCTGGCCTCATTCTGGATCCTCTCTCGTTCCTCAGTGGTGAACAGGACCTGCAGAAGCTATTGACAGTCATCCCAAGTGGGCTGATGGGTAAACAAAACAGTTTCTAACAGGTTAATCAAATCTCTAGGGTTATCAGAGAAATTGGCATGTTGTCGGCGCCAATTATAAAGATCACTTGTAGCAAAGGGCCAGTAATGGTGAGGCTGGTTCCCATGCTCATCAGGGGGCCCTATCGCTCGCAGCGGACAAACAGTAGAGTCTGTTGGTCCTGCCGGCGAGGCGGCGCTCCGGTGACGAGTATTTTGGGTGGGACCATTACGGTTGCCAGCACCCGGGGCGGGCTCTTCCTCCCTAGCCCCGGCTGGGACTGGGTCATTTCTTTCAGCCTGCTGTTGTGGAAGAGAGGGGAGAGAGTAAGGGGGAGGGAAAATAAGATCTTCTTCGGTCCCTCCCTGGAGGACAGGGTAGAGTGGCGCGGTCGGCTTGGTTTCGGTCTGCTCCTCGTCATCGCGCCCTCTAGGAGTCTTCTTACTGGCTGTCAGGATTAACTCTGGCTGCTGTTGCTGTGAAGGCAAAAAAGGCTTAACCCACGGGGTGGGTTAAAGATCAGAAATTCCCAAATGGCAATGTAGGGTACCTGGTCGGGATGAAGGATGGCTTTACGACCTCTGCGTATAATTTGCAAATCAAAAGTTCCCTCAGGGGGCCATCCTACCCCAAGGGTGGGCCACTCCGAGCTACAGAGTGTGATGAACTTAGCCTTTTTAATTTTTAAACTTAGGTTACGAGTGCTCTCCCTAACTTCCTTGAAATGATCTTTCATGAGGGAAAGAGGGGTAGCCACAGTCTGTCCCATCGTCTCAGTCCAAGTCAGTACAACACACAGACAAACACAACAGAAAAACACGTGAGACAAAACCGTCCTCCGCCTGATCGGAGGCAATGCAAATGGGACGACGGCCTCCTGCCGTGCCGCGGGAGCGACCCGCACCGTCCCTCCAGGAGTCTCACTGACTCGTACTCTTGGGGCACTCCGTCCCCACCAGTGGAATCCGGAACGTCTTCCAGGATCCCGGGTCGGCGGCCCTTGCAGCGCGTCCGCCTAGACCGTCTGCCGACCTTCCCAGAAAATAGGCCCAGACTTTACAAACACAAAAAACACTCACCAGCCGGCGTTGACCCTCCGGTACGGGAGTCCTGAAGGTCTTGGGATCCCGGACGAGCCCCCAAATGTTGTGCCCAGATTGTGAAGTCCCAGAGACCACCAGGAGGCCGTTTCCGATGTAAGCACATGAGGGTCGTTTATTCAAGCTTAAGCAGGGACTCTCAACTGTCACCGACACAGCGGATCGAGATTGAGAGCCCTGAGTCCCTAACTAGCAGGGTTTTTATTGAGAATACAACAAGCTTTGGTTATTAGTAGCCAGGTGATTGGTTAATACTCAATACATATGAAGTGTAGGGTTTTGGTTGGCTAGGCTTTGGGGGTCGAAGGGGATTACGTATTGGTTTTTGTGAGGGAGAAAAGGGGCAAAGATTAACGGCCGGTTGTTACATACTGATCGTTAGCAGACCCACTAATGGCCGCATCTGTCTTGTGTGGACAGTCAGCTCATTAACTGCTTATCCTACAGATAGTGTGCCTGGAACGCTCTCTCCCCGGGTACACAGGTGGTTGGGTAATAAACTCAGGAATTTCAAGTGGTGAATTCCTAGTTTAAGCACAAATTTGAGAGAACAAAGGAGACGGCTCCAAAATGGAGTCATTTTGGTCCCACACTAGTCATGATACATGGAGGTATCTGTGAACCACACAGCAGTCAGCCAGGAATACTGTGCAGGTGACTCTTCAATTCCTAAATGTGGATTCCCTCACTCTGGGAGCATAACACCAAATACCATAGCTGACGATAGGATACAATTTACCCGTACCTGAAAAATAATACCATTTCCTGCATTCAGGTTATGCAGCAGCTTCAAGGGGCTGGAGAAGCAGACCACTGTAAGCTGCTAGATACAATGGGTTGGATCCTCTGTGTCTTACACAGAGCATTGAACTCAGGGAAATGCTATCCCTAAGGAAAAAAACACTGATTTCCTCTGTAGAAGAGGTGCTTTGCCGGCTCATGAGCAAAACCCCCTGGAGTAAGACTTTTTAAGAGTCAAGCCAAAGAATGGGAGGAATTTGGGGGCAGTAAAGATTGCTCACTCAAGACTGTAAACAAAGAAGGTGGAAATTCCGCTTCCTCTGGAAGATCCCCCTCACTGGGCAGGCTGGAGCAGCGCTAGGAAAGGAAAAGGAACTGGAGCACATTAATATGTAAATTTTAGACCACCCCTCCCCCAAATTAAGTTCTTGGAAATGATTTAAAGAGTAATTGGCTTCCAGAAAAAATGGCTTGACCATATACTTTCTGGCAAATTACACCAGTCCAAAGCTTGTTAGGAGGATAAGGCTGTTTGCTCAAGTTGCCTTGTGGGAAACCTTAATTGAGGAAGGTCTTGCTTTCCTTTTGCTGTTTCTATAATGATGTTCTTCTCTCCAGAATCTAAAACTGCAAAAAGGATGATGTTTCACTAGGAATAGGGAAGACACAAGGGTATTTTTGCCTTATTCTCTGGAATCATAATCACACTGCACATTGGGAGGTGCGGGGGTGGGGGGTGGGGGGAACTTCTCACTCCAAACAATATACCAGATGGTAAATTCTAGGAAATACTTAGCAATATCGGCAAAAATTCCATGAGCAAAGTGATTTCAAAAGTCATATTTAACACAAATACAGTGGAGCAAAGGAGATAAAGATTCAGTGGTAGGGGCTGAGGAAACAGTATTTAGTAAAGTAGGACCAAAGCTTTATAGTTCTACATTATTTTGCCTTGAAAGTGTAGTGAAATAATCTTCAAGGTGGATATGTAGGAAAACATGGGTCATAAGAAACTGCAATTTACTTTCACAGCTTAAAGGAGTATTTAATTGCTTAAAAGAATTTATGTCTTTGCCCAGAAAAATGATGTCTTGAGAAGACTTGAAGACATGTAAAACCATCATTAGAAAAGACAGGCTGATAGAAATGACTAAAATTTCATACTTCAGGCAAAGACTCCAGTTTTCCAAAAAGGAATGATGTGGCTATTCAAGACACTATCTTCTCAATTTTGGCATCATACACTGGTTGGGTTTTAAATAAATAATGGAAATATGCATCACCATGTCCATAATTCTGTGTGACTAGAAAGACCCTAACAGAACCATCCACCATCACTCAGCAGTTGCTTACCTAGTTATCCCCCAAAGGCAGGTCCTGTAGTGGGCACTATCATGGTAAATACAAGGGTGTCCTAGGCAACCTCCTGAACTCATGGAGCATTCAAATTAGAATGCATGTGCAAAGACCAGGGCAAGTACTGCTTTTAAAAAAAAAAAAAAAAGATGGAAAGAAACCAGACAGAGTATTCACAAGGTCCCAGAGGACAGAGTAGATACCTTATCTCCCAACACTGTAGAAGGCCCCCATGAGAGTTAGGGGGACCAGTTTCTCTTTAGGATTCTTTGAAGGAATTGGTTTTTTCAGTGAGAGTAAAAGAATATATTTTCCACAGAGGCAGTATTTAGTAATCATTGGGTCTCAAGCCTCACTGCTGAAAGCTGGCTTGCAGCCATGGCCTACAACTGATGCCCAAGCCACTACCAGCCCTCTCTCCTGAGTTGTAGATGACTTGGACCATGAAGTGCCACTGATCTGACCTGCACTTCAGGCATGTTGCTGAGGCTGAAGGACTGTGGGATGTGTTGGGCTGATTCTCCAAGTTGAGCTGTGAGTACTTTCCTGGGAGTCCCAGAAACAACAAACAGAGGAAAGCCTAGCCCCTTCTATGACTCCATAAAGAAGGAAAGATTGGATACAGCAACCCTGTCCTCTGGCACATTATGGTCCTGTCCTGAAGAAGGGTTCCCTTCTCTCCCTTGGTGCTTCATAGCCCAGAGCTGCATTCCACCTTCAAAGGGACCCAGAACTTTGGAAGCCAATAAATGGGGCAGGGAAAATGGTGACTCAGAGTGCACATCTGGCACAGACCCCCATTTGTTGTAGACCTCATTGACTGAAAGGGGCAAGGAGCATCAGGGATCATGACAGGGCAGGCAAGGACCATATTTTTTCAGATATTATATCAGTAATAAAGTTCCCCAGAGAAAGAACCAGTATCAGATATAGATAGATGGATAGATGATAGGTAGGTAGATAGGTAGGTAGATTGGTAGATGGATAGGTAGATGATACATAGACAGAGTTACGATAGAGATTGATTTATTTTAAAGAACTGTCTCATCCAATTGCAGGGGCTGGCAGGTTGAAAATCTGTAGGGCAAGCTGGGGTTCAAGAAAGATTGGATGTTGCCATCTTGAGTCTGAAGGCTGGAAGCCCAGGCAGAATTTCCATGGTGCTGCAGAGCTCCTTCTGTGGGAAGCCTGTCTGTGCTTATTAGACCTTTAACTGGATGGATGGATACCATCCACTGGAGGGTGATCTGATTTACTTAGTTTATCATTTATATGCAATCATATCTAAAATATATCCCCACAATAATATCTATAACAGAGTTTGAGCAAACAGTTGGTTACCATGGTCTAATCAAGCTGATACATTTGGACTAACTAGCATACTATGGTAAAAGTTAACCACGAAGAGAAAGAGACCAATACCTGAGCAGGTTCAGCAGATGACATTGTGTGCGATGATGGGAATCGGGCAAGGGAAAGCATACATTCTCTTCCAGATCCTCTTAATAACTACTATTCAGCTGCATAATAAACAGCGTCTGAGTTGCTAAGATGAAGCAAGCCCTGCCCTGGGTGTTATGTACATAGCCATGAACAAACAGGTACATTCCTTATCCTCAGCATGTGGGCAGTCTGGACCAGCAGTGATTGACTATGACCCAGTGGCCACATCTGACCTCCCACCTGTTTGTGTAAACAAAGAGCCAGCTCATTAGTTCAGGTAGTATCTATGGCTGCTTTTGTGTTACTTTGGCAAAATTAAGTCATGGCAATAGAAATTGTGCATAGATGGCAAAACTGACAATCTCGACTCGGGCTTGTTCAGGGAAAATGTGATGTCCCTAGGTATAGGTCTTGAAACAACAGGGCAGTGATGTTATTCCATTCTTTTGTTCTGTGGATAAATACCAAAGATAGATGGATTACTTCTTCAGAAATGAGAAAAGAGAAATTTAACACAGCGCTTTTAAACTTTAAGGAAAAAAAAAACACCTTCAAGAGGCAAAAGTATTTATCCCAGGAACTAGGAAAAACAAGAAGTTGCATTTGTTATGGGAATCCAGTGACAGAGTGGCAGGAAGTCCCCTAGGAGAGAACAAGTGGGAATGAAAAACCTAACAGAAGGAAATGGAAACACCAGCCTAGATGAAAAAAATAAACTTGATGATACAGGCCATATTGCTTTCAAAGAAGTCAAAACTACAAAAGCAGAATTAAAGCCTGCACTGGGTAAGAAAAGATAAAAAATGCAGAGAGAACACCTAAATCAATGAAGTACCAAACAAACAAGAGATGCTTTATGAATTCAGAGACACAGAACAAGGAAATAAAAAGTCTGTGGGAAACACAGAGGACAGAGAGATGGGTTGTAAAGAAGTTGATTTTCTCTAGGAAGCCACCAGAAAAATGGAAAAAGAAGCAATTATAATATTTATTAAATGACTATAATGTTTTATGCATTGTGGCAAATACTTTACATTCATTATCAACTTTAATGCAACAATGCTTTAAAATACAAACTGAATTTATTCCTGTTTTTTAAGTGAAAAAGGAAGGATGATTACTTAATCATTACCCATGACTAGCTACAAATGAACAAACTGGGAATTAAACTGTGTGTTGGCTGTATTTAACACCTGCAATTTAATGTGCCTAAATTCAAGAAACAATAAAAATTTTACTGAGACAGAAAAATGACCCAACTTTGTAGATCAAAATGACTCATCCTCATTGTGCTCCAAACAAAGAGTGGTTTATATGTACAGATATATTGTCACTTTTATGCAAAACAAAGAAGGAAGCTATACTTTTGGGGTGATTACAAGCATCCCCCAAACCTAATGTGGTGAGGCACAAGCACATGATGCAAATTTGGGCTGATAGAATGGGAAAGTGTGGATGGGCTGAAAGAAAAGCAATGCCGTTCCATACCACACAAGCCATATCTGGAATAAGGTCCTGCTCTGGGAGACATTTTTAAGGACTTTAATGAAATAAGCTCTCAACCAGAAGGCTCCCAGCTAAACACAGCCTGGTGACATGCCAGAGGAAGTGTGCAGGCAGACACTGACCCACATCTAGAAAAGGCAAAGCCACCAATGCGGGTGTCCTACGAACTAATGGCTCCGACTGAAGTTTGTTCTAGACATATACAAAGCAAAATTCAGTCTCTCGATATTACTGCATAAATGATGTTAAAATGACATTCTGGGCAATGAAAGCACTCTCTCACTTAAAATATTAAAGGAAGTACTATTTCATTGTTGTGATTGTTTCATTTTATCACAGTTCTGTGGTTTATAGAATAAGTAGTCTATTTCACTCATTATTGTCACTTGGAAACTTTTGCTGTCTTTCAACTGTTATTGTCTTGAGGGAATTATTATTTTTGTAAAATTGGCAGGAAAGAATATTTGCAGTATAAAGATGACTCTCTAAAGCACACTGAATTGCTCCTCCAAGGAATCTCAGAGGTTTACAACAGCTCCAGAAAAGTTCTGCTCCCACAAATGAACTCGTAAGAGGAAGAGAATAACCAAAAGAAACAAATAAATATATGTAGGTCATGGTTTCATAATCTGTAGTGCTCTTGAATTAGTAATACAGAGTAATCAAGTGGAACACATTATAAGATTTGTTCAGAATATACTAAAATAATGACTATTTTATGACGACCCATTAATGTCGATTGTTATTATTCATTATTAATACTCCACCATCCAATGAAAAGAAGATATATATGTGTGCTCCATTATCCTACATTGTCCCTTTCCCTGGTCTTATTATAATACTCAGTTGCTTCATAACTAATTGATGATTTGACTCAACTTGGAAATAAAAAATCACAACCTAAATGCCAGATGCTAATGTTGATATGGGACCACGTCCTATTCTGTTCTTGGGTTATCAAATTTTGATTAATGGTAAATATCTGATACTTTTCCTAAGATCTGCTTTCAAGTTCCAAGCTGTTTCCTGTGATCATCTAATTCCTGTTATTCTAATTTGTGAAAAGGAAAGTAATTGCTTCATAGCTTTCAATCTGAAAGTGAATTGGAAGGGAAATACCCTAAGGAACTGCAGATATTCAGTGCCGTCAATTGCATCCCACCTAAGAACTCTGACTCCTAGTGGAAGAGCATAGATTCCTTTATAAATTGTTTCCTCTTGAAATACAGGGAGGGAGGCAAAACTCCACATATCTGGATGTCATATCTTACAAAAACCTTTCTTACTCTCCCTCCAGCCTCACAAAAGTCCTATGAAGTAGCTGTTTTAAATTTCCTTATTATAGAGAAGAATATTGAGTCCTGGATTTTGGTGCATATTCCACAGTAGAATAGTTTTCAAATTGCATATCCAGGAGCTGGGGCATACCTTAAAGGTACTGTGTGCTTAGCATGCAGGAGGACCACCAGACTGAAACTGCTACTAAAAAGGAGGATTTGAAGATCTGACTCCACCTGGATCCTTTCTTATGGAGGATGGCAGTGAAGTGGATTGTGATAGTGAATGTGTGTTTTATGTGATTTTCCTCAGGAAGTCTAACTTTCCCCAGCCTCCCTGACAAGAAAAGGCTATTCAATAACTGTGCACTGTGGAAATGAGACCAGGCCTGAAGTGGTTTTGTTACCTCCTCAGAAGACAGTACAAGTCACCCAGGGAACTAGGCATTTGATTGTGCTGGTGTGTCGCTCAGTCTCTGTTTGCAGGATATGTTAACGCTTGTTCACTTCCCTGTATAAAGACAAACCAAATTGATTATTTTTATTAAGTTACCAAATTAATTTCTTATTGCAATTTAACAAGATGTCACTTCAATCCAACCATGTGGTTCTTGAGAATGATAAAGGCATGGCTCTCTGGTCTGAGAACCTGGCCTTAGTCTAATAGCACACATGGCTTTAGTACCCAGGCTTGTGATAGAAATGGTGATTTGCCCTCTTTTGAACATTCTGATAAATAAAAAATCTGAACAACTTATTCATCTTCCAACTTTAAAATCATCTCTGGAAATTAAAAAAGAAACCCTAGCAACACAAAATTTGAGTTCTATATTCACCAAATTCAATCCACAAAACCTTACAAACTTACAGAAAAAGTCCACTCAATCAATGGACTTCAGAACTAAGAATTCAGCCACTAAATGGCATAACTGCTGTAATTAGTCAAATGGTGTAATTACAGTAAACACGAGCTGCCACTGAAGCACGTAATTGCAGAGCACAATGGTGTTATGATTTCTGATGACATAATATGATTTAGATATATAACAAATGCCCATAACAATATTAAGACTTATTCATTGGAGAATTTTCTTAGTGCCTGATTTGGATTTCTTATATTTTATAGGTTCAAATATAGGTCAGACAGGGAATCAGAATGATTTTCTTTCAAGGAAAGGAAAAGAAGCTATTATTTAACATAGTACTTTGGTGAATGTGTGAATGAGAAAAGATAAAGGATTTAAAGTTGAGTATGCAATCATTCAGATAATTCTAATGTGGGACTGTGTGATTCAAAAGTTAACTACTCCCCTAGATTCTGTTGTAAATTTGATGGTTGGAGTGTGTTTGCCTCGGGACAATGGACAATCAGTAATAGGGCGAGGTTACTCAGCCATCTGTTTGCCCTAAATCCAAATGTCCCCGGGGCCCAGTATCTATAGGACAATCTGTAAACAGGGTGGTCGTAACTGTCAGTCAGGATGTCTGCTGAACATCAGCATGTGACAATGAGCCACTAACCTTTGTTCTTTTTTTTTTCTGTGAATCCACATGTTAAACCCCCCTCTTAACCCCCTATAAAACAACCTCGGACTCTGAGCCAGGGGCCTCTCTGAGCTATTTTGCTTCGGGAGTGCTGTCTGGCCAGACTAATAAAGGTCTGTTTTCCAACATGGCCAGTGTGTTCCTTCCCAGGTGGTCCTTGCTGTAGCTAGCTCCTTGGAGCGTTTGGTAAGGCCTTGGTCTTACATTCTGAAGGCACCACTGGGATCCTCGGGTGTGCTCCACTTCAGCTCCTTGGAGCATTTGGTAAGGCCCTTGGCCTTGCATTCTGGAGGCACCGCTGGGATCCCTGGGTGTGCTTCACTATAGTCAGCTCCTTGGAGCGTTTGGTAAGGCCCTCGGTCTTACACTAACCAGGTTTTATAATTAATGGCCACAATACCAGTGAACACATCTACATACATGAATATTGTTTCACGTACACTCCTCTTCCAGGAACTTATGATTTTACTTTTAAGTCTGCCACAGAACCATCCATGAAAGAAAGATTTCCTAGAATACAACACTGCCATCATGGTCTCTGCTTTAACATTCTCAGTTGAAGACAGTGTTTTCAAGGCATTTGCACATTGGTTGTACATGTATCAAGATTCTGTACCATTAACAGTGAACTGATGATGAGTTGTGCCAAATTCCTTTACAGAGGTAGATTTTGGATGAACAAAGATATTTTCATTTCATGGAATCTGAGAATTGGAAAGCTTCTTAAAGTGGCACGTAGATGGGTCTTTTAGGTGTTCGTGAATTTGTTTCATTGACGATGCTGTGCCTATCTCTGAAAGTTTATATTGTGAGACCAAAGTGACTCCATTTTGCTAAAAGCCACTATTCCCCTAGCCTCTATTGTTAATGGTTGAAATGTGCATGCTCTGGGACAAAAGACACACTCTGTAACAAAGCAAAGTTCCTAAATTAATCACTCAACCATCTGTTTGCCCAGGAAATAACCATTCCGGGACCCCTATTTGTAAAACAATCTGTCAATGTGCCGACCATCAGTACATAATGGTCGTGGCCATTAGCCATTGTGTCTACTGACTGCCAGTACCTGACAGTCAGCCACTAACCTTTGTCCCTCTTTTCCCTCCTAAAACCTATATGTAACCACCCCTCAACCCCCAATGGGCCTTGCCAATCAGAAGTATACACTTCATACTTGCTAAATGCCAACCAATCATGTGATTGCTAAATGGAAAATCCCCAAACCTTGCTGTAACTTTAGTAAAAACCCTGCTGATTTAAAATTCGGGGCTCTCAATCTTGACCCACTGCATTGGTGACAGTTCAGAGTCCCTGCTCGAGCTTGAATAAATGACCCTGGTGTGCTTGCATTGGAAACGGCTCCCTGGTGGTCTTTGGGACTTCACCATCTGAGCACAACAATATTTCTTGGAGAGGAGTTTTCATTAAGGTTTTCAGTGGGGTTGGGAAGCCAGAAAGCTGTACCTGTGAGATAATCTATTCTTTTTTGTCGGTTTGGAAGCTTATCTACAAATGCCTATCAAATCTTGACTCTATTTCAGCTTCAACTTTGGTATAGTAAGGAGGCGCTAACTCATCTTTCTGGTAAAAATGAGCACCCTATGAAACTATAACTTCTCTACCAAACTTCTGCAGGTACAGTACTGCATATCAGTGGTCACCAACCTTCTTGGCACCACAGATGGGCACATTGGTAGACCTAAGGTGAGGTTAGCTTCTTTTTTTATTATTAATATATGTCTGTGGTACGTAATAATTTCACTCCCCAGAACTAGCATCGCTGTCTCAGCTCCAGTTCAGATCATTAGGCTTTTGATTCTCATACCAAGTGGAGCACAAAACCTAGATCCCTCACATGCATTAGGGTTCTCGGTCCTATGTCAATTTAGTGCCACTGCTGATCTAAAAGGAGACAGAGCTCAGGCAGTAATTCAAGCAGTGGGGAGTTGCCATGAATACAGAGGAAGCTGCACTGTCTGGCCCAGGGCTCACCTCCTGCTGTGTGGCCCAGTTGGGGACCCCTGATGTATATTGTCAATTTGCATTGAGGACACAGCCCACAAAACTCCCTAGACACTCATGGTCTGTAGAACTTTCTAGAGAATTCTCCATCTCTATCCTCCAGTATGGTAGCAGCTAGCCACATGCCAATGGAACATTTTCAATGTGGCTGATTTATCTAAGGGATTGAATATTTCACTGAATTTATTTTTACATAGCTATATGAGTGGCTACTATATTGGACAGCACAGCCTTAGGCGCTATTTTTCTACACTGATTGCCCTTCAACTCCATACTATTCACTTCTGGCACTGCACATTACATTTTATTAAATCTACACATGAAGTAGTTTGTTATCATCTAAGCAAATATAGCTTTAAGCTTTATAACAATTCCATACATATTAATGATGCTTAGAAAATTGAATCATTATAGATAATGAACTAGCAGAACAAAATATGAAACATAGTTATAATCAGCCTTGTTTTTATTGACAATGATATTCCATAGTACTGGGAGCCATGATCACATCATTGGATAAGCTTTCATGACTTTAAACTATTTTAATGAATTTTGCACTTCTCATTCTTATCTGAAGTGTATTCAAGCTTTTCCTATGTGGCTTTCCCTGGGTGTGAATATTGATGGGTTTTACCATAGTGTGAGTTTTCAAGTGTCTCCCCCCGCATACCCTGAAGATCTAGATTTTAATGTGCATTATTCATTGCTTAATTACATTCTAACCCTGTGAGAAAGAAATGAACCAGAGTAAGGAGCAACAAAAGAACTAAGAATCTCATCCCACTAGAAAGTAAGTAGAGTTCATGAATTGAGCACCCGATTGGTATTCAAAGTAGAGTCCTTTCATTGCGTTTCTTCACTTATCCCCCAAAAACTGCTCTTGGCTTTGAAGATGCAAACGTGAGCTGAAAAAGAGCGGGGACTCTGCCCTCATGGAACTCACGTCCGGTGCAAGTGACAGACATTACCCAAGGGGCCTCAAAAGCAAAGACCCATGGATAAGCGCTGCTCCAGACATTTGCACAGGAGTCTGAGGGCCTATGACAAAGGGCCCCAGGGTCACCCTAAGCAAGTGACATCTGGGGTGACATGAGGCGTCGCTGAGACAGGAAGACAGCAAATGCACATCAGTTTGTTAGATCCAAGTGAGAGGAACAGTCGCATTGGACCAGGCTAGAGACCTGCCCAGAAGTGGACCTTAGAGTTAACACTGGCTGTTCTGGTCTTCCCCTAAGAGAGATAGGGGCTGATGTGTAAGGAGGTAAAGGACAGAAGCAGGAAAGGAGAGCCATAACATAATCCACCCCACAATCTGAAATGATCTTTCTGGTTGATAGGGAGATATAAATTACCAAGCCAAATGCAAATAGAGAATCCTGCTTTGATGTTTTGCCCATTGTTCAGGTAGGAAATGGTCATATCATGCCCTAAAGATGTAAGAGCGGAGCTGCAAGAAGTGAGTGTTCTTGGGAACTATTCAGAAGGTAGAGGCAGCAGGAATTGCAGAAGTAATGAGAGGAGCAATGCAGAAGTTGGGACTGACCTGGATGCCCCCAGGTCTAGGGTGTAGAGAGCTATGGCAAGGAGCCTCCACTCACTGGGAGAAAGGTCACTGGTGTTTCCAAGAGGACGTGTGTGAGTGTGCACAAAAGATGGCAGTTGCAGGAGCAGACCAGCACTTGAGAGCTGAACATTCATTGCTATGGGGTGAAACGATCTTTCAGAACAATTAAGATGCTGAAAATACAGGAAGAACTTCATTTTGTTTTGGGGTATGTATGTGTGTGCGTGTGTGTGTAAGCATGTGTGGGTGTGGTGTGTGTCCTACACAGCAGGGAAACAACAGTGTTCTGTGGGCTCCAAGTTTTCTTATTCGTGGAGGACATTCTCCTGCACTATCTCACTGTTCTGGAAGTTAGGAAGCTAGAAATCCAAAATGAAGATGCAACACTAGAGGCACTAGTGGTAGTGGTGGAGGTGGGTCCTTCCTTCCTTTTCCTATTTCTGGAGGTGCCCATCCATCTTTGGGTCCCTTTGACTGAAGCTGCATCACTCCAAACTCTACCTCTGCTGTCACATGGAAACTCTCTCAACTTCGCCTGTCCATTAAGTAAACCAGTCCTTGGATCAGGGCCCACCCGAATGGACTTCATTTCAGCATGGGTCTATCTGCAAAGACTGTTTCTAAATAAGGTCACAGATAGTGGGGTTTAAGATTTGAACATATTTTTTAGGAGACACAATTCAATCCATAACACTATGCATCAAATTTTCCTAAGTGAAATATGAGTGGACATTTCTTCTCTATTGTTTTCCCTTTTGAATCCTTGCATGGAAGGAAGAAAAGTGGAGAGGTTCATTCAGCCTAATCCTGGCCACCAGATGGGATATCATTTCCATGACTGCATTACATACAATTCTCACCTCCATCTTGGAAAGAGAAAGTTTTGTACATTATCTTACTAGAATTTATCCAGTTTTAATTATTTGATTACATAACTGTTCTCACCATTGATTGAATGTGAGATCTTTTTTTTTTTAACTTGAGATCTTTTAAGACATAGATCAATGAATTAGTCCTGTGCGTCACTTATGTAAAACACTAGTCTTATTCTATGTTAATGGTTAATGCCTGTCTCATAGAGGGACCTCAGTAAATGTTTGCCAAGTGAGAAAAAGAGGAGAGAGGAAGAGAACTTGAGTGATTTTCTGGTTTAATGTTCAGTCTTCAATCTTAACCAAATTAACTCACCTCCTCTTAACCTTTCCTAATTGCTCCCATTAATTTCCCTCTCTGGCCTTGCAAAGATTAAAACTCATCACATTCACCAGTGATAACCCATGAAGGGAGTAATAGAGAGTGATGGTTGCTATATTAATCTGGTTTGAATCTTCAGATAAGGCAAATTAACTCTGGCACTTGGGCCCTGTGGTTCTGTGGATTGCTAATAGAGATCACAGTGGTGAGAGTCTCTATGGGTCAGGGGCTTCACATAGAACTGCCAGTGCTGTCACCTCAAAAGTACAGTCATTTAGATTCAGTTACTCAGATGCTGTATCTCAAAAATGTTCTCAACTGCTTTAAAGGTCTCTGTTTGAACAACTTCTATAACTGATCACTCACTATTCAATTTTCATTGCTGTATAACTCTACAGCTACAACTTTAGTAGCTTAAAATAAAAAGCCATAGCCCCACAGTTTCTGTGGATCAGGAGTGTGGACATAGTGCACAAGTGGTCTTTTCAGGATTAGCCACCAGTCTACAATCAAGGAATCAGCCAAGGCTGGCATCCCATATGACATCTTCTTCCAAGCACACATGATAGCTGGCGAGATTCAGTCTCACATGGTTATAGCATGGGAGGTTACTGTTTATTGCTGGCAATTGGCCAGAAGTCACTTTCAACTCACGTGGGCTTTCCTTGGTTTCTTGTCCCGTGAGCTTCCTGTCATGGGTACCTCATCAAAGCCAGCAAGAGTAGCTTTTCCCAAGATGGAGGTCAAAATCCCTTCAATCTCTTCATATTCTCTGGGTGTACACTACTATCAGGTCCTGCCCACACTCCCAGGGAAGCGATTCAGCAGGGTTCACCAAGACCATCTTGGGTCTTACCACTACACTTACTGGCCCAGGCTAGGCTTCTCATTAGAGCTTGGATAGGACAGGCTTTTATTACATAATGCTGCAAGGATATGTGTGGCTTGTGTCATTTAAATATCCAGCTACCATTACTGGTTGCTACAAATGGAATATCTGTACCATTCCCAAAGGCCTATGTTCTTAATGATGGGGAAGAGGGGAGTATGGGAATTGGAAGTGACTGCCAATGAGTATGGAATTTTTTATGGAAAAATAAAATATTCTAAAATATAAAAAATATCTGTATTGAAGCCTACCCCTCAAGGTGATGGTGTAAGGAAGTGGAGAGACTTAGGATATGAGGGTGCATCCTTCATGCATGGAATTAGTGCCCTTACCAAAGAGACACCAGAGATCTCCCTTGCTCCTTCAACAATGTGAAGACATAGCAAGAAGGCACCATTTATGACCCAGGAAGTAACCCTCACCGGACACTGGACTTTCCATGTCATATCTTTAGATATCCAACCTCCAAAACTGGGAACAATAAATCTGTTATTTATAAGTCCCCACCCCCATCTATGTATTTTTTATAGAATCCCAAACAACTTAAGACATTAACAACTATTTTATCTCCAACTAAATATTTGTGCTATCCCTTCATTTGTTCAACATATAACCATCAAATATATATTAGTTAAATAAATTTCAGTTGTTAAAAAGAGCAAATATGCATAATTTAAACCAGTAAAGGGACTTGTATTTCCAGAAAGTATTTTTTGGTACAAATCACTTGCCTAGTCCAGATCTGTTGAAAATATACTTAAGATGATTGCTGCACAGAATCAAGGAATGGAAACCATTGAGTCTCAGACATTAACAGAAAAGGATAACTAGGGCTGGAGTAGGGACTACTAAGAGCTACTGTTGCTTCCTGATGGCCTGGAGCCAGGCCCTTCACACCTGGAGGAGATGACCAGGTTGGGGCCACATTGAAGGATCCCTTCATAAACGTTTGACAAGCAGGAAGTCCATGGATAAAGTACAGAATAACAAATACACTTGTTTGACCTCTCATTAAATAAACTAAGGAAAGAAAAAAAAACAAAAAAACTATCTTTGAAAGTTCTTAAACCATAAGACCTTTTGTGTGTGCTTTCAGATGTGAAGGCACATCACCACTGAACCCTAAAAATCCTAAGCCAAAATTTTAATGAAAAGGGTCCCATGATTTTAGTTCCTGCTTGTGAATTAATCCTCTGAAGTGATCATAATTTCATGATGGCATTATTGAAAGTGCTGGGAACAAGGAGGCAGTGCCTAGTTAAGAAAATAGATCATGGGGCACAACCTGGGGGACCATATCTGGTCCTAAGTCCCTCCTCTTTGGCTCTTTCCTTCTTTCTCTGCTTCTTGACCACCACAAGGACAGCATATTTGCTGTGTCATGTGCTCCTGCTGCCATTATGTTTAGACCATCACAATGGAGCCAGTGTACCATGGACTGAAACCTCTGAAACCATGAGCCAAAATAAATCTTTCCTTTCAGTTGTTTTCTCAGATATCTGTCACAGGATGAAAGCTAACTGACACACCATGTACATGAGGTAAATAACCTTTACTGTTGGTACACAGAAATGGAATTTCTATATATTAATCTTATTTTTTGGCAACCTACTAAAGTGTCTTAGTCATGCTAACATTTTCCTAGATCCTTGAGTGTTTTCTATACACAATTACCTCATTTACAAATAATAGTGCTTGTTTCCAATTTTTAGATTTTATTTATTTTCCATTTATTTCTGCTTTGGGTCCAGTATGGCAGAAAAGACAGCAAGTTTTTCTTTTCCCTTCCTGATTTGAAATGAGAATTTCTTGAGTATGTCATATTGCTGTCATATTTTTAAAGCTACGTTTCAACTTTAGTATATTCTATTCTATTGCTGGCTGTTAGAGGGTATTTCTAACAAAATTCTACATTGACATTAATTTTTTCCTGCATTTATTAACAAAAATCTATTTTTCTTCTGTAAATCTGTTAATGAAGTGGATTGGATGAATAGATATCCTTATCCTGACTATAAGAATGATTCCATAACCATTAATGGTAAAAAAGAAATATGCTCACAAAGAAACACAGCACAGCAATCATATGGATGGCTTTCTCTCTCCGAAGAATAAATATTTCAATCTTACATAATATCTCTTACCATAAAATTAGGGAAAACCTGCTAGCAAACTATAAAAAGCTAATATAATGCTGGCATCTAAAGCAAACAATAATAATGAAACAAATAAAAATGGATTCAGCCGGGGACTTAGCTCAGTGCTTCGGCCACCTGCCTCACAAGCGCAAGGTCCCAAGTTTGATTCCCAGTATCAAAACAAAACAACACAAAACTTGGGAAAAATGCTTTCACCCACATGATTTCAATTATATATCCAGAAAAGGTGACTCCATAGAGACAGAAAACAAACTACTGGTTTCCTGTGGCTGGAGGATCAAGAGTGACTGTTAATGAGTATAATATTTCTTTGTAGGATGATGAAAATGCTATAAAATTAATTATGCAATGCTTGAGTAACTGTGAATGCACTAAAAAAATCACTGAATTCTACATATTAAGTGGATAAATGGTATATACATTATACTTCAATGAATCTACTTTTTTTTTTTTTGGTATGGGGGATCGAAATTGGGTCCTTGTGCTTGTGCAGCAGGCGGTGAAACCACTGAGCTAAATCCCGGGCCCAATAAATCTACTTTTAAAAGTGTTATCCAAGTCACACATCAATACAGATGTAAAATTATAACTAAAATATTTTTATTCTTTTTTTTTTTGGTGCTGGAGGTTGAACCCAGGGCCTTGTACATGCTAGGCAAGAGGTATACCCCAGCTTTAAAATATTATCAGAATATATAATGAAAGATAATATATAAAGACCAAACTAACACATTAAGATCAAGTATATGTCAAAGTCAGAATATCACAAATGGATTAATGGATTTATAGAGGAAACCTTATATACGCTCTGTAGATAATTGTAGACACATTGAAAATGCAAATTTAGGGATGGAAACAACATGATCCTCACCAGAAAACTCAATTTGTAAAGATGTGAAATCTCCCCAAATTGATTTATAGATTCAATGTAATTCTAATTAATGTTTTGACAGAGTTTCTGAGAGCCATAATACACTAATAAAAAACTTTGCCGGGGATTTAGCGCAGTGGTTCCAGCGCCTGCCTTGCAAGCACAAGGTCCCGAGTTTGATCCCCGGTACCAAAAAAAAAAAGAAAACTAATAAAAAACTTGGATGGATCTTTTCCTTTTTTCTTCCTCTTACTTTTCTTTCCTTTCCTTTCTTTCCCTTACTGGGGTAGGATAGTCAGTACTAAATGCCACTGAGCCATTGAATATGCACAGAGACCAATTAACAAAAACCAAAATGGATACCATACATAAGAAGGCAATTCACAAATTATAAAACACAAATGGCCAACAAACAAAAGAAAATTTTGAAATGTCATTAGTAATTGGAAAAAATCCTGCAGATTAAATTCCCAGTAAGACATCGTTTTACACCCAAAAATTTATAAAAACCTTTAGAATTTTAACAGCACCATCTGTACGCAGGGGTGTAGAGCTATGGAAACCCTCATATGCTGAAATTTGGAAAACTATTTGTTATCATCTATGAGGTCTGAGTTGTGCATACTCTACGAAGTAGTCATTCCACTCCCAGTTTTACATTCTAGAGAAGAAACTTTTATGTACATGGACCAAGCGACAGAATTGCAAATGTAACACTGTTAATAGCAATGCCTTTATGATCCTTAGAAATGCTTTTGTCTAGCTGAGAGGATCTATTTATTTTGCATCATTCGAATCTGGTTTTTACAAAACTCATACTCTTGATTTTATCTTTAAATCTCCAGGCCACCTTTTATTTTGAGAGTCTTTCACATGTAGAGATAAGAAGCAATTTTATTTTCTAATCCATCCCTGCTTTCTACATCATCTTTCTGAATTCTGCTTGGAAATTATCTGGTTTTCTCTAGCTTAGATCTTTTACCAGACCCAGTTAAAATAACCCAACTGTTTAATATTCTTTTCACTTTGCAGGAAAAGGGGCAGATTCATTGATTTAGGGCTATCCCAGGGTCATATATACATATACATACACATACATATACGGTTTCAATATAAAGATATATGTTTTTAAAATAAACAATGCACGCTAAAGTGGAGAATGACAGCTACATTACCTAGGGCACTGGTTACAAAGAATTCTCTGAAGCATAACCTTATCTAAGACCCGAATGATGGATCGAGTTTGGGCATATGAAATTAAAAAAAAAAAAAAAATCAGCATCCCATGCACAGGAAATAAGCCTTCGGTGGGAACGGCCCCCGCATGCCAGAGCAGCAGAAGATGAGCCACAGATGGGCCAGTGGGATCCATAGCCCGCCGCTCATCCACTCGGCACACTCTGGGAAACACAGGAAGTCAGGCTGCGCTTGCCACACGGGCACTTATTAAACGGTTTGGGTTATGATGATCAGAACCACACTGCGGGAAGTGACTGATACAGAATGATTCCGGGTTATACTGACCCTGGGTGAATACTATAAGGTTAATAAAGTTCATCTTTGTGACTTCTCTTTCCTACTTTCTGCTTCCCCATTTCCTTTTGCATCTCATCGTGTAAGCTCTTCATTCTCTTCAGGCTGTGTTCCTTCCTTGGGCCAGCTCCACGTAATAAGTAGCAGCACCATCCAAAGATTAACCCACTATCCAGAAGGAGCTCAGCTGTGAGTCGCTGCCTGAAATCCACAGTATGTGTGAGTTTATATGACAACACTCCACCTCTCCCACATTTGTCCTTTAAATGAGAACTCCAGGATAGAAAATGTCTCTGCTATATAATAGGCTTAGACTTTATAGCATTACAGGAAACAGTTTCCCTTTACCCTGGTATGACTCATAGAGGAGAATGTTCTTGGTTGTTAAGTAAGAAAGAGAAGAGAATGATAGTTCAGAGAAAGGAAGTTGTTTCTCAGCCATATCCACTCTATTCTTTTGAAAATTGCACAAAATGGTGATTAAACTACGTGTTGTGACTGTAATTTTTTTCTACTTCCTACACTAGATGTCACTGTGCAGCTCATTATTAAGTAGCCTAAGGAAACTCTTCATGGAGAAATGGAAACTATAAAAAACAAATCAGGATGCCTAACATGGCAGCATCCTAAATTCATGCAAGCATTCTGCTCAACCGGCTGACATTCAGCAAGGAGACAGCTCGTTCCCTACGTGTAACTTACCATTAGTCTACCCTCGGGTGGCTAAGAAGACTCACCAGCAACTGGAAACATGTTTTTTTCTGTCTTTTTTCCCATTTGCATACCTGTCAACCTGATAAAAAGTGAGAATTTGGGGAATGCAAACAGCCTACTCATGAAATTTAATGATGTACACATATGCTCTATTTTGAAACCTTGCAAAAATAAACCATTCCCTTGATGCCTAAAAATGTCATCCCTGAAGACAATGGAGCTTGGAATAGAATCAGATGCCTCCTACCTTCTTTGTCTTTTCTTGCCTCCTATCTTTTTTTGACCACAGACCTTCAAGTCGGAAATGTTTAATGTGCTTTCAAATAGGTAGGATGTCTAACTATCTGGGTTTGTCCAGGACTAAGGTGGGGGATAAACCATCAGGGGTTGGTCAATCTCTTTAATATAAACACACAGAAATTGGTTTGCTTCTATCATTACAGCCCATGACCTCCTTTGAGAACACCTCTGCTCACACACTGAATCCTGAGTTCTTGTACGTAAGAACCAAGCACCAGACAGGGAATGTTACTCGGCCTACATTGCTTTCTAAATTCCATCTGAATGATGCATATGAGTTGCTGGCTGGCCCTCAAATGGAAAAATACTTTCCAGATGCTTTGCAGAAGCAGAATAATTTGGCCATGTCCAAAGTTTGAACAAGAGTGAGTATAGACATGGAAGGACTTGAACAATTTCTGAAGCTTGTACTATAAGAAATTTCTATGCACCCCACTAAGATAAATGTGGTGCCATCCTGCCATTGATAATGTACCTGTATTAAACAAGATGATTACATTTGTCTTTAAAAATGTAAAGGACTGATGACTGATGGTATGCATTTTTTTCCAGTGCTAGGTAAGGAGCTGAGGGTTAGCAAAGCAGTCTACTGCTGAGCGACAACCTCAGCTGGATGAAAGCACTGCTCTAAGCTATCAGAAGTAAAACATACAATGCAATTAGGATCGTTGTTGATACCAAAGGCAAGGTTTTTATGTGAATTTAAAATAATAACATTAGGTAATTCTTCTCCAGTGAAGAGCAAATCAACAACTGTCTTATTTTTGTTTTAGGAGATTATGGTAATGATGCCTCTAATCTTCTTTAACCTTTCCAACCACCCTACGAGGATTGGGTCTTTATCTTCACTTTGTAGATATTCTAGGCTCATCCCTACACAACCCTGCACAGGCAATGTGGTGGTGGAAGCCTCCTAACACAATTTTTTACCTTTCCCGAACACAAGAAATGGACATTTCACTACCATTCCTTAATGTGTCTAGGCTACCAGCCAGGTCTTTCTCAATCAGAATTAGGTCTTGCTCAAGAACCATTTTTTATCCTCAGGAGCTATTTGCCTGAGTATGGACTACAAATATTGCCTGCAGTATCATATCAATTTAGGTCACATAACTTTAATCTTTCACCTAAAACATATATTTTAAAAATTAGTTGAATACCTGGCTCCCCTGCTTCGCTCTACTTCCTGGCCACCATCACATGAGTAGCCTTCCTCCCCCAAACCCCTCTGCCCAGTGGATCTGCCTTGGACCCGGTCAACTGGACTAAACTGAGCCAAAATAAACCTCTCCACCTTTAAAAAAAATTAGCGTTCACACTATAGAGTGGGTTTTGTTTTGTTTTGTTTTTGCAGATTTTACAAAGCAAAGCAAAAGAGAACAAAAACTAATGTGTGAAAATCCCAATAAGAAAAAAGAAAAGACACTAAGTACAGTTCACTAAACTGCCTAGTTTTAATCATGAAAGAGAGGAAAGTTGGGGCACCCTGGTAAACAGTTATTACTTCCAGGATTTAAGTGGCAATGGATGAACAGAGTTATCAAAACTCTGAATTGGCTTGATCTCAGAGTTGGTTTCCTGCCTAGAACCCAACCCCCAATTTGTTATAGCAGCAACAGGAAGTCAATACATATTTTTTTTTAAATCTCACCTATTTTTCTCCTTCCTATAATATCACAGGCCCCCACCTCCCTTTCCCTCCTCTTGGGATCTTTCTTCCTTTCATACAACTCCATGATCAAACTCAGGAAACAGCTCTTGGAATATCTAGTGTACAAATAAGGAATTTATCAGTTCTTGCTCATGACTATATATAGTCTGAGTCAGAAGGTTACTTCCTTATTCCAAATCTCTGCGTTTGATAGCAGAAACCAAACATCATAATGATACTTCTCCTTGCGTTTCTTCTGTAAGAGAATGAACCTTCACTTATGCCCTCATCCTTGCCCAGGCTGAGGATCCCTCTGAGAAAGGCATAGAAAAGACTATACTAAAAAGGGCAAGAGAATCAAAGAGAAAAAATAGTAATTTCATAGTATACCTCCTGCTATAAAACTACCACCTGCAAGCTATTGCTGCTGTGTCAAGAGAAAAATAAAGTTCATGTCCCTGGGTAGCTTACAGTGCTGGTCTCCGGCACTTTGAAAACTGAAGCCAAGCATCAGATCACAAGAAGAGCCTAACAGAGTGAGTCAGTAGGACTAGGGTGGGGCTGAGGGTCTGTGCATCTGTGAGGTGAAATGCAAACCCGGCCATCACAGACAGGACAATCCGTGTGGCAGCACTGTGGAGTGAAAGGAGTGGGGAGCTGCAGGCAGAGACGAGGAGAATCACTACTGACGGAAGGGGAACACAGCAACATGGCATGTGTGGCCCTGAAACCGAATCTGGACAGATTCCAAGAAATAAAACAATGCCCAGTCCAGCATGGGACATGCACAGAAGCAGAGGAAGGGCATGTATATTACCTATCTGGGAAATGGCCTGCAGAGCCCACCAGGGGCCTTGGGGCATGAGAAGTTTTGTGAATTTGGGAAGGCCGGGATTGAGATGGGTCCAAGAGAGCTGACTTGAACTTCAGCGGAGTTCTGAATAATTCTGTGTCAGCTGCTGAGAAGACTGAGAACAGGAACTGTCCGGATGAGAATTTGGAGTCTACCTGTAAAAAAGAGGAAGTGGGTGGAAGGTTTTATTCAGGGAGAACATAGGATGAAGGTGTTTCTGGAAGTAATCAGAACTGAGCTGAGGTCTCATGAGCAGATATCAGAGTAGAGGAAAGCAGAGAGCAATAAGAATTCAAAAGACTTATGCCAGGGAATCCAGCCTAGGTCTGAAATCAAGGGCCTGCATAGGTAGGGATGGACGGGCCATGGTTGAGGGTGGGCAGCTGGTCCAGGGCAAGACCAGCATGTCAGCTCCATATCTCAAAGCCTGCAGCCTGAGTGCTGAAAGTAGCACAGCTGTTTCTGCTGTTGTTGATACGGATGCATTTTTCTCAACCAATCCCAGCTCCTTATTTCACTTCTGAAAGCCCTTTCTTGACTGCATCCAGGATGCATCCTGACAGTGCCCTGAAGTTAAAGAGTGCTTTAGTTACATGTTTACTAGAGGTCATGGGAAAGTATTATCTATTTCTCTTTGAAGGCAGACTCCAGTATTTCTGGAAGCTTGATGGTTAGAAGTGAGCCAACAGCTGTCAGTACTCTTTAATCTAGCAAGGGAGTCAAATCTCATTTTGGAAAGATTGAGTTTTAAATATTGCGAATACAAATATCTTAATGAGTCACTTGGATCTGTAAAGAGAAAGCTGAAATCTCATTCTCACCTAGAGGAAACAGAATAAGGAGTTGAACAATTCCATAGGATAAGCCCACCCACTGTGAGCAGAGATTGTCATGAGGCTCAGCATGGAGAAGGAAGAGGTCCCTGCTTTGTCTGGGCAAGACTGGAAATAGATCCTCAATTCTACTGGTGGCATGAAACAAGGCCCTGGAAAATGGCTGTGGACCAGGAGCTGGAGAGTAGTAAAGGCGGACCAGACGGATTTGAGGATCCTTGATGCAGGGTGCATGATGTATGCATAGGTTATAATTCCCTTAGACCAGCTTCGTGCTTTCAGTGCAAGTTCACCCAGGAAATAGATGAGATATAGTATTAGACATACACAGTATATGTGCAGTGGAAGACACAGAAAGAGGTATAGATAGACATGTAGATGTGGGTGGAGCCAAACTGTAGCTGAAGGCATAGGCAGAGACTTAGATTTAGGTGCATATGTAATGTAAACATGGATGTAGATATAGTTATGGGTCTATCAGTATGGGTATATGTTATGCTCTGAATGTATGTCCCGCTAAAATTTGTATATTGAAAACCTCATTCCTCCAGAGTGATAATATTAAGAGGTGGGGTCTTTGCGGGGGGGGGGGGTTATATGATCCCTCATGAATGGATCAATGTCCTTGGGAGAGAGACCCCAGAGAGCTCCCTGCCGCATTCACATTGTGAATACATAGGGAGAAGTTGCCACCTATGAACGAGGAAGCATTCTTCACCAGACATTGAATCTGTCATGACTTGATCTTTGACTTCTAACTTCCAGGCTACTAGGCCCCTAGTACAATGATGACAAACCTTTTAGAGACAAGTGTCCAAACTGCAACCCAAAACCCACTTATTTATTGCAAAGTGCCAATGCTACAATTAAATCTGAATACTGAGATTTTAGTTTAAAAAAGCCAACTTAGACATTAACATCTTTTGTTTTAAAAGAAAAACAACACCCATGCCATAGGATCACCACCAATACCCTAGTCTGTTATTCTGTTAATAGAGCCCAATTTATGATGTCAACATTCAAACTCTTTATGAGTCCATTTTTGTCACTCAAAGACCCATTTCTGGAGCATTTTTCAAGCTGTTATACTACTCCTCTGGTCAGCATAAAGTGAAGAAGTACAAAATCAGCATTGTCCTCTGCCCTGCATCTATGTGTTTCATTAACAAATATGGTCATATTTTTCACAGATAAGAAATAAATATTTACTTCAAAGCACAACACAGGCCCACAATTAATGTGGTCCCAATTCTGCCAGCTGTAATTAATCACAATCTTCAGTAAGTGTGGAAAGAATCTCCTGTGTAACTTTCTGAGAATATTTAAATATAAATCATTCAAAACCATATTAAAATCAAGTAGCCAGAGCAGCCAGCTCTCATCATATAATACTTTTGTTTAAGTAGTACCCAGGCAAAGGGCTTTATAATCATTCTGGCCTACTGAATGATTCCATAGTGATGTCATATTTTCTACTTATTTCAAAAGTGAATTTTGAATGTTCTAAGTGTATACACACATATAAAATAATGAATGCTTTAGCACCACTTTATAACATATAATCTCTGGCTGCATGTTTACTTTCTATCTTTTATTGTCAGAGTAAATAGAGTTAGAATCATATTCAAGCGAATATGAACATCTGCCACGATGTTTCTGCCTCACCACAGCCCTAGAAGCAATGGGGTCATGTGAGCTTGTATTGAAACCATGAGCCAAAATAGATTTGTCCTCCTTTAAGTTGCTTATATCAGATGTTTTGTCAAAGCAGTTAAAGAGTGACTAATGCACAAGGTGTGAGCAACACTCGGGAAGGATAAGTGTATGCACTGACCAAAAAGCCTAGAAGACTCCCTCCTCCCACTAAACCTTAGTCCACCTTCTTCTTGACTACAGACTCCTGATCTCTCTTTCTTAGAGCATCTTATATTTTACAAATTGTAGTTGCAAATTCTCTGCCTGTGCCATAGAGATACAAGTTTTCTCCCACCTCTTGCCAGGTTTACATCCCTGGAATGTCTTTCTCAAGCATCTAGGAACCTTTCCTTTGAAATGTGCCAGAGGAGAAGAGATCATCTGTCCTAGTCTGTGTGGGGAGGTAGGAACTGCTACCAATTAGCAAATACAGAGAGCCTCATCACATTAGAACGTCTCTCAGTACTTTTCTCCTCACACATCTCAGCACCTAAAGTCTCTCCTTAGTTTTTTTCAATGTCTCTTCCATATTGCAATTTTTGGATGAGGTCTTGCTGTTTGTAAGTGTCGGGTGCAAATTTTCTTTTACAAGAGCAAGAGTTGGGGATTGTGTATGCATGTATGTATGTGTATCTCCATAATAAGCCTGTATGTACATCACCAAAATGCCAGTTCTTTTAAACTGATACTTATTGATATATCTACATATTAAAGCACCATACTTAGCATTTTAATACTGTAAAAACGTTGTGTATTTCACATGGTTAATGCTGGATGATCCAGGTCCTGAAGACCTACAGAATCATCCAGAAAAATCCCATTTGGTCCAACCCAACAAACATTTCTCAGCAGTACCCTCTCCAAAAGAGATACACATGATTTTCCCACTGGTAACCAGTAATCTGTGCCCTATTAGACCTAGGATCATTCTTGGTATTGATTATCAACAGTCACCAAATGAAAACAAACAATTTAGGGAAGGCAAAAAAACCTCATTTCCTTTATTGAGTCCTCACTTCAGTGCACTCAGATTTGACGTTAACATCTTAATAGCTCTGATGGAATCACTTAGGAGCCTGCTCCATGTAAATAGAGAAAATGTTAATGAGGAGAAAATGTGGGTGATTAATAAATGTGATTGAAATGAAATGACCTTTATTTATTTAGTGGGTAATTAAGTAATCAAGGGAGATCCAGCTGTGTTGAAAAATATCATAGAACAGAGCAAATCCAATTAGCTATCATCTTTGTTGGGTGGCAAAAAGCATTTGATATGTTTTATGGAGAGAGGGGTGCTTTAAAAGTGGCTTTTTGAGTGAGTACAGTTTTCCACAACTGCCTGTGAAATGTTCCTATTTCAGACAGCGCTGTCCATATGAAAACACCTTACTGAAAAGTGCAGTCCCTAGGGAGTAATAAGGTAGCATGCAAAGTTTTAATGTATGTGCCCTTAGAGGTACAATATCCTTTGGTGTACAGTATCAATCAAAAAGCAGTAGTTTAACTACACCAGATGTTCCTCTTGGGGAAAAAGGGATGAAGAATATATTGTCCCTAAAAAGCCTTTGTCCTCTTTCTGTTGGCAGCAAAATAAGCAACCCTGTCCAAAAGCAGGGAAAGCAATCAACTGACATCTGAGGGTCAGCAGTAAAGTTGTTCAATATTGGATTGTCCAGGCACATTTAGACACCACTGCCTTTATTCCACTGGATTAATAAATGTAAGGAAACCCATTGTATCACCAAACTTCCCTTATGCACTCCTTTTGTCAAAAAGTACCAAATGTCCCAACTCCAAACACTGTCCCCATCGTAGGCAAGGGAATTTCAATAGCCCATTTGAGACAGTGTCCAGGGGACAAATCCAAGCCTCACTCTGCTCTCTCTCCTCTCTTCTCTTGTCTTCTTTTCCTCCCTCTCCCTCTCTCTCCTTCTCTTCCTCTCCCTCATCCTCTCCCTCTCTCTCTGGTTCTGGAAGTTTAGTCAGCTTACTTAGCCCCAATATGCATCAGCCCCCTAATTCAATTGTTGATATGCCTGGGTTACTCTATCCCAGAAAGACTGAGGATACTTGCTGTATAAAAAATCCAAATATATAAGATTGTAACATATACCCAGAACTCATTACTAGGAAAGCCCTTAGTAGCTTAAGGAAGTGACTTAAGCCTTTCTGAATATTGTTCCCCCACCTATGTAGTGGGCATAATAATAACAGTACTTCCTAAGTGAGTGGTTGTGGCTATTAAGTAGATTAATAAATCCAAAATATATAGTGATTACTATAATGAGCTCTATAAACATGTTAGGTATTCTTCTGATGTTTTTGCTCTATCATAACCCCTATATCACAAAAAGTAGGCCAAAAGAACAAAATGTACAAAATATAAAATAAAAACACATGAAAGGTACACTTTTAACCTTTCATATCATTCTATACAGATGGTCCCTAACTAAAGATGGTTCAACTTAGGAGTTTTCAATTTCTGTAATGATCAAAAAACAAAACATATTCAGTAGAAATCATTCTTTGAACTTTGAGCTTTTCCTGAAATTGCGTCTTACAGATCAATAACAGTGCCTTTGAGCTTTCTGGGAGTTGTATGAAAACAGAATGCAGTACAAACCTCTCTCCTGTTTTGTAGAATAAAAGGAAGATGGCCCTTCAGCTTTTCTTGGAAATAACACCAGAGAAATCCATTGTGTGAAACTCTCTGTCAGTGATGTCAAATAGCCTAATGGGCAGAGACTTTGATGATGAGTTTGCAAAAATAAAAAAATAAAAAATAAAAAAAAAAACCCAACCCCCCCCCCACACACACAAAAAGAAAAACACACACATTTTTTTGTGTGTGTCCTATTAATGTGACAACGAGACTCTGCATTTTATTTCAACACATGCTAAGGTAAAGCAAAATGCTAGGAAAGCTACATGGTGCAGGGATGGTTGTCTATGCCACTAAGCTGACCAGATTTTAGAGAAAACCATGGCCCAGAAAAAGGGACAAAGAATTAAAACTAAACAGGCAGAATTAGCCCTCTGCTTTTCTGGAGACAGCCTTCTAAAAAGACTGAGGTCATTCTCACACATACGGTGAAGGTAATGGACGATCTGTGAGAACCCTAGAAAGGCACATACTTGAGTTGTCTATTCTGTAGCATTTATAGAGTAAATTCAACAAATAAATGTGGCCACAGTGTGGAGCTCTAAAAATGGTAGTCCAATTTTTGCTCTCAGGTATCAAATAGCTAGAGGAGGGAAACTGGTATAAGAAAATGATATCATCTCCTGAGGGGAAGCAAGAATGGGTTTGAAATGGTCTAATTCAAGCCTGATTTGAGGCTTGTGGGGCACAGGGTTGTTCTAACTTTGCTTTTTGCCCATTATTAAATGAAATGTTTATGGTAATTTAATGTAAACAATTATTTTGAGTTGTCAAGCATAAAACAAATCTCCAAGTAGATTAAGCACTCACTCAATGAATATTTATTGCATACCCACTATGTGCCTGGCTCTGTTTTCTCTGGGTATCAGAAAACTGTTGGCCTATTCACTGGGACATTAGTACATATGTTTTGTGTCAGTCTTTAAAACTTTGAGGGCTGGGGATTAAGCTCAGTGGTTCCGGTGCCTGCCTCGCAAGTGCAAGGTCCTGAGTTTGATCCCCAGTACCAAACAAATAAAAATATATAAATAAATATAAATGAATAAAACTTTGTGTCACATACTTGTGACAGTTTTTGAAAAACATTTTACCAATGTTTCCTTATTGTCTAAGTATTTTTTTCCAGTAATTCAAAGTCATATTGCTAACCTAACTCTTGCTTTTTAACAATGTCAATTTACCTACCCATGTAAGAGATATTTATTGAGCAGGGTTCCAATATTTTATGGCTGCATAACAACCATCCCCAGATACTGTCTTAAAGCAACAATACTCATTTATTTGGTTAGGGCTCAATTTTGATGGCCCACCTCCTTTCCCCATAGTACCAGGTGCAGAAGCTCAGCCAGAGGCTGTAGGACCCACTTCTAGGCACAAGTCGGTGCTCCTGTGGCCTGGGAGCTAGGCAGGGGGCTGTTGGCCTGGGGTCTCAATTTATCTCCACTTTAGCCTCTCCATGGAGAGGCTTGGGCTTCTTCAGAACATGGCAGCTGAATCTCAAAGAGAAGCATTTCAGTGAAAGGAAGCAGTAGTGCCTGTCTTGTAAGACTTGGTCATGCAAAATGTCATAGTGTTATCTCTGCTCTATTTTACTGGTGAAAGCAGCCAGGGAGCCAGCACAGCATCAATGGGAGGAGAGAGAAGTCCCACTTTCCAAGGGAAGAAATGTCAGGGAATTTGAGATCTTCTGCATGCCAGGTGTTATGGTAGGCACTACTAGAGAGGTACAGACGAGTACAATACAGCCAGAAACTCACAGGGAGCTCAGAGCCCAGCAGAACCACTGAGCTAGCAAAGAGTTGGTTAAACTGTGTATCCTATAAAACAGGTTAATTTAGGAAAAGGATTGTTGGTACACACAGGGGAACTTGAGGTCTATTTTATAAGAAGAAGTTCAGGAGGAAAAAAAATGTATCAAAGCAAATTGGCAAACAAAAAGAGCTGAGTGTTGTGGTACATGCCTGTAATACCAGCATTTTGGAGGCTGAAGCAGGAGAATCACAGGTTTGAAATCAGCCTGAGAAAATAGCGACTTGGCAAGACTACATCTCAAAACACAAAATAGAAGAGATGGAGACCTAGTTAGTCCAAAGGCGCTAATTTCAATCTTCAGTATGACAAAAAACAACAAAAAACCAAAAAGCTGAACACAGCTTTAATGTTGACATTGTGACCAATAGGGCAATTCCTATTCAACCATATACAGCAGCCAGATTCCAGACTCCATCTTCCTGTCAACATGCTATCAAATGAATGGTACTCCCTAGAAAACATGTACTGGGCCAGAGTAACCAGCAGATTCCAGGGTCTATCCCCCTGTCATCAACGCTATCAAATGAACAGTAAACATGTACTGGGCCAGATTAACCAGCATTGCCCTCTTTAGACTATTGGTAGCTTGCCCTCCATCCCTCCCTCTGCTCCCCTTTTTGAATTCCTGTCTTCTGTTTCAGAAATTCTGAGTTCTTCCCAGCTTCCTGACCAAAGACATATACGTCTCTGAGTTGTCTGTATGGGGCTTGATGTAACAGCTCACTTCCCAGGAATCCTCCTTGCCAGACTAGCAGTTTGCTTAGCTGTTAACCTATAGGTCATATTACAAGTACCTTAGCTAAACATTTGACCCTACACTGAAATGCTGGTAGAATTGATGCCTCAAGAAATGACCTTCAAACCTTAAGTTCTCATTCAAAATGGTATATATGATAGGTTATGCAAAGACAGATCATATCTACATGTCACTTTAAAGTTAATCTGACCACACTATATAAGAATTAGAAGATTGAGAATAATTTTTTAGATCTAGAAATGATACAGTGTTCTCAAAATGGAGACAAATTAAAAAACATTTACTGTACTTTAAATCCTTTGGAATATGCTCAAATTTTACTTCTTGTTTCAGTTTAACCTCATATGATTTATCTATTTTAGGTGATGTTTCGGTCACTTTCCTCCTTGCTAGTACACAATACTCCACAACCACAACTGAAAGGCGGAAAGGAGTATTTTGGCTCATGGGTTTTAGAGGATTCAGTCTGTAGTAGGCTGGCTCCAAGGAAGAAAGGGCATGGTGGAAGGGCCTGTTGGAGGAAAGCTGCCCACTTGGTGACTATTGGGAAGCAGAGCATGAAGGGAAGAGCTGAGGGCAGAGACATATCTTTCAAGCTCATGACCCCAGTGACTTACTTTTTCCAACCAGGCCCCACCTTCTAACAGCACATTTAGCTATAGACAAGGGAGAAGTGGAGCATTAGAAACGTATCCTGTGTATATCTTCTCCTCTTGAGAACTAAATCACCAACTTGGACTTGAGTTATTGTCAGCTAAATTTACTTCATTTGAGTATTAACACTGAAATGAAAGCTAGTTATTCAGAAATATACTGCTTAATATTTCTATTTGTAATATTATAAACATTACTGGCTTAGCAAAATCCTCTCACATTAGTTTATCATCATAGATCTATGTGATGAAATCCTATCATGGACTGATCTAGTCATGAAAGAATGGAAGTAAAAAAAAAAACAAGTTAAATTTACCTTTGAAAGTTATTCACCATTGACAGTCTAAATCTCATCTCTGAGGAGCTATGAGAAAGTGGTTACAAATTTTACCTGTTCATTTTATGTTCCTTCATCAAAATTATTATTTGTGTCGAGCTCTTAGGAAATAATATCTTAGGAAAAAGAAACATTTACCTAATTTAGCAATTTCTTCACTTTTTCCAGTTTACTTTTCTAGTTAAATTTATGTAAAAAATACAACTTTGTTATTAAAAATAACAAGTATAAATTTGATTCCATTCTAAATTATTTTTTCTTTAGCTATTGATTACTAAATGACAATTCAAGTCTCTTTCAATCTGATGAGAGACCATCAAATATTATTCAAGACAATCAAACATCCAATATTATCCAGGATGATTTCTGAGTGATAGAGGTTGGAGGGCTTTTTCTTTTATTTCTACTTTTCTATACTGTTTTATTGCTTCATGATAAAAATATGCATATATTATCCATAAAGCCTATAATATTTATTATCTAGCCATTTAGAAAATTCTGAGCTGTCCCAACCCTTTGTCTAAAAGAAAACATCAGCCCTTCCCTACACCAAGCGGACACACTGACAGTTTGAAACCTCCTTATTCTCAAGCAATATGCCCGGTCTACTTTCCACTTGCGCGTCATGGTGAGCAAGCAACATTTACCCAGAGATTCAATGTTTTGGCTAGTACACAGAGGAGCTAACACACATTACGGGGCTCTTCTCCAGTCTGACCAAACAAATATTCACTGTTGATAATGTTGCAACTATGTTGTGTAGAGCAACTACACTCTTAAACTTCCCAACAAAATGATTACAAGGCCAAGGCAGAGAGAGAAGGCCATCTTGACTAAAAAAGAATTTGAGGGGCCGGGGATTTAGCTCAGTGGTTCTGCCGCCTGCCTTGCAAGCACAAGGTCCCGAGTTCGATCCCTGGTACCAAAAAAAAAAATTTGAGATGGGCTCACAAAGACATAAAATGGTACAAATTCTGAGTCCCAGATTAGAAAAATTTCCAAGAGTCTCTTCTCTAAGGTACCTGATTGTAACCAACATAGTGTGGATGCCCTTGGTGAGGGCAAAGCCACTGAAGTGAGTGCAAAGCCAGTAAGCACAGCCAGGAAATAAAGGAGTGAAGAAGATCCATTACAGAAAGGAAACAAAGCACTGGGGCTAATTCCCAAAGCAATGCCTCTCATCAAACAAAAAAGGCCATGGGCTGTTAGGGAATTTTCTTCATTGTCAAAGAAGAAATACTTGTCACCACATGTAGAGGCAAGCACATGCCATGACTCACATGGCATAGGGTCTGAAGCTGTGAAGCTGGGGAGAGTGGCGGGAGATGAAGAAAACTGAAGAATAACAAGAAAGAAAGATACATACCAAGATTAAGCTTGAAAGCTGAGACCAGATGGAACCATAGCCTGATGAGCTAGCTAATGGCTGCCTGGTGTCCACTGCGCTCTTTATTTATAGTGCAGGAAGGCGGGGTAACTAGTGCCATGTGGCCCACGTGGCCTAGGCTGAACATGATTATCTTGTGATCGGGGCATGTGCAGAAAAGGAACAAGGACACATATTGTAACTGTCTCCTGGGGCTGTGCTGTCCAAGGTCCACGATCTTAGACACACTGTGTCTGTTTGACTATCTAGTCTATGGAGGAGAAAGGGAGTAGGAATTAGGCCAAGGGCCATCTTCAGGCTCAGCCTGCAGCAGGCACACTCCTGAGCATGCTCCGTTTGAGGTCATACATGGCACGTCCAAAGCAATGGCAGACAGGACTTCCTGTGGGTGGAAACTTTTACATTATAATGAGTACAGTTTATGCTGGGTCACCCAAAGACAGTGAGTCAGAGTGACTCGGCAATTAGGGTGGGTCCTTGTTTCTCTGTAGGGTCTCATCTGAAACAAATAACTTAGGGACTGCTAGCCATTTAAAGGGGCAATGCAGTGCCACCCATCCCCTTCAAGAGCAGGTGATGGCTGCTGCAAGCACCTGCTTCGTGGCTGACACGGTCACAGTCAGCTACCTACCTCATTTCCTCTCAGAAACAAAAGCTCAGACACTACGTTATGTTGGGATGCACACTGATGCTGTCCTTTCAACAGTTATGTCATCTCTTTATAACTGAGAGTGACTTTGAAACAGTACAGAGATTGAGGAACAGTAGCCACACATGTTCAACTTCAAACAAGAAGACAAAGCCAGGTGTGGTGGGACACGCCTACAATCCTAGCACTCTGGGAGGCTGACACAGATGGATGTCGAGTTTGAAGCATGCCTAGGCAACTTAGGGACACCCTGTCCGTAACAGTTAACTGATTGTGCCAACTTGAGTAAAAAACTCCCAACTAAATTTTTTTTTTTCGTACTGGGAATTGAACTCAGGACCTCACACTTAGCAGGCAGGTACTGGCCCCACCCCCAGCTAAATTGTATCAGCATAGTTCTGGGTGTGGCTGAAGGGATTTATTAAAGACAAGACCCACCCTGGGTGTGAGTGGCACCAACCAATAGGCTTGTCACCTGAATAGAATAAAAGACAAATGAAGAAGGAAGGCTCACTTCTGTTCCTTCAAAGGAGCGCCAGTCTTCACCCTCCTCTTGGATGTAGTCCCCTGGCTTCCATAGCACACATACTTCAGCCATCTGGGACTCTGCAGTGAGCTCCAAGCCTGCGCCTGATCCTTTGGCCCTCCAGTGTACAGACAGCCCTTTTGTATTCTTCCGCACCTGACTCTGTTGGTGACCACTGTAAATCTGTCTTATAAACCCTTATGTATTTATATAGCTTACATTAAATCTGTTCCTCTAGTGAGCACTGACTGATACACTGTCACAAAATAAAAATAGAAAAGGGCGGGGGAATGTAGCTCAGTGTGAAGGCCTTGGGTTTAATCCTAAGTATGCCACAATGAAAAGAGAAGGAAGGAAGGAGAGAGGAAAGAGAGAGAGAGAGGGAGAGAGAGACAGGGAGAGAAAGGAAAGAAAGCAGTCGTTTTAGAGAGGCAGAGAAATGTAGAATTAGGGACTGGCTTTGAAAATAACCCAGTAACAATTTTATCCAAATGAAATAGTAGAGAATGGAAATTTTTTTTCCAAAAATTGCCCTACAAATAAAGGTTAATGTTATTCAAGGACTTATTTTTTTCAATACATACCTCTTCTCACAACTTATTCCATCACATAAACAAAGTTCTGGCCACCAAGATATAAACAATTTAAAGTTTCAAGGCCTGTGAGGTAAATCAGAAGACTAACTTCCAGATGAATCCATTCCATCCCACCATTCTTCATGAAAGGAGCAAATACACCTATCATGACAGGTTGTACATGTCCTCTCCACGTTTTGCTTAAATGGTTCAACGTAGTTTATTGCAAAGAGTCTTTAACAGCAATTTGTTCATCTGTTCTTTATTCCTAATGTGGGAAGTCTCTCTCATTTCTTATGATTAGCTTCCAATTGATTCTGTGGTGTACCCAATTGAGTTTTTAAAGTAAAGTAAGTTTGGACAACATTAAGTAATGGTATGGAAATTAAAACCACAGCAGGAGGTAGGGACAGAACAGTCAATAACTCTGCAGGCATGCCACAGTGGAGGAGAATATCTGCAATCTACACACAAACAGGCATTCAATATCATGAGAGCTATATGTATATAAAAACCTAATAGAACACAAACCAAAGTAATGACTCAAAATAAAAGCATCTATCATGATGGGTATATACTTCATGGCATAAGTGTTTTTCCTCCTAAAACTGGAAATGAATATCCATAAACTAATGGGAGGACCATATACATTTGAATGGAACGATTTACATTTTAAATTGTAATGTGAGCCAAGCTTCCCGATTTCTGTATTGAACGGGCAGCATGGGAACACTGACAAACAGGTAAGACAAGTAATAATCCATCACACAAAGAATTGAAAATTGGAGCCATTTTGATTATTTAAAAAACAATTTGCCCTTCCCTTGTAAAGAAAGGATGTTGCTAATAATAAATAAAACTGATGCCAAAAAACATACAAATACAACATAATGATAGAGTAACATGTAATATGAGCTTATATATAAGCATTGTGCAATGTTTAGATAAGTAACTGTATCTTGAGATAGGTTTCATTTTATTAAAGTTGAAAATGATCGTGTTTTTCTTCTAGTTTGCTTTGACATGTACTACAATGTGAAAATCAATAATATTGCTATACTGCAGGGCCACAAGAGAATGTCTTCCTCATTTCTAACTATAACAAGGGTTACAGTTTTCTGGATCAATATATTCTCCTGATACACCCTGGAAAAAAACATTAAAACTATGTTTAAGATAAATATTAATATCTCAGAATTTCGTTGCACATAACCTTGGTTAAGTCACAGATTGTACCTGGATAATTAGAATAATTCATGAGACAAGTATGATCTGAGAGTTTACTTTGGACTTAGTAGACATCTGAAAACACATCTCAACTTACTACAGCCTGGAAAGGACTCTAAGAAACACAAGAAACCAGGATAGAATCAATCCCTCAGTGTTCATCAGTTCATCATTCATTTTGCCTCAATATGCAAAACGCAAAAGCACAGCAACTGACATGGCATAAAACTCCATCCTCCCTGACCTGAGAACCTGCAAATCACGGAAGAGGACAGGATGGCCAAGGGACACATTCACTTCTTACCTACTACACATTTAAGGTCACGTGACCCACTTGTTCCCCTACTGGGACTAGTATAATCTGTTGGCAGGGAGGCAATAAATAGCATCTGCTACTCCTTCACAACAGCTGAAAGGCACTGAACACCACATTTGCCAAATGAGGGGGAGAACATTAGAGGTTCACTATCAACTATCAATCTATACCAGAAAAAAGGACATTGAAGTCGAATGTCACATCATCTCTGAACTCAACACTAACCAAGAACTGCAGAGGATGAATGCCCAGAAAACATGAAAATATCTGGTTATACAGATGCTCCAGACATCTACCTGCATATGGAGGGCCATGTGGTCCCCAGTGAGGTACCAGCATCCTGATACTTACAGACATTTGCAAGAGGTTCTGTCCATAGCCTTCTTGGCACCCCACACCCCTATTCAAGGGAATCCGAAAAAGACATGAAGAAGATTATGTCAGTGTAGAGCCAGTGAGTATTTCATTGTCTTTGTAAACCACTGGTTGCTCCTGGAAACTTACCCGGAGGCTGGGATGATTGTCAGGGAAGCCATCCTGTCCTTTGAGTCCAACCTTTCTTACCTGAACACCTGCAAACTCTGTAATGTTCCCCTTTCAAAAAAAAAAAAAGCCTGGACAGACTCACTCTTTCCATGCTCACAGTTTTGGCATCCATTTAACCTCACCCATGCCAGGTATCCATTTACTGACATTACCTCCGCCCAGGTCTCCATCCTTTCTGACCTGCGCACCTGGAAATCAAAGAGGGTCTGGGAAGGTGGAGGGACACCTTTGTCACTTACTCGTGCATGTGGAGTTTCAGGACCTTGTGGATGGCCTGGGCCAAGGCCCACACTTACTCGCCATCTGTGGGGATCTGCATCAGTATGCTGTACTCCTCACTTTGAGGTCAGGATCCTTGTGAAGAAAACATTAGGAATACTGCTTTAGGCCACATCTCCTTACAGCAGAACTTGTGAGAATTAAGAAGGTCACTGTGTTTCTTTGTGGAGCCTACTGTTGGGAGCAATGCTACATAATTCTAGGGAAAAATCATTTGAGTAGGCCTAGCTCTCCTGCCTACAGGCCAGCTATAACACTCCAAGACATACTTCCATTTTGGACTCAGGTCACAAGGGAGATCTCAATGATCCCATGATGCTGTAATCCTCCAGGACAAGACCACACCTGTGGGAGACGCCCTGGGAGGAGCAAAATCTTCATCTGTGTAGTTCCTGGGAGGAAATAAATCTTCATCTGCATAGTTCCTCATTGTTCTTAGATTTCCGCCGCCCCCACCCAGTCTTTTGTTACACCTTGTTCATCCCAATATGATACTGAAATCTACATTATTCATTTGTTACATTTGTTTCTTGGGATGTACTAAATAAAAGATGCTGCAAGCTAGGGCTTCTTGTCTTTGCTGCCCAGAGCAGCACTGACCAGACTGAAAGCTCAGCTTCTTCTCAGTCTCATTTGTCTACCTTTCCTGTAATTCGCCGTGTGCTGCCGTGGCTCGCAGGAGACCAGGACTCACTGCAGAGGTTCTGGTAATGTCCCCTTCCCCTGTTCCCTACAGCCTACTTCTTTCTTTATCTGGGTCCTTGTGATACACCACTGGAAATTTCTGGTAAGAGAAATCTTACTCCTTTGAACAGAAACTTGCAGAAGCTGCAAGGAAAGATATGGGTAGTGGTGGAAGATGGCATAGCAACAAGAATCCCTGGCTCTCCATATATAGCAGCAAGCATGGAAACCATCTTAAAGGCCAGATATCTTATGTGGTAACGTGATCCTTACTGGTCGACATCAGGAAGAGTCTCTTCTTTTACCTTTGCTGTCACACATGTCAAACAGCGGGGAAAAGCCATGAGTGCAGAGGGACCTTTTGCAATGTTCACACAAAAAGAAGTCCTTGAATGAAGGAGGTGACATGACACAAGACCTGACCACCAGCCAGGTCCTTCTCAGGATGCCTGGGGACAAAATATGGCAACATTAGGTTAGGCAGAGGCTCCTTTTCAGTCTCACCGAGAAACATCAGGCCCCAAGAATGGGCACAGGTCCATTTAGACTTAGCTGATCATCAGCTATCTTAACTTCAAACACTTTTCTACATCGCTACCTATACCTACCTGAAGTGAAGTACACCAACATGCAAACACCACAGCATTCAGCATGCTCTTTGCTCTGCAGGAACACCTGGCCCTTTCCTTGGCCATCTCCACTGGTATAAAAACCTTTCATTCCACCGCAATACCAGGACCAGTCCGAGCAGAAGTCTATCATTCAGAGACACTTATCCACAACAACGGGTCACCTGCCAAGGTTCTTGTGCTTCCTGCTTGGAAGGCTGCTCCACCACAATGTCATGGGATATAGGAAAAAGCAACCCCAAGACACAGATCCTTCAACATTTGTTATCCACCATGCTACATCAAGGGCAATCTCCTGGTCAATGGATAGGCTTGAAACCCTATTCATTACTCCACTGGTCATCTTAACCTAAAGCATGACTATGGCAACTGTCCCAAACCCCACTGTCATTTATCTAAGTCCACATCTGCACTTACCTGGAGCTTAGTGATGTTGAACCAGATCATTGATGTTCAAAGGGTCACAGTGAGTTCCAGACCCCTCTCTGGAAAAGAGGCCCAGGAGAACCTATCCTCATATGCTCCCCTTTTCTATGTTGATCTGCACAATCCCCATGCCATCATATCACTTGGGGTCCATTGCCACCTCAGGATTCCTCCTACATCTCCATGGGCTACCTGTGTAACACTAAATGAACCCTCTGGAGGATTACCTGTTAAACTGCCCAAATCCATGTCTCTAGAACCCAACATAGGAAAATGACCTCAGGCCACACCAATTCCCCTACTAGGTCTGGTACAAAATGCATGAGAGCTGCCAGATAGAAATCAAAAGCCCTTGGTGCTCCCTTATGATAGGAAAAAGGCATTGAACACCATACTTGCAAAATAAAGGTGGAACCACCAGAAGTTCACTGTCAGTACTCAAATCCATACCAGATAAAAAGGCTCAGAGGGTGAATGGTGCCCTGAACCCTATACTAGTCAAGTCTAACAGTGGATGTGTACCCAGAAAGCATGAAAACATCTTGTTATGCACACACTCCTGACATCCACCTACATAACAAGCACCACATGGTCTCCAATGAGGTATCAGCATTTTGGTGCTTACCTGACATTTGCAAGAGGTTCTGTTCACAGCCTTCTTGACCTCTAGCAACTCTCTTCAAGGAACATGGGAAAAACATGGAGAAGATGGTGTTGGTGTGGAGCTGATGAGCATTTCATTGCCCCTCTTCCCCCATAAACCACTGAATGACACTGCAAACTTACCTACATTCTGGGATGATTGCCAGGGATCCATCCTGTCCCCTAAGTCCAACCTCTCCTACATGGACACCTGCAAACTTTCTAATCCTTACCACTCCCCAAGCAGGGCCTCAACACATGAAAATACCTGGACAGAATCACTCTTGCCATGCTCACAGTTGTGCATTCCATTTGACCTCACCAAAGCCAAGGGTCCCCTCACTGACAATAGTGCCAGACCTCAGCAAAGTCTCCATCCTTTTTGACCTGAGCACCTGGAAGTCAAGGAGGGGCAGGGGATACTGAGGACAGCTTCATCTCTTACTTGTGCATGGGAGGTTGTGGGATCTTGGTGGTCTGGGAAAATGCACATACTTTCCTGAAGTCTGTAATCTTCATGAGTACTCCTCACACTGACATCAGGATCACTGTGATTAAACATTGGAAATATTGCTTTAGGCCATGTTTCTTTCTACCTACTCAGGTAATGATTAAAGATGTGTTTCTTTGTGGAGCTCACTTTCATCTCTATCTTGGTATGTGTGGTACTCCATGGATAAATCCTGGTAAGAGAAATCTTACTCCTTTGAAAGGAAATCAGTAGAAGCTGCAAGAGACAATATCAGTAGTCATGGAATCCTGGATATAGACAGCAATCTCTGTATCTCCATATAAAACACTAAGCAAAGAAACTACCTTAAGGCCCAGACATCCTGCATCAAAATGTGATGCTTATTGGTTGATACTGGGAAAGTCTCCCATTTTACCTTCATTGTCACACATGTCAAACAGCAGAGAAAAGGCAAAGGTGCCCAGAGGCCCTTTTGCAATGTTCATATGAAAAGAAGAAATGGTCCCATGGCTGAAGGTGGCAACATCTCACAAGATGTGATCACCAGCTGGGCCCTTTGCAGGATACCCAGGGACAAATCACAGCAATACCAGGTTAGGCAGAGGCTCCTACTGACATATCCAGGAATATCAGGCCCCTAGAACCAGGCTATGTCCATTTCAGGACGTTCCTGATCATTTGCAATCCCAACAAAAAAAATTTCTCTCCATCATTGAGTATACTTACCTGAAGCATAGTCAAACAACACAATGAGAAAGCCATATTATTCAGCATGCACTTTGCTCTGCAAGAACACCTGGTCCTTTCCTTGGCCATCACCACTGGCACAAAAGGTTTTCACTCCACGCTGATATTAGAAACAATATGAGCAGAAAACTATCATCCTAAGACACTCATCCTCATGAATTACTCACCTGTCAAGATTCCTGTGCTCCCCGCTCGGAATGAGGCTGCTTCACTACAATGTCACTGGACCAAAGATAAAGCAATCTCAAGACACATAGATTGCTCAACGTGCAAGATTCTACACATTACACTGAGGGCAATCTCCAAGTTACTACATTGGCTTAGTTCTCCCTTCATCACTTCCTTTGGCACCCAAAGCACAGACATGACAACCCACAAGGACCCCACCAAACCTTACCAAAGTCCAATTAAGTCCCCTGACTGGTGCTACAAGGCAGGACTATGCCTGCACTTACCTGTAACCTGGAAATGTTCAGCAAGATGGCCTCTCATGGGTAATGGTGAGTTCTGGGCCTCCCACTGAAGAAGATGTCCCAGATATTCTATCAGCTATCTGTCCACTTTTCCATGTCCACTTGCACAATCTCTACATGTTGTACTGTTTATGGTCCACTACCATACCTCCGCATTCCTAAGGAGTATCTGTGCCTGTGTAAATGGACATGTTTGAGGAGACAGTTGGGAAATTGCCTCAAGTCACATCTCCGGAACCTGTCCTATGACGATGACCTGTTCCCCCACTTATGCTCCTACTGGGAACAATATGAAATGTACCAGATCTGCTGAAAGGGCTTCAAAAACATCTGACGATTCCTGATGATAACAAGAAGCAACTGAACACCACACATGCCAAATAAAGACACAACCAGGAAAGGTTCACCATCAGTACTCAAATCCATACTGGAGAAAAAAGATTTGAGGGTGAATGAGCCACAGGCTATGAACCTGACATTGCTTATGTCCTGACATGATTTTCCTTCCAGTAAACAAGAGACGCTCTTGATATGCACATGCTCTTGACATCCACCTGGATACTGAGGACCATGTGTACCCAATGAGGTACCAGGACCCCGATTCTTACCTGATGTTTGAAAGATGTTCTGTCCACAGTGTTGTCAAAATCTCACTCCTCTCTTTAAGGGAAATGGAAAGAATATGGAGAATATGGTGTCAGTGTAGAGCAGATGAGTATGTCAGTGCCCCCATAAACCACTCAATGACCCTAGAAATTTACCTGGATGCTGGAATGATTGCCAAGAAAACGGTCCTGTCTCCAGAGTTCAATGTGTCCTACCTGGACATGTGCACGTTCTCCTGTTGTGTTCTGGTCCCTGAGCAGGAGGACATCAACAAGCTCAAAACTTGGACAGAAATTTCTTTACTGCCAACTTTCCTAATTCTACTTGACTTCATCCATCCCAAGTGACCCCTCACAGACAATTAAACTGCCAAGCACACCATCTTTTCTGACCTGAGCACCTACAGATCATAGGATGAGGAGATGCTCAGGGACAGCCTCTCGTTCCCTATACATGTAGAGGTGGTGGGGCCTCACTGCTGCTCTGGGCCCAAGCCCACACCTACTTGATGTCTCTAGAAATCCACATGAGTATTGGGGGGGGGATTGAACTCAGGTCCTTTGGCTTGCAAGGGAAGCGTTGGAGCCACTGAGCTAAATTCCTGGCCCCACATGAGTATGTTATATACTTATTTCTCTCCTGGGTCTAGTATGTGACTACAGAAAGAAGGTGTCCCATGGCTGACGGGAGCAAAATCTCACAAGTCCTGGTCACCAGCAGAGACCTTCCTATGATACCTGGTAACAATATATGGCAACCCCAGGTTAAGCAGAGGCTCCTTTTTAACCTCTCTAAGGAACATCAGGCACTAAGAACCAGCTATGTCCACGTTAGGACTTATCTAACAATCACTTGTCTGGACCCCAAACATTTTTCTACATGTCTGCATATACTGACCTGAAGGGAGCTGTAAAAAAACATGCGAAACCACAGCATTCAGCACAGACTATGCTCAGTAGGAACATCTGCACCTTATCTTGGCCATCACCACTGGAAGAAAAGGTTTTTACTTTACCCTAAGACCAAAACCAGTCCATGGAGAACTTCATCATGCCATACACTCAACCCCATCAACTGATCATCTGTGCTTCCAGCTCAGAAGGCTGCTTTAGCACAATGTCATTGATCCAAGGAAAAAGCCATCGCAAGATACATGGAATCCCTCAACATTCATTACCCTGAGCAGTACACCAAGGATAAACTCCTGTCATTGGATTGGCTTAGCACCCTATTCATCACTTCCATGGGTACCTGCACCCAAAATCCAGCCACAGCAACACACAGGAATGCAAGGATCACTTACTGAAGTGCATAGAGATCCTCTGTCAACTTCTATGAGTGAGGCCACATTTGCCCTTACCTGAAACCTGCCAAAGTTCATCAGGATAACCAATGCTTATAGGCTCCCCAGGAAGTTTTCCAGACCCCTCCCTGGGAAAGAAGCCTAGTAAAACCTACCCTTTTGTGGTTCCCTTTTCCGTGTCCACCTGAACAATTCCCATGTCATCATATTACTTAGGGTACATCACTACTTCCATGCTCACAGGCTAGCTGTGCAACAGTAAATGGATCCTATGAGGACATACCTGCCAAACTGCTCCAGTTCATGTCACTAGAACTCAGGGTAGGAAATTTACCTCTTTCTCCTCTTATTTTTCTCCTGCATCTAGTATGAAATACATGAGATCAGCCAGCTGGAATTCAAAAGCACCTGGTGCTCCCTCACGAAAGAAAAAAAGGACTGAACACCATACTTGCCAAATAAAGGCAGAACCATCAAAAGTTCACCATCAGTATTGAAACAAAAAAGCTCTGAGGGTGAATGGGGCATAGGCTCTGAACCTTACTGTAAGCAAGTGCTATAGTGGATGTGCAACCAGGAAACATGAAAACATCTCATTATGCACACACTGCTGGTATGCTGGATAACAAGGACCATGTGGTCACCAAGGAGGTACCATAACCTGGTTCTCACCTGATATTTGCAAGAGGTTCTGTGCATAGCCTTCTTGGCATCCCGCACCTCTCTTCAAGGGAGCCTGGGGAAAGCATGAAGAAAATATTGTCACTGAACGACATTGGAAACTTGTGTGGATTCTGGGATAATTGCTAGGGAAACAGTCCTGTCCCCAGAGTCTGACCTCTCATACCTGGACATGTACAAACTCTCCAATGCTTATGGTTTCTTGGGCAGAGCAGCAACAAGCAAAAAAACGTGGGCAGAATAACTCCTTCCATGCTGATGGTTTTGGAATCTATTTGACATTACCCGTGCCAAAGGTCCCCTCACTCACAGTAAGGGTCTCCATCCTGTTGGATCTGAGTATCTTGAAATCAAGGAAGGGCCTGGAATGCTGAGGGACACCTTCATCACTTACTTGTGCATGGTTTGCAGGAAATGGTTGGAGGCCTGGGCCAAGGGCCACACTTACCTGATGTCTATAGGGATCTGCACGAGTAACTGTACTCACTGTGACATCTCAAATCTCTGTGATCAAAAAAACGAGAATACTGCTTTAATCCACATCTCTTTACACCAACACAGGTAAGATCTCCGGGGAGCCACTGTGTTTCTTTGGGGAGCCCACTTTCTTCTCTATCTGGGTCCTTACATTACTTCATGGGCAAAGCATAGTAAGAGAAATCTTACTTCCTTGACAGGAAACCTGCGGAAGTTGCAAGGGACAGTGTAAGTAGTGGTGGAAACCTGGATATTAACAAGAATCCCTGCTTCTCCATATACAACAGTAAGCATGGAAACCACCTTAAAGACCAGATATCCTACATGAAAATGCAATGCTTATTGGTTGATATTGAGAAGAGTTTTTCATTACACCTTTACTGTCACGGACATCAAACAGCAGGGAAAAGACAAGGATATCCAAGGGCCCTTTTGCAATGTTCATGTGAAAAGAAGCAGTTCTCCCATAGCTGAAGATGTCACCATCTCTCAAGATTCGATCACCAACAGGGCCCTTTGCAAGATACCTGGAGACAAAATATGGCAACATTAAGTTAGGCATCCTTTTCAAACTTGTTAAGGAACATCCAGCCCTGAGAACCAGGCTCTGTCCACTTTAGAAATAACCCGAACATTTGCAAACCTGAAAAGAAAGTTTTATTCATCCTTACATATTCCTAAGTGAAAGGAAGTCCAATAACACCATGTGAATGCTATGTCATTCTTCATGCATTTTGCTCCACTTTGCTCTCGAACCCCTGGGCCTTTTCTTGGTCATCAGCACTGAGACAAAAGGCTTTCACTCCAAGCTGTTATCAGAACCAATCTGAGGGGGACACTATCATCCTGAGACATGCGTCCTCGTCAAAAGGTCACCTCCCAAGATTCCTGTGCTTCCTGCTCAGAAGCCTGCTGCATCGCAATGTCATTAGAAAAAGTAAAAGCCATCCCACAACACCCGGGTCCCTCAATATTCAAGCTTCTGCATGTAACATCAAGGTCAAACTCCTGGTCAGTGAACTGGCTCAGTTCCCTCTTCATCACTTCCCTGGGCACTTGCACCCAAAGCACAGCCATAACAACACATGGACCCCATCATCTCTTACTGAAGTGCATGGGGGTCCCCTGAGGGGTGCTAGAGGCAGGACCATACGTGCCCTTACCTGAAACCTGGCAATGTTAAAGGAGATGGCCTCTCATGACTAATTGTGAGTTCTGGACCACTCACTGGAAAAGATGTCCCAGGTGTTCTATCCATTACCTATGCACTTTTCCATGTCCACCTGCCAAATCTCCACATCATCGTATCATTTATGGCCCATTGCCACTACTAGACACATTTGTGATAGCTGCCAAACAGCTCTTAGTCATTTCTCTGGAATCCCTGCATGGCAATGGTCTGTTACTCGAGTCATTCTCCTACTGGATACAGTATGAAATGCACCAGATCCGCTGAAAGGGAGTCAAAAGCACCTAGTGTTCCCTGACAGTAACAAGAAGGCACTGAACACTACACTTGACAAATAAAGTCCCTTCAGAGCACTACCTGGTTACAAAACATGGCAAGAGCTGGTTAGGCAGAGGCTCCTAATCAACCTAATTGGTAACATCAAGCCACGAGAACAAGGTTACGTCCACTTTAGGGATTATTTGACCATCTGCAATCCCAACAAAACCTTTTCTCCGTTGACGTGTAAACCCACCTAAAGGTAGGCCTGAAAAAATAGCATCGTTCAGCATGTACTTGGGTATGCAACAACACCTGCTCCTTGTCTCAGCCACTGCCACTGGCACTACAGGCTTTCACTCCACCTTGATATCAGAACCAAACCAATGTGGACGCTTTCATATCGAGACACTCATTGTCTTCAACGGGTCAGGTGCCAAGAATCCTGTGTTTCCTGCACTGAATTCCATGTCTGCCAAATAAAGGGAGAAACAGAATTTTACCATCTGCAGTCAAATGAGTACCATAAAAAGCATCCATGTGGCATCATTCCTGAATCCTACAACTATCTTAGTCCTAAAGTGGATGCACACCCAGGAAACATGACAAATATCTCACTATACCCAAGCTCCTACAATCTACCTGGATAAAGAAGATCACTTGGTCCCCAGTGAAGTGACAGCATCCTGTTACCTGGCATTTGCCTGATATTCCAGCTCAAGCCTTCTCAGTATCTCTATCCTTTTTCCAAGGGAACCTGGAAAACACACAGAAAAGAGGCTGTCAGTAGAGTGTCAGTGAGGATTGTGTTCACCTAATAAACTACATAATGAATCCAGAATCTTACCTGAGTGCTGGGATCAATGCTGGGTGACAGTTCTGTGCCCCAGAGTCGAACCTCTGCCTCCTGCACACCTGCAACACTCCTATGCTTACTGTCCCAGGCTGGGCCTCAGGATTCACAAAAACTTGCACAGAATCACTCCTTCCGTGTTCATAGTTTCAGCATCCATTTTACCTCACTCCTGTCAAGAGCCCCCTCAGAGAGAGTGCAGTACCTAGGATTCCATCCTTTCTGACATGAGTACCTTCAAATCAAGAGAGGGCCAAGAATACCAAGGGACACCTTCTCACTCAGCCATGTACCTGGACATAGCAGGACATTCTTGGTTCTCTTGGCCCAAGGACACACTTGCCTTAAGTCTCTAGGAATCCACTTGAGTACCAAGACACCATCTGTGACATCAGGATCCCTATGCAAAGAACATCAGGGATGAGACTCTAGGCCATGTCTCCTTGCCTGGCACATGCGAAAGATGTGGATGCCACTGTGTGTGTTTGCAGAGGTCAGTTAACTCACCACCTGGGTCCTTGCTAAAATCCACAGTAAAACCTGGGAAGAGAAATCTTACTCCCTTGAATGGAACCCTGCAAACATCGCAGGGGGCGAGGTCCAAAATGGTAGGATATTAAAAGAATCCATGCCTCTCTATATGGGAAGAAGGGCATAGAAAATGCCTCATGAGCCACTCATCCTACAAGGAAATGTGATGCTTACACAGCATATTTTCTTAGGTATTTTGTCTCACAGGTCAAACAACAAGAAAAAGCCAATGGTGTCCAAAAGCACTCTTCCAATGTTCATGGACAAAGAACAGCTTGTTCCATGATGGAAGAGGACAATCTCACGACACCTGATCAACACCAGTGCCCTTCAAAGGATATTTGGTGACAAAATATGTCAAGACTAGGTTTGGCAGAGTCTCCTTTTACATGTTGCTAGGGAACATGAAGACTGGAAACCAGGCTTTGTCCTTCCTACATGGGACATACCTGCTGATTTGCAACATCAGCTGGAAATATTTTCTGCATTGTTTCCTACGCCTATCTGAAGGGAAGTCCAAGAACACCTTGCATAAATTTACCACATCATTCAGCATGCACTTTGCTCTGCAGGAACACTTGGCCATTTTGTTTGGTTATCACCACTGCCATGAAAGCCTTTCACTCCAACTTGGTAATAGAAGAAATCCATGGAGAATTCCATCCTGGTAAGACACTCATCCTGATCAATTGGAGACCTTCCAAGATGCCTGTGTTTCCTGTTCCAATGGCTGCTCCATGTCATTGGAACAGGAAAAGAGGAATCTCAAGACACATAAATCCCTCAATGTTCATTATCACGCACCCTATACCAAGGGCAAACTCATTGTCACTGGATCAGCATAGCTCCACATTCATCACTTCACTAGGTGCCTGCATACAAAGCATTGCCACAAAAACACACAGAATCCTACCACCACTCAACGAAAGTTGAGAGAGACCCATGTATTGCTGTGAGGGAAAACTACAACTGTAATTACCTGGTATCTGAGGATGATCAATGGGGTCATGGATGTTTCAGGGCTCATGCTGAGTTCTGGAACCCTCACTAGGTAAGATGCTAAAGAAAATACATCCTTTACTGGTCCTGTTATGTGTCTATCCACAGAATCTCCATGTCGCGTTATCATTTGGGGTACATCATCACTACTGTACTTCTGCTATGGGCCCACATACTATCCATCCCACAGAAACTGGGCCTACTTGAGCAGACATTTGCTGAACTGCTTGAATCCATGTCCCAGTGGCCCACCTATGAAAATGAGATCTTGCCCTGCTTATTTCCCTCCTGAGACATGTATGAATTTGTGGGATCTGCTGGCAGGGATTCAACACTACCTGGTGCTCTGTCACAATACCAAAAAGGCACTGGACACCACACTAGCCCTATAAAGACAGAACTATGAAAGTTTCACCATGAGTACTCCAATCTATACTGGAAAAAAGGCTCTGAGCGTTGAAGGGGCATAGGATCTGTGCCCTCAGCTGGCCTGGTCACGAAGTGGACATGCATGCAGGAGACATGGGAAAGTCTTGCTTTGCACACACATCTGTATTTGACCTGAATATAGAAGACTAGGTGGTTGCCCAGGAGGTACCAAAACCCTAATTCTTACCTGACTTTTGCACAAAGTTCTGGCTATTGCCTTCTTGGCATCCTGCCCCTCTCTTCAAGGGAACCTAGAAAAAGCATGGAGAAGATGGTGTCAGTGTAGAGCTGATGAGCATTTCAGTGCTGCTATAAGTTAGTGAGTGTCACTTGAAACTTACCTGGATGCTGAGATGATTGGCAGGGGAACATTCCATCCAAGAGTCAAACATCTCCTACCTGGACACCTGCAAACTCTCCTCAGGAAATACAAAAACCTGAAGAGAATGACTGTTTCAATGCTCACCCTTTCATGACTGCTTTGACCTCACCCACGCCAAATGCCCTGCACAGACAGTAACACTGCCCAGGACCTCATCCTTTCTGAACTGGGCACTTCAAATCCTGGAAAGGGCAGGGAATGCTGAGGGACATAGTCTCACCTATGCACAGGAAAGTGATGGGACCTCATTGATTCCCTGAACCTAAGACCACACTTAAACTTGCTATTTCCAGGGAGCCTCCTGAGTATACTGAGTGCCGCACTTTGACATCGTTAGCTGTGAAAAAGACATTGGAAATTCTGATTTAGCCTACCTCTCTTGCACCACAGTACATGAGAGAATTGCGGTGGTCACTGTGTTTGTTTGCAGAGCCTCCTGACTTCATTCCTGGGTCTCTACAGAATTTTATAAACCAAGTCTGGGAAGAGAAATTTTACTCTCTTGAATGAAAAGCTGCAGAAGGTCCAAGGATTAATATCCATAATAGTAGAAACTTGGATGTTAAGAAGAATCCCTGTGTCTCCATATATGACAGGGAGTACGGAAAATACCTTATGTGCAAAGTATCCTACAAAAAATTGCAGTGCTTAGACGTAGTGATTGGGAAGAGTTTTTTTGCTGTACATTTGTCATCACACATGTGAGACAGCAGGGAAAATGATGGGGGGGTCACACTGCCTCATCACCAGCTGGGCCCTTCACAGGATATCTGGTGAACAAACATGGTAACAGTAGGGTTAGGCAGACACTCCTTTTCAAGCTGGTATAGGAATATCAGACCTCCAGATCTACCCTAGTTCCATATTAAGACTTAGAGGCTCATCTGAAATCTTGACTCAAAAATTATTTCTACATCATTAGATATACATACCTGAAGGGAATTCCAAGGGCACCTGACCCTTTCCTAGGCCACTGGTACAAAAGGCTTTTACTCCACCTTGATAACAGACGAAATTGGAGGGGGAACTCTATGCTGCCAAGACATTCATCCAGATCAATTATTTGGTCAACTGCTAAAGTTCATGCACTTTCTGCAAAGAAGGCTCCTCCAGCACAATGTCATTGGACCAGGGAAAAAGCAATGCCAGAGGGGAAGAGCAATGCCAAGACACATGAATACCTGAACATTCATTAATCCGTACCGTACCGCAAGGGCAAAGTACTAGTTTTGAATTGGCTTAGCTCCCTTTTCATTTCCTTACCTTTCCTGGGCACCATCACTTAAATATGACCCTGAAAACCCCCAGGAACCCGATCATCACTTGCTGAAATAGGAGAGACCCATTCCGGATCTACAAGGGAGGTGCACATGTGTCCTTACATGGAACCTGGCCATGTTGAATAAAATCACTATTAAAGGACTCACAGTGACTTCTGGACCATCATTTACCAATCCTCTCTTCCCTGCCACCTGCACAATCTGCACATCATCATATTATTTGAACTCCATCACCACCTCGAACTCTGACTGTGGTGCCAGGCTGTGCAAGAATAAATGGACAAACTTGAAAAGAAACCCGCCGAACTGCTCCAACTCAAGTCTCAAGAACCCATCCTATGACAATGCCCTCTTCCCCACTTCACACATAATGACCTAGTAGGAAATGTATGAGATAGGAAGACAGTGAGCCAAAAGCACCAGGTGCTCACTCACAGTAGCTCGAAGGCACAGGTCTCCAAACTTGCCAAATAAAGGAAGAAACATTGGAGTTTTGCCATCTGTAGTCAAGTAAGCACCATTTAAAAAGCATCGATGTGGTATAGGCCCTGAACCCTACACTACCCCAGACCTAAAGTGAATGCACATCCAGGAAACATGAGAAATGTCTCATTACACACAGGCATCTACAATTTACCTGGATACAGAAGATCACAGCATCCTGTTTCCTGATATTTGCATGATGTTCGAGACCCAGCCTTCTCAGCATACCTAATCTTTTTTCAAGGGAACCTGGAAAAAATGCAGAAAAGAAGTTGTCATTATAGGCTCGATGAGCATATTAGTGTGCCCCTATAAACAATGGAATGGCTCTGAAAATACCTGGATGCAGGAATGAATACAAAGCAACAGTTCTCTACCCACACTCAAACATCTACCTCCTGCACACCTTGAAACACTGTCACACCTACTGTCCTGAGAAGACCTCAATAATCACAAAATCCTCCACAGAATCACTTCTTCCATGTTCAGAGTTTCAGCATCCATTTGACCTCACTCACACAAAGCACCTGTTTCAGAGAAAGTGTTTTGCCATCTGTCCTAACCTGAGCACTTTGTAATCAAGGAGGGGGCTGAGATCTGTGCAGGTGAAGGCATCAGGACCTCCTCGATTCCCTTGTCCTAAAACCACACTTACCTTAGGCCTCTAGGCATCCGCATGAGCACAATGGACACCAACTATGGCACTAGGATCCCTGCGAAAACATCAGTTACACGGCTTTACACAACGTCTCCTAGTATTGGCAAAAATGAATATTGTGGAGGTCACTGTGTGTTTGAGGAGCCCACTTGCTTCACTACCTGGGTCCTTGCTGTGCTCCATAGACAAAGCCTGGTGAGGGAAGTGTTTCTCCATTTAACTGAAACCTGTAGAAGATCCCAAGGTCAATATTCACAGATGTGGAAACCTTCATAGTAAAAGGAATCCCTGGGTTTCCATACATGACAGGGAACATGGACAACACCAGCCACCTACAAGAAAATGGCATGATTACCAGTATCCATTGGGAAGAGTTTCTTGTTTTGCCTTTGTTCTCACACATGTCAAAAACAGGTAAAACTGTCAAAATGGGCCCTCTTCAAATTTTTCTGGGAAAAGCAGATGATGTCCCAAAGGGGAAGGTGGCAACATCTCACAATCTGATCACCAGCCCAAGGATCCCAGGATACCTGGTGATGAAACATGGCAACACTAGGTTAGGCACAGGCTCCTTTTGATCATGTTTAGGAACATCAGGTGCTGAGAAGCAGTCTATGTCCACTTAGGACTAATCTTAATATCTGCAATCTCTACTCAAAAACTTTCAAGCCAAGTAGTATTCTATTTTTTAAAAAAAATTGATTTTATTGGTACACTGTAGGTATACAATTCTTTTACATTTATCATTGGGTGTTTGTGCCCGTACTTGATATATCTTGGTTCTTATTTTTTTCCCCATTACGTGTGTGCCCTTCACCCCCTTCACCCTTCCCTATTTACATAGATTTCATTTCCATTTTTTTTTCTTTTCTCGTAGTTTTTCCTTTCCCTCTTTTTCCTTTCCCTTCCCCTCCCTTCACTCCTTCATCTTTGGACCTTTTTTCCTATTTCAAATTATCAATTATTCATTTTAATCATTTAACTCTTGTTTACACTATCAGTTTCTCACACTAGTGAAACTATTCGGTATTTACACATGGGTGTCCTATTTATTTCACTTAAGAGTATGGCCTCGATATACATCCATTTAGCTATAAATGACTCTAGTTTTTCATTCTTTATGGCTGAGTAGTACTCCATTTTATAAAAAAACCCCACATTTTCTTTATCCAGTTTCCAGTTGACGGGCACTTGGGCTACTTCCAAGCTTTAACTATTATAAACTGGGCCACTATGAACATGGGTGCACATATGCCAAGTAGTATTCCATTATAGATACTACCACATTTTCTTTATTCAACCATTAGAAGAAAAAACTATGCTATAATAAGTGCATGTAGCCATTCCACAAGACTATTGTGCACCGTATGAATGAAAATGTGCAAATAAAATTTAAAATAATAGTTTAACATGTATAAAAACTTCTCTACATTGGTGTATACACCTTCTTGAAGGAAAGTCCAACAACACCATGTATGGGAGAGGTACATAGTTCATCTTACACTTTACTCAGCAATAACAACAGGTCCTATCCTTGGCCATCGTCGTGAGCACAAAAGACTTTCACTCCATGGTGTTATGAGAAAAAATCCTAGGTGAACAGCATCATTCAAGGCACTCAACCTCATCAGCTAGTCACCTGCAAGGATTCCTGTGCTTCCTGCTCAGAAGCCTGCTCCATCACAGTATCAGTAGACAGGGAAAAAGCAATCCCCAAGACATGAGCATCCCTCAAATTATGCTTTTCTGCCTGATACCATGCGGACTATACTATATAACTATGCGTACTACTAACAGTAGTCTCCTGGGTACTACATTGGCTCAGTTCCCCCTTCGCTGCTTCCCTTGGCACCTGCACCACAACCACAACCACATTAACACACAGGGAAACAACCATCACTTACCAAAGTGCACAGAAATCCCGACTGGTGCTACAAGCAGTACCACATTTGCACTTACCTGGAGCCTGGAGATCTTTAACAGGATGGCCTCTTATGGTTAACTGTGACCTTCAGAACTCTCAGTGGAATAGATAACCACATGTTCTATCCATTACCCTTTCACTTTTACATGTCCACCCGCACAGTCTCCATGTTGTAGTACCATTTATTGCCCGTTGCTATTAGCAGACTCCCAAGGAGTAGCTGTGTAAAGTAAATGGTCTCACTTTAGTAGATATGTGCCAAACTGCTCCAAGCCACTACCCAGGAACCTTCAGTTTGACAATGACTTGTCCCCTCATGAAATGCAATAGATGTTCTGAAAGGGATTCAAAAGCACAGGGTGCTCCCTGACTGTAGCACAAAAGCCTTGAACATCATACTTGCCAAAAAGAAAAAAGTAGAAAATGGATGGTTCATCATCATTAGTCAGATCTACACAGGAAAAAAGATTCTGATGGTGAATCAGGGATAGGCTATAAAGAATACCCTGACCATATCCTGACATTTGTACTTCCAGTACACAGGAGAAAATCATCCTATATACATGATCCTGACATGCACCTGGACACCAAGAACCACATGGTCCCCAAGGAAGTCTAAGCAATCTGATTCTTACCCGAGAACCGAAAATGCTTCTATACACAGAATTTGTGAGATCCCACTTCTCTCTTCAAGGGAACCTGAAAAATAATAGACATGATGGTGTCAGTGTAAAGCCAGTGAGTATTTAGTGACCCTGAATAACATGGAAGTTTACCTGGATTCTACGATGGTTGCCATGAAATCACCTGTCCCCAGAATTTAATGTCACCTATCTGGACACCTGCAAATTCTCCTGTGGTCTCTGTTATCAAGGCAGGACCTCCACAAGCACAAAACCTACACAGAAGAACTTCTTCAAAGCCCACCTAGTCCACATCCATTGACCTCGCCCACTCCAATACCCCTCACAGACAGTAAAAAGTTGAAGGACACCATTCTTTCTGACCTTAGCACCTTCAAATAATGAAAGCACCTGAAAGGCCCAGGGAAAGAGTCTCATTTATCCTTGAATGTGGAAGGGGTAGGACATTGTTACTGCACTGAGCAGAAACAAACTTGCTCGATGTCTCTATAAATCCACATGAGTACATTGTAAGCCTCTTTGCAGCTACAGGATCCCTCTTAAAAGTGCATCAGGAATACTGATTTAGGCCACTGTCCCTTGCAAAATCACCTGTGAGAAATGTGGTAGTCACTGTGTTTGTTTTCTCAGCCCACCTGCTTCACTGCATGATTTCTCACAGAGCTACAAGAACAAAGGCTGGAAAGAGAGATCTTGCACTCTTGAATGAAAACCTGCAGAGTTACATAAGGGTTATTATCCATATTGATAGAATCTTGGATATTAAGAAGATTCCCTGCATCTCCACATAAAAGTGGAGCATGGAAAAAGCCTCATGAGCCAGCTATCCAAGAACACAATGCTATGCTTATCTCTAGGTATAGAGAAGAGTCTCCAGTTGTACCTATATTGTCACACATGTGAAGCAGCAGGGCAAAGCCAAGAGTGCTCAAGGTCCTTTTGCACTGTTCATGGCTTAAGGTGACAGCATTTCACAAGACCTGTTCACTGGCTAGGCCCTTCTTGGGGTACCTGAAGACAAAATATGCAACACCAGGTTAGGCAGAATCTCCATTTCCATTTCCTTAAAGATCATCACGTGCCAAGAACCAGCCTATGTCTATGTTAAGACTTACCCGACCACCAGCAATCTTAACTCAAAAAATATACTACATGGCAATGTATACCTACCTGAAGGGAAGTCCAACAACAACACCACACAAAAACCACAGCATTCAGCATGGACTTTGCTCTGCAGAAAATCTTGGACACTTTCCTGGCCATCACCACTGGCACAAAAGGCTTTCCTTCTGCTCTGATACTAGAAGCAATCCGTGGGGATCTCTATCATACCAAACAGTCATCTTCATGGACTGGTCAACTGCCAGGATTCCTGTGCTTCCTACTCAGGAGGCCGCTCCTCCACAATGTCATTGGACCAGGGAAAAAGCAATCCCAAGACAGACTGATCCCTTAACATTCATTATCTTGTGCTCTACATCAAGGGCAAACTTCTGGTCACTGAACTGGCTAATGCTCCATTCATTGTTTCCCTGGCACCTACACCCAAAACCCCGGCATGACAACACAGTGTAATCCCACCATCGCTTACCAAAGTCCATGGAGATTTCCTGTCTGATGGTAAGAACGAGGCCCATATTTGCACTCACCTAAAACCTGGCAATGTTCAACCAGATTTCCAGTGTTCATGGCTCACAGTGAGTTCTGTACCCCATAAAGGAAAGGAGGTCCAGGAAAACTTTTCTGTTTTGGACTGCTTTTCCATATCCACCTATAGAATTCCCTTCCCCTTATATCACTTGGGGTCCATGGCCATGGACCAGTCCTGCAACAGTAAATGAAAGCTCTTAAGTACTCACCTGCCTAAATGCTCCAAGCTGTGTCTTCAAAACTCAATTGAGGAAAATGACCTCTTGCCTTGATTACCTCCCTGCTTGGTGTAGTGTGAAATGTACGAGATCTGTAGGCTGGAATTCAAAAGAAGCTGGTGCTCCCTCATGATAGAAAAAAGGCACTGTCATCCCACATGCAAAGTAAGGGAGAACCATCACAAAGTCACATCAGACAAAAGGCAGGCCCTGAACCCTACAGTAGTTAACGTATATTGTATGTGCACCCAGAAAACAACATCTAATTATGCACATGCTCCTGACATGACCATGTCATCTCTAATCGGATACCAGCACACTGATTCTTACATGACTTTTGCAAGAGGTTTTGCCCACAGTCATCCTAGCTTCTCATACTTCTCTTCAGGGGAACCTAGAAAACACATATAGGAGAAGTTGTTTGTGTACAGAGACTGAAGCTTACCTGGATCCTCAGATGATTGCCAGGAAATCACAATCCAACTTCGCAACCTGGACACTGACAGCCATTCAATGATTACTTCTACCTTGGCTCGGCCTCAACAAGCAAAAAAGAAAAAAGGAAAAGCAAACCTGGATAGATTCACACCTCCTGTGCACGTGGTTTGGGCATCCATCTGACTTCCCCATGCCAAGTGTCCACTCTCTTGACAGTGGCATCACTGCTGCCTCCATCCTTTCTGACGTGCACTCATGAAATCAAGTGACAGAGAATGCTGAGAGACATCTTCATCACTTACTTGAACAAAGGGAATTCATGTGACCTTATCAGTGCCTGGGCCAAGGCCCAAACTTACCTGATATCTGCGGAGATCTGCCTGACTACACCACACTCCTCACTATGACAGGAGGATCTGTGAAAACAGTCAGCACCAGTACTGACTTAGGCCATGTCTCCTTGCACCAGCACAGGTGAGAATTACAGAGGTCATTCTATTCTTTTGTGAAGACAATTTTCTTCTCTACAGGGAGCTTTCAGTACTCCATGGGCAAATTCTTGCAAGAGAAATCTCACTCTCTTGAACAGAAACCTGTAGAAGTTGCAAGGGATGGTATGGATAGTGATGGAATTTGGAGTAGTAACAAGAATCCCTGCATCTCCATATACAGTAGAGTAAGCATGGAAGCGAACTTAAGGCTCAGACATTGCATGTGAAAATACAGTGTTTACTGGTTGATATTGGGAAGAGGCTCTTGTTTTACCTTCACTTTCACACATGTCAAACAGCAGAGAAAGAAGGGTTTCCAAGGGCCTTGTTCCAATCTTCATGCAAAAAGAAGAATGTGCCCCATGGCTTAAGGTGGCAACACTTCACAAGACCTAACAACCAACCAGACCTTTTAGAGCATACCTATTGGGAAATCATGGCAACAGTAGATTAGGCAGAGACTCCTACTGGACATACCTGGGAACATCATGCCCTGAGAACCAGACTATATCCATTTTAGGAATTATTTGTCCATCTCCAATCCTGACAAAAACTTTTCTCCATTGCCGTGTTCACCCACCTGAAGGTAAGTGCAACAACACCATGAAAACATTGCATCATTCAGCATGTACTTTGGTCTGTAACAACACCTGGCCCTTTCCTTAGCCATCACCACTGGCACAAAAGTCTTTCACTCCACCCTGATACCAAGACCAATCCCATGGGAACTCCTTCATACCAAAACATTCACTCTCATCAGTGGGTCATGTGCCAAGATTCCTGAGCTTCCTGCATGTAAGGGAACTCCACCACAATGTGATAGGATCGGGGAAAATACACACGGGTCTCTCAACATTCATTACCCTGTATCCTACACCAAGGCCATTCTCCTGGCCTGAATTGGCTTAGTTCCCCTTTTATCATTTCACTGGGCACCTGCAGCTAAAATATGACCATGACAACCTACAAGGACCCCACCATCACTGAAACGAGGAGATCTCCAGTCTGGTGTTACTAAGGGAGGCCCACATGTGCACATACCTGGAAACTGTCCATGTTGAACAGGGTCACAGATGTTCAAGGGCTCACAGAGACTCCTGGACACTGCATTGGAAGAGACACCCAAGAAATCTATCATTTACCAATTCCCACCTCCTTGTCACCTGCATGATCTGTGCATCACCTTATCATTTGAGCTCCATCACCACTCCCAGTCTACTACTATGTTGCCACAAACTAGCTGTATAAGATAAATGGGCATTCTGGAGAAGAAACCTCCCAAACTTCTCCAATCTATTTCTCAGGAAACCCCCTCACACACACCCCATGTTAATGCTTTCCTGCCCCACTTCATACATAATGGAATAGTAGGAAATGTATGAGATCTGCAAACAGTGATTTTAAAATACCAGATGCTCACTCACAATAGCACAAAAGCACTGATCTCCACACTTGCAAATGAAGGGGTAAATGTTAAGAGTTTTGCCATGTGCAGTTAAACAACTACGAGGAAAAAACATCAATGTGCGATACACACTAAGGTCTACACTACTGAAGTCCTACAGTGTATGAAAATCAGGGAAACAAGAGAAATAATTGCATTTTGCACACACTCCTACAATCCATCTGCATACAGAATATCACCTGGTCCCCAGTGAAATGACAGCACCCTCTCACCTGGCATTTGTATGAGGTTCCAGTCCTAGGCTCCTCAGCCTCACTATCCTTTGCTTAAGGGAACCTCGGAACAAAAGCTGTTCTTGTAGAGTCAATGAGCATTTCAGTGCACCCATAAACTCCTGAATAACACTGCCAACTTATTGTAATTCTGGGATGAATGCAGGGGAAGAGTCCTCTCCCCAGAGTTGAATCTCTGACTCCTGCACACCTGCAAACACTTCTGTGCTTACTGCTCTGGGGAGGGCCTCAATAATCACAAAACCCTACCCAGAATCACTCCCTCCGTACTCAGGGTTTCAGCATCCATTTGAGCTTATTCATGTCAAGAGCCCCTCAGAGAGAGTGCAGCACTTGGATGTAAAGCTTTCTCGCCTGAGAATCTTCAAATCAAGGAAGGGGCTGAGAATGCCAAGGGACACATTCTCACTGACCTTTGGACTGGAGGCGGCAGGACTTCTTGGTTCCCTTGACCCAAGTCCACACTTAGTAACTTAGGTCTCTAAGCTTCTGCATGATACAGTGGACAGGAACTGTGACATCAGTACCCCAGTGAAAACAACAACAGGAATTCTGCTTTAGGTAATGTCTTCTGGCATCAGTAAGAGTAAAAGTCGTGGAGGTATGAGTGTGTTTATGGAGCCCACTTGCTTCACTACCTGGGTCCTTACAGTACTCCACAGACAAAGCTGGCTAAGAGAAGTGTATCGCCACTTAACTGAAACCTGTAAAAGATGCAAGGGGCAATATCCACAAAGGTGAAAACCTGAATGTTACAAAGAAGCCCTGGATCCTGCATATATGACAGGGAACATGGAAAACACCTTATGCACCAGTCAACCTACAAGAAAATGCCGTGCTTACCATTGCCATTGCAATGAGTTTCTCGTTTTGTCTTTGTTGTCACACTTGTCAAACAGCAGGGAAAAGGGTGACCAAGGGCCCTCTTCAAACCTTCATGTGCAAAGAAGAAGGTGTCCTGTGGGTGAAAGTGGCAACATCTCACAAGATCTGATCACCAACTGGCCCTTCCCAGCAGACCTGTGTTGAGAAAACATGGAATCTGCAGGTTAGGCACAAGCTCCTTTTTCATTATCACTGAGGAACATTCAGCCCGCGAACCACCCTGCATCCACATTAGGACTTATGGAAGTTATCTGAAATCTCTGAGCCCAAACTTTTCTGTCCAGTAGTATTACATTATGTGTACATCCCACATTTCCTTTATTCAACTGTAAAACTTAAAGAAAGATGCTCTAATATGTACCTGTAGTCATTCCCGAAGACTATCATGTAAGATACTCATTCTCATCAACTGGACATTAGCCAACATTCCTGTACTTTATGCTCAGAAGGCTGCTCCACCAAATATAATAGGGAAAATGCACTACTGTGACCCAAGGATCCCTCAAATTTTGGGTTTCTGCATGTTATAACAAGGGCAAACTCCTGGTCACGCATTGACTTAGTTCTCCCCTCATTTCTTCTCTTGGAACTTGCACACCACCTGCAGGCCCAATAACACACAGGGACACCACCATCACTTAGAAAAGTACATAGAAATCCCCTCACTAAGGTGACAATGTAGCACTGCCTCCGACTTACCTGGAACTTGGCGATGTTTAACAGGATGGCTCCTTATGGCTACATGTGAGCTTCAGACCCCTCTCTGGAATATGCCCCACATATCCTATCCATTTCTGATCCACATTTCCTTGTCTACCTGCACAATCTCCATGTCATAGTATCATTTGTCCTCCATGTCATGATCAGATTTCCAGACACAAAAGGAGTAGGGTGCAGAGTAAATAGACACACCTGAGTAGATACTTGCCAAATTGCTCTAAGAAATTACTCAGAAACCCTCTGTATGACTATGACCTATTCTTCCACTTATTCTCTTATGGACAAAGTATGAGATGTACCAGATCTTCTGAAAAGGATTTAAAAGCAACTGGCACTCCCTGATGGTGGCAGTAAGGCACTGGACTCTTTCCATAAGAAAGGCAGTAATATAAAAGCTTCACCATCAGCATTCAGATGATACAGGGAAAAACGGCTCTGATGGTGAATTGTATATAGGCTAGGAAGCATACACAACTCACATCCTGATATTTGTACTTCGAGGAAAAAAAGAGAACATCAGCCTCTACACAGGCTCCTGACATGTGCCTTCATACCCAGGACCACATGGTCAGCAAGGAGGTCCAGCAGTCTGATTCTTACCTCACAATTACAAGTGCTTCTGCACACAGCATTCTTGACATCACATAACTCTCTTCAAAGGAACTTGAAGAAAAAAAAAGAAGAGCATGTCTGTATAAATCCAATGAGTATTTCAGTGTTTGCGTTAGCCACTAAATGACACGTAAATTTACGTGGATGTTGATGATGCCAGGGACATCGGCCTGTCCTTAGAGTTTAATGTCTTCTACCTGAAAACTGGCATACTCTCCTGTGTGCTCTGGAACAAAACCTGCACAGAATAATTTCACTTGCTCACCTATTTCATATCTACTTGACCTTGCCGATTCCAATACCCCTTCACAGATAGTAAAAAAGTGAAGGACACCAATCTTTCTGACCTTAGCACCTTCAAATCATGAGAGGGTCTTTAAAGCCCAGGGATAAACTCTTATTTACTCATACATATGGAGGTAGTGGGACCTTGTTGCTGGCCTGGGCCCAAGAACATACTTTCTTAATGTCTCTAGCAATCCACACAAGTAAGTCTCCCTGTAACTAAAGGATCCCTGTGAAAAACACATCAGAAATGATGATTTAGGCCACTGAGTTTTGAAAAAAGCATCTATGAGAATAGTGGAAGTCACTGTGTTTTTTTTGCTGAGCCCACTTGCTTCACTACATGTTTCCTTGAGGAACTCCTCAGACAAAGCCTGGAGAGCGAGATCTTAAGATCTTGAATAAAAGCCTGCAAAGTTTTAAGGGTCAATATTTATATTGGTAGAATCCTGGATATTAAAAACTATCCTTGCATCTCTATATACAACTGGAGCACAGAAAATGCCCTATCCGTCAGCTATCCAAGAAAAAAAATACAGTGCTCACCTGCAGCCATCTGAAGAGTCTCTTATTGTATCTTTGTTTTCATTCATGTCAAATAGCAAGCCAAAGCCAAGGTGTCCAGGGATCCTTTTGAAATGTTCATATGAATAGAAGTTGTCTCATGGCTTAAGGTATCAGTATCTCACAGGACCTGTTCAACAGCTGGGCCCATTCCAGGTTACCTGCAGAAAAAATATAGCAACATCAGGTTTGGCAGAGGCTCCATTTAAATCTCGTTAATGAACATCAGGCCCCCCAAAACAGCCTACGTCCAAGTTAGGAACTACATGACCATCAACAATCTCAATTCTAAAAAGTTTTCTGTGTCACAGCATATACCTACTTGAAGGGAAGTCCAACAACACCATGAGGAAACCACAGCATTCAGCATGCACATTAGTTTGCAGGGACACCTGGATCTTCCCTTGGTCATCACCAGTCTCACAGAAGGCTTTCATTTCACCCTGATACTAGAACCAATCCTAGGCAAATTCTACTATGCCAAGACACTTATCTTCATCAACTGATCACCTGCCAAGAACCTTATCTTTCCCGCTCAGAAGGCTGTTCCACCATGATGTCATGGGATGAGTGAAAAACCAATCCCAAGGTAGACAGGTTCCTCAATATTCATTATCTTGTGCTCTATACCAAGGGCAAACTCCTGGTCAGTAGATGATTGGTTATATTCCATTCTTTGTTTCCCTGGCACCTGCATCTGAAACATGGGCATGACAGCACACAGGAACCAAATCATCACTTACCAAAGTCCATGGAGATTCCCTATCTAGTGCTATGACAAAGGCCCACATCTGCACCTACCTGCATCCTGGCTATGTTCAACCTGATCTTCGACTAGATCACAGCAAGTTCTGAATCCCTTCATGGAAAAGAGGCCTAGCAAAAGTGATCCTGTTCTGATTTCCTTTTCCTTGCACAATATCCATATCACTGTATGACCTGGAGTCCATTGCCACCTCAAGACTCTTCCTATATCGCCACATCCAAGCCCTGCAATATTATAAGGGACCTCTTGAGTAGATACCTGATGTACTGCTCCACCCATGTCTCCAAATCCCAAGGGAAATGACCTCTTACCTTGCTTACTCCCCTATTGAGTCTAGTATGAAATGCATATTTCTAGGCTAAAATTCAAAAGCACCTGGTGCTCCCTCATGATAGGAAAAAGGTGCTGAAAACCACACAGAAGGTTGCTGTCAGTACTCAAATCTATACCAAACAAAAAGCAGACTCCAAGCCCTACACTAGCAAGTCCTATAGTGGATGTGCACCCAGGAAATATAATAACATTTCCTTTTGAACATACTCCTGACATATAACTGGATATTGAGGACAATGTGCTCCTCAGTGAAGCACCAGCATCTTGATCTTACCCAAGATTTGCAAAAGGTTCCATTGACAGCCTTGCCGGCTTTCCACATCTAAATTCAAGGGAACTTGGAAATTACATTGAGATTGCATCAGTATAGAGCCAAAGTGCATTAGAATTTTTCCATAAGGCACTGAATGATGCTGAAACTTGCGTAGATGCTAGGGTTATGGCCAGGGAAACAGTTCTGTCCCCAGAGACCAACAAACACTCCAATGCTTCCAGCTCCCAGGACTGGGCCTCAACAAGCAAAACTACTGAGACAAAATCACTCATTTGATGTTCATGGTTTAGCAGCTATTTAATCCCACCCATGCACAGTCACAGTGCCAAGGACATCATTCTGTCTCACCTGAGCCTGCTGAAATCAAGGAGGGGCAGGGTGTGCAGAGGGACACCTTTGTCACTCACTTGTGGATGGACGTGGAATTTGCGGTACCTGGCTGTTGCCCTGGACCAAGGCCCACACTTACGTGATGTCTGAGAGGCTCTGCATGAGTTCACTGTACTCCTCAATATGACATTAGTATCCTTGTGAAGAAAACACCTTGTGAAGAAAACATCTGGAATATTGCTTTAGGCCACATCTTGAATCAGCACGGTTGAGAATTATGAAGGTCACTTGTGTTTCTTTGGGGAAGCCACTTCCTCTATCTGCATCCTGGCAATACTCCACAGGCAAAACTTAGTAAGAGAAATCTCACTTCCTAAATGGAAACTGACAGAAGTTACAAGGGACATTAACACCAGAGGTGGAAACCTAGATATTAACAGGAATCTCTGCCTCTCTCTATGCAACAGTAAGCACGGACAACAACTTAAAATCCAAACGCACATCATGAAAATGTGATGCTTACTGACTGATATCAGGAAGAGTCTCTTGTTTTACCTTTGTTGTTACACATGTCAAACACCAGGGTAAACACAAGTGTTCCCAAGGGATGAGTTCCAATGTTCGTTTGAAAAGAAGTTATCCCATGCCTGAAGGTGGCATTATCTCATAAGACTTGATGACCAATTAGGCCATTCAGAGGATAACTGTGACAAAACATGGCAACACCAGGTTAAGCAGAGCCTCCTATTTGATGAAGTTGGAAATATCACACCCTGAGAACCAGGCTACATCCACTTTAGGAGTCGCCTGACCATCTGAAATCCTGACCAAAAACTTTTCTCCACCTCTACATTTACTATCTCAAGGGAAGTTCAACAATGCCACACAAAAATCAAGTCATTCAGCACACACTTTGGTCTGCATGAACACGTGGTCCTTTCCTTGGGCATCACCACTGGCACAAAAGGCTTTCATTCCACCCTGATATCAGAACCAATGTGAGAGGGTACTATTGTGGTAGAGCACTCATCCTCATCAAGGAATCATGTACCAAAATTCCTGTGTTTCCTGCCCAGATGGGTGTTCCATCACAATGTGACAGCACCAGGGAAAATGCAGTACAAAGATACAGGGATACCTCAATATTCAGCATCCCACAACCTACACCAAGGCCCAACTCATGGTCCTGAACTGCCTTAGTTCCCCCTTCATTACTCCCCTGGGCACCTACACCTAAATGTGACCACGGCAACCTACAGGGATCCCAGTATCACTTTCTTCAGTATGGAGATCCCCTGTCCAGTGCTACAAGAGAGGCCCACATCTGCACTTACTGGAACCTGGCCACATTGAACAGGATCACCAATGTTCATGTGCCCCTGGTGACCTCTGGACCACTCGCTGGGGAAAAAAACCTATCATTTACCAATCTCTTCTTCTCTGTCACCTGCATAATCCTCACACCATCGGATAACTGGAGCTCAACACAACCCACAGACTCCTACTCAGTTTCTGCAGACTGGCTGAGTGAGAAAAAATGGACACACTTGAGAAGATACCTGCCGAACTGCTCCAATTCATGTCTCCAGAACCCACTTTATGACAAGGACCCTCTGCTCCACTCCATGCCTAATGCACTGGCATGAAGTATGTGAGACCCACCGGCAGTGTTTCAAAAACACTCATGATAGCACCAAGGCACTGACCATGCCCTTGTCAAATAAAGGGGGAGAAGTTAAGAGTTTTGCCATCTGTTAGTCAAATGAGTATCTGAACAAAAGCCTCTTAGTGCCAGCGTGGCATAAGTCCTGATGCTGATATGGCTTTAGGTCAGATCTCCTTGCGAGGGCATATGTGAAAAATATGGAGGTCACTGTGTTTGAGCACCCTGCTTTCTTCACTACCTGGGTCCCTGCAGGACTCTACAGACAAAGCCTGGTAAACAACTCTTTCTCCGTTGAAGGGAAACCTAGAGAAGACACAAGGGTCAATATCCACAGGTGGTGGAAACATGGATAGTAGAAGAAATCCTTGGGTCTCCATACATGACAGGGAACATGGAAAACACCTTATATACCAGCCAGCCTACTAGAAAATACCATGCTTACCAGTAGCCATTGTGATAAGTCTCTTGTTTTTCTTTTATTGTCAGCCATGTCAAACAGCAGGGAGAAGGGTGACCCAGGGCCTTCTTCAAACATTCCTGCAAAAAAGAGACAGTGTCCCATGGCCTAAGGTGGCAACATCTCACAAGACCTGAGCATCAGCTGGGCCCTTCCCAAGATACCATGTGAGAACATGGTAACACCAGGTTAGGCACATGCTCCTTTTAAATCTTGCCTATGTCCCCAAGAGGACTTACCTGAGCATCAGCAATCTCTCCGAAGAAAAAATTTCTTCATGTCTGTATATATATATCAATTTAAGAAAAGCCTAACACCAGTGTGTGAAAAGTACATGGTTGCAAGAACACCTGGCCTTGGCCGTCAGCACTCACACAAAGGGCTTTCACTCTACATCTATATCAGAACATATCCAAGGCAAACACTATCCTCCAAGGCACTCATTCTCATGAACTGGTCAACTGCCAGAATTCCTGTGCTTTCTGTTCAGATGGCTGCCCCACCTCAGTGTCATAGAACCAGGAAAAGCAATCCCAAGACACAAGAATCCCGCTACATTCATGTTTCTGCAACTTACAAGGGGGAACTCCTGGTAACTGGAATGGCTTAACCCTCCTTTTATTACTTCCCTGGGCAGTTGCACACAAAGCACAGCCCAGACAACACATGGGAAACCCACCATCACTTACAAAAGTCCATGGAGATCCCATCCGGTGCTGCATGTGAGGCTTACACCTGCACTTACCCAGATACTGACAATGTTCAACAGATGGCACATCGTGGCTCACTGTGAGTTCTGTACCCTTCATTGGAAATCAATGCCTCAGAAATTCTATACTTTCCTGGGCCGTTTCCCATGTCTGCCTGTACTATGTCCACAACATCGTTACATGTAGAGTCCACGGCCACCACCAGACTTGTAGGTGTCCATGCAGCAGCCCTGCCAGAGCAAAGAGACATCTGAGAGGAGACAGTTGCCGAACTGCTCAAGCCTTGTCATAGGAACCCACCCTATGACAATAACCTGTTACCCAGCTTAAACTCCAAGGGGGAACAGAATGAAATGCACAACGTCTACGGAAAGGGACTCAGCAGCACCGGGTGTTCCCTCATCGGACCGAGAAGGAACTTTACTCCAACTTTACTCCAAAAAAGGGGGGCACCCATGAGAGGTTTGTCATCTACAGTGAAGTCTATACCACAAGTCTCGGAGGGTGAATGGGGCTAGGCCCTGAACACCACAGTAGCTAAGATCTAAAGTAGAGGAGGTTCACAAAATACAACAAATACCAACTTGTGAGAATGCTGTTGCCATCCACCTGAAAATGGAGGGCGACATGGTCTCCAATGATGTGCCAGCACCTTGATTCTTACCTGACATTTGTATAAGGTTTCATCCACAGCCTTCATAGCATTTCTCTCCTCTCTTCTACAAAGCCTGGAGAAAACATGGAGAAGAGTGTGTCAGGTGGAGCCAGTGAGCATTTCAGTGCCACCATAAAGTTCCAAGTGACACTGAAAACCTAAATGAATGCTGGGGTGAGTCCCCGGAAACAGTCTTGTCCCAGGTCCAACCTCTCCTACCTAGACACTGACAAAATCTACTCTGTTTCCTCCTCCCCAGGCAGTGCCCCAGCAAGCACAAAAATCCTGGATAGATCCTCCCAAAATACTCACTATTGCTGTGGCCTTTGACCTTTCACGTGCCTAGTTTCCCCTGAAAAACAGTAGCATGGCCAAAGCCTCCACTCTTTATGACCTGAGATCTTTCAAATCGAGGAGGGGCCAGGAATACCTAATGACATCTTTGTCACTTACTTGTGCTGAGGGAGGTAGTAGGATCTCATTGGTGGCTTGGCTTGACCTCACACTTAGCAGAATTCTCTAGGTTCCACATGAGTATATTGTACAACACATGCAACACCAGCATCAATGTGAAAAAATACATGAAGAATACAGCTTTAGCCCATGATTCTTTGCACTAGCACATGTAAAAATTGTGGGCTCACTGTGTTAGTTTTTTACTCATTTTGTCACATGGCTCACAAGAAAAAGCCAATGGTGCCCAAAAGCAGTTTTCCAATGTTTGTGGAAAAAAAATACAGTGCTCTATGACTGAAGGTAGAAACATCTTACAACACATGATTCAACACCAGAGCCTTTCACAGGGTATTTGGTGACAAAATATGCCAACTGTAGCTTAGGCATTTCAACCTTGCAAGGGAACACCAGGACTGAACAGCCAAGCTATGTTCTACATAAGAATCACTTAATAATTCCCATATCAACTGAAAATCTTTTTTACTATGTTCTGTATACCTACTTGAAGGGAAGTCCATCAAAGCCATGCGTAAACCACATCATTCAGAATCCACTTTCCTCTGCAGGAACACCTGACCCTTTCCTTGGCCATCACCACTGGCACCAAGAGTTTACTTCTTGCCTAACACCAGAACCAATCTGAGTGGAAATCCACCATACCAAGACATTCATTCTCATCAACTGGTCAGCTGGCAAGATGCCTTTCCTTCCTGCTCAGAAGGCTGTTCCACCACCACAACACTAGACCAGGAAAAAAGCAATCCTAAAGCATAGGGATCCTTTAATATTCATTATCCTGCACAATACACCAAAGGGAAACTTCTTGTGCCTGGATTGGCATGGCTCCCATTTATCACTTTTCTGGGCACTTGAACAGAAAGCATGGCCAGGAAAACACACAAGGACCCCACTATCACTTACCAAGGTCCAAGGTAATTTCTCATCTCTTTCTGTGAGGGAGAACCACATCAGCACTTACCCAGTATCTGAGGGTGTTCAACACGATCACTGATGTTTAAGGACTCATGGTGAGTTCCAGATCCCTCACAGAAAAGATGCCCAAGAAAATCTGTCCTTTATTGGTCTCCTGTTATGTGTCTATCTGCACAATAATCACGTCATTGTATCTGGTGGGATATATCAATCACCACAACTGGACTTCTATGTGGCCACAAACTAGCCATGCAACAGGAACTAGGCCCACTTGATATCTGCTGAAGTCCTTTAATTCACATCTCAGCAGCCCACCTATGAAAATGACCTCTTGCCCTGCTTATTCCCCTCCTGTGACTTGTATGAACACAAGGGATCTGTCAGGGTTTCAACATTAGCTGGTGTTCCCTCACAATACCAAAAAGGCACTGAATATTGCACTAGCAAAATAAAGACAGAAACATGAGAGATTCACCATGAGTACTCAAGTATATACTGGACAAAAAAGGTCTCACTGTTAATGGGGGATAGGCTCTGTACTCTCAACTGGCCTTATTCTAGCAGCTGTGCACCCAGGAGACATAGGAGCATCTTTTTATGCACACATTTCTATATTTCAACTGGATATTGAGGAGTATGTGGTAACTAAAAAGGTGCCAGAAACGTAATTCTTACCTGACATTTACAGGACATTCTGGCTACCACCTTCTTAGCATCCTGCGCCTCTCTTAAAAGAAACCTAGAAAACAGGAAGAAGATGGTGTCAGTCTAGAGCTAATGCGCATGTTGGTGTTGTTGTAAATCACCTGGATGCTGGGATGATTGCCAGGGAAACAGTCCCATTCCCAGAGTCAAAAATATCCTATATGGACACATACAAATTCTCCTATGCTTGCTAGTCCTAAGGCAGAACTTCAAGAAGCAGAAAAACCTGGAGAGCACAACTGCTTCAATGCTCACCTTTTTGACCTTGCCCATACCACATGCATGGCACAGACAATAATATTGTCTAGGACACCATCCTTTCTGAACTGAGTACTTAAAATAAGGAAAAAGCAAAGAATGCTGAGGGATGCCTTCTCACTTACTTGTGCTCATGGAAGTTCTATCAACCACACAAACTTGCTGTCTCTAGGGATCCACATGAGTGTACTGTGTGCCTCACTTTGACATCAGGGTAGCTGTGAAAAATGCAATGGGAGTACTGATTTAGGCTACTTCTCCTTGCACTGCCAACTGCAAAGGTTACTTGTTTGGTAGCTGAGCCCACTTGCTTCCCTACATGGGTCCCTACAGAATACTATAAACCAGGCCTGGTAAGAGAAATCTTACTGTTTTGAACAGAAATCTACAGAAGGTCCAAGGGTAAATATCCATAGTGGTAGAAACCAGGAAATTAACAGTCCCTGTGTTTTCATATATGACAGTGAGCATGGAAAACACCTTATGTGCCAAGCATCCTAGAAGAAAATTGAGTTCTTACCATAGTGATTGGGAGGAATTTGTTGTATTTTTGTTGTCACACACCTGAAATAGCAAGGAAAAGACTAGGGAGGCTAAGGACACTTTTCCAGTGTTCATGACAATATGAGAAGCTGTAGCATGGCTAAATGTGGCAACATCTGGCAAGATATGACCACCACCCAGGCTCTTCACAGGATATCTGGTGACCAAACATAGCAACACCAGGGTTAGGCAGTGTCTTTTTCTATCTCATTAAAGAACATCAGAAACCCAGACCTGGCCTATTTCCAGATTAGGACTTACTGACCATCTGAAATCTTGAGTCAGAAAAAATTTGTACATCATCACATATACCTACCTAAAGGGAATTCCAAGGGCACCTGAACCTTACTTTCCTCATCACCACTGGCACACAAGGCTTGTACTTCATCTTGATAACAGAACTAATCCAAGGGAAACGCTATCCTGCAGAGACACTCATCTTCATCAACTGGTCACCTGCTAAGATTCCCATGCTCCCTGCTCAGAAGGCTGCTCCACCACCATGTCATGGGACCAGGGAAAAAGCAATGACAAGACACATGGATCCCTGAACATTCATTATCCTGGACCCTACACCAAGGGCAAACTCATGGTCACTGAACTGGCTTAATAACCCATTTATTGCTTCCCTGGGCATCTGCACCCAAAGCACATCCACTACAATACACAGAAACCTCACCATAACTTACCAAAATCCATGGAGATTCCCTGTGCCATGCAGAAGGCCCACATCTGCACTTATTTGGAACCTGGCAATGTTCAAACATGTCACCAATGATGTCTACTGGCTTTCACTGAGTTCAAAACACCTTCCTTGAAGGTCTACATGGATAAAGACGATCACCTGATCCCCAGTGAAGTGATAGCACCCTGTTACTTGGCATTTGCATAAGGTTTCTGCCCTAGGCTTCTCAGACCCCCTCTCCTTTGTTCAAGGGAACCTAGAAAAACCACAGGAAAGGGTATCAGCAAAGAGTCAATGAGAATTTTGGTGCCCTCATAAACCAGCGAATGACACTCCAAGCTCACCTGAATGCTGGGGTGAATATAAGGTGACAGTCCTGTCCCCAGAGTGGAACCTCTGCTCCCACACATTTGGAAACACTCTTATGCTTACTGTCCTAGGCAGGCCCTCAACAATCACAAAAACCTGGAAAGAATCACTCCTTCCATACTGATGGTTTCAGCATCCAGCTGACCTCACTGAGGCCAAGAGATCTCTCAGAGAAGGCACAGCACCTAGGCTGTCATCCCCTAAGAAGGCAATATATACCATCTTTGCCAAAAAAGGCAGAGCCATAAAACATTTACCATCAGTACTCAGATCAATACAGAAAAAAAGGCTCTGAGGGTAAATCAGCTGTAGGCTATGAACCATACACTAACCAAGTCCTGAAGATTTTATTTCTTAAAGAGAGCATCACCCTACTCACACATTCCTAACCTGTACCTGGTTACCAAGGACCATGATTCCCAAGATGGTCTGAATAGCCTGATTTTTACCTAACAATTATAAGTATTTTGTACATAGCATTCTTAGCATCCCACATCTCTGTTCATGGGAATGTGGAAAAAACATGTAGAAGAGCATGTCAGTGTAGAGCTGATGAGTATTTTTGACATGGAAATTTACATAAATGCTGAGATGATGGCCAGGGATACTGTCCTGTCCCTAGAATTCAACTTCTCCTACCTGGACACCTAAAAACTCGACTGTGTGCTCTGGCACAAAACCTACACAGAAGAACCTCTTCAACATTTAGCTATTCCACATCCATTTAATCTCCCCCATACCAATGCCCTTTCACAAAGAGTAAAACTGTCAGTGATGCTGTCTTTTCTGACATTGCCAACTTCTAATTATGACAGGGCCTGAAAGGTCCAGGGACAGATTCTCATTTACCTGTGCACATGGAGTTGGAGGGACCTTGTTACTGCCCTGGGCCCAAGAATACTCTTACTTGATGTCTCTAGAAATTCACATGATTACATTATAAGCTTCCCTGTGACTAAGGGATACCTATGAAAAATACATCAGGAATGCTCATTTAGGCCACTGCATCTTACAAAATCACCCGTGAGAACTGTGAAGGTCACTGTGTTTCGCTGCTGAGCCCACTTGCTTCACTACATGTTTCCTTTGTGAAATCCAAGGACAAAGCCTACTAAGAGAAGTTTTATGAGATTGAATGAAAACCTGCAGAAGTGTCAAGGGCCAATATCCAAAGTAGTGGAATCCAATACATTAGAAAGAACACTTATATGTCAGCCATCCAAGAAGAAAACACAATGCTCACCTGTAGCCATCAGGAAGAGTCTCTTGTACCTATGTTGTTACACATGTCAAAGAGCTGGGCAAAGCCAAGTGTGTCCAAAGGTCCTTTCTCAATGTTCATGGGAAAAGTAGAAGCTGTCCAATGGCTTAAAGAGATAGCATCTCACAAGACCTGTTCACCAACTGGGTCCTTCACAGAATATTGAAGACAAAATATGCAACAGCAGATTAGGCAGAGGCTCCATTTCAAAGTTGTAAAGGAACATCAGGCCTGGAGAACTAGCCTATGTCCATATTAGAACTTACCTGACCATCAGAAATCTGACTCAGAAAATATTTCTACATTGCAGTATATACCTATACGAAGGGAACTCCAGTAACACCATAAGAAGATGACAGCTTTCATTATGGACTTTGCTCAGCAGGAACACCTGGAGCTTTCCTTGCCCATCAGCACTGGCACAAAAGGCTTTCTTTCCACCCTGATATGAGAACCAATCTGAGGCAAACTCTATCATGCTGAGACACTCATCCTCATCAACTGGTCACCTTCCAAGATTCATTACTTTCTGTTCAGAACGCTGTTCCACCACAACATCATTGGAACAGGGCAAAAGCAATTTCAAGACACAGAGATCCTTTAACATTCATTATCTTGCACCTTACATTGAAGGAAAATTCTTCATCATTGGAATGGCTTAATAGTCCATTCACTGATTCCCTGGCACCAGTACCTGAAATATGACAATGATAACACACGGGGACCTCAGCATCACTACCAAGCCCAGAGCGATTTCCTGTCTAGTACTATGAAGGACACCCACATCTGCAGTTACCTGGAATTTGACAATGTTCAAGCAGATGTCTGATTTTAAGGGCCCAAAGTGAGCTCTGAGTACCTTTTTGAAAAGAAGGCCCAGAAAAAGCTATCTCGTTCTTGTAAGTTTTTTCATGTCCATTTGCACAATAGCCTTGTCATTGTATGACCCAGGGTCCATTGCCTCTTCAGAATCCTCTGACAGCCCCAGGGATTGCCACTGAACAATAAATGGGACCTCTTGAATAGACAGATGCATAAATGCTCCAGTATATGTTTCCAATACTCACTGAAGAAAATGACCTCTTGATTCGCTTAATTCCCTACTGCATCTAGTATGAAATGCGTGAGATCTGTAGGCTAAAATTCAAAAGCACGTGGTGCTTTCTCATGATAGAAAAAAATGCATTGAACATCACAAATGTAAAATGAAGGCAGAATCATCAGAAGGTTACCATCAGTCAACAAATATATACCATACCAAAGTCAGGCTCTGAACCCTACACTTGTCAAGTCCTATAGTGGATGTGCACCCAGAAAAGATGAAAACATCTACTTATGCACATGCTCCTGACATCCAAGTGGATACTGAGGATTGTGTGGTCCACAGTGGCATCCAGTTCCCTGATTCTTACCTGACATTTGCATAAGGTTCCATCTATCTTTCTTGGTATCCTGTACTTCTCTTCAAGCGAGCCTGGAAAAAACATAGAGAATGCCTCCATCCCAGGCTCCTAGGGCAGAGAAGCTCAGTGGATCCCATCACCCTGAAGGAAGTTCCCTCACCACCATCCCAGGCTCCTAGGGCAGAGAAGGTGAGCCCCAAGGGCGCCACAAGCACTCCCTCCCATGGAGATGAGAAGACACATAACAAGTCTCAAAAACAGACTTCTGGATCACCTACAGCAACCCCAAAGGGAAAGCAGATGGAACAAGCTGATACTCAACCACCTGGACTCTCTGAACTGGCAACAAGAGAGGATCTGGGAAAAATGAAATCAGAAATAATTACTCAGAAAACAGCAAAGATTTTGCTCATGGTGCAAGACATGATTAATAAGTCCAGAGAGGACACAGATAAAAAAAATAGAGGAACTGAGGAACATGATAGAATCCCAACACAGGAAACAAATGGAATCCATAAAACAGATGCAAACAGATTTCCAGGAGATTAAAAACTCCATCGAAAGTCTGCAGAGCAGAATGAACCAATGTGAGGATAGAATTTCAAATATAAAAGATTGCAGTTAGTGACCAGGAAAATAAAAATTGCTTTAAAATTGTAAAGGAACATGACAAATCAATCCAGCAGCTGCTAGACGATGCAAAGAAGAACATAAGACTGATGGGAGTCAATGAAGAAACAGGAGAGAGTGCAGATGACATAAAAAAACTCTTCACAGAAGTGATGGCAGAAAACTTACCAAGGAGGGGAAAAGAACTTGACAAACAGATAAGTGAGGCATATAGTACTCCAGCTAGCCTTAATCAAAAAAAGTCTACACACAGGCATATAATAGTTAGGATTCCAGAAATCCAACAGAAGAATAAAATTCTATAAGCAGTGAGAGAAAAGAAACAAATCACATACAAAGGAAAGCCCATCAGAATCACAGCAGACTTCTCAATGCAAACCTTCAAGGCAAGAAGAGCTTGGAGTGATGTATTTCAAGCCCTAAAGGAAAACAGCCTCCAATCCAGATTGATGTACCCTACAAAATTATCTTTCAAAATTGATGGAGAAATAAGATACTTTGATGATAAAGAGCACCTCAGGAACTTCATGAATACCAAACTGGCACTCCAAAAAATTTTAGACAACACTCCAGGAAAAGACAATGAGGATCACAACCCCAGGAAATCCAGCAGAATGAATCCATTGGGCATGACAAATCAAAAGCAAAGGGGGAGAATCCAAAAAAAAAGAAAAAGTCATGACAAGGCTTTTAAAACTTTTAACTTCATCTCCCTAATGAGTGTATAATTCAATCTTATTATTGTACTGATTAGTATTTTTCTGATTCTAGAGTTGCACACCATTCCTTGTGCTATACTGGCTATTTATCATCTTCTTATGTCTACATTTTAATTGGGTTGTCTATTAATGAGCTCTAAGAATTCTTTATATATTCTGCTCATAGGTTATATGTATGGTAAATATGGTCTGTTTAAGGACTACTTTTAATTTTAATGATGTCATTTAAAGTTCTAAATTTTGGTGGAATCCCATTTATCAATTTTTTCTTTTATACATCATGTTTTTGTATCCTAGGTAGTTCTTGCCTACCCTGAATTCATAAATATTTTCCCTTATAATTTCTTCTTAAAGTTTTATACTTTTAGGCTTTCTTATTTAGGTTCATAGATCCCTTCAAGTTATTTTCATATATGGAAATAAAGGGTTGAGGTTAATTTTTTATATACGGATACCAGGTGTTCTAGTGCCATTTGCTGAAAATATTATCTCTTCCTCAGCTCTTGAATTGAGTTTATATTCTATAAAATCCAAATGTTAAATAATCTTTGAAAACTCAGTGGACCATATATGTGTGGTTCTATTTCCAGATTCTCTGTTTTATTCCAATGATCTATATGTCTTTCCTTACACCAACACTGCCTTGATTATTGTAGCTTTAAAAGAAGTCTTAAAATTAGATACTAAACATCTTCCAACACTGTTTTTGTTTTTGTTTTTGTTTTTAACTTTTCCAGGTCCTTTGTACTCCTACATAACTTTTAAATTTCAATATCCAATTCTTCATTTATAGCAAGTATACACAGACCTGTATTTTTATATATACCTTGTGTTTTCTAATCCTGCTAAATTCAAGTACAAGTTCTAGAGGCTCCTAGAGATTTCTTAGTATTTTCTCTGTAGATGATCATTGCATCTACATATAAAGATTTTGCTTCTGCCATGCCAATCCTATCCTAGTTGTGTCATTTTATTGCCAGACTATTTTGGTGGGGACTAGGTTTCAAAGTTTAATGGACAGATAAAAAGTAAGCATATCTGCCCTTGTTCCCCACTTTAAGGAGAAAGCATTGTATCTTCTCCATTTATATAAGGCATTCTAGCTGGAAGTATGGAGTACATGTCTTTAATCTGTTGAGAAGGTTCTGTTCTACTTCTGGTCTCCTGATAGCTTTTACCATGAACAGCTGTAGAATTTAGTCCAATACTTTTTCTCCAACTAGTGACAGAATCATACAGCTTTTTCCTTTCCTCTGTTTAAATGATGACTTTTGGGGGTGGATCTTCCAATGCTGAACCAACACTGCCATCCCTATAACAAAACCACTTTCTATATCTTGCCAGATCTGACTTCCAACAGTTTGTTTTGTTAAACAAATTTCTATCTATGTTCATACTTTTTTCTTCTATTATCTTTATCCAGTTTTAGGATTAGCACAATGTTGAGTTCCTAAAATGAGAGGAGAAGTGTTCTTCTTTCTGCTTTAATTGTTTGATATAATTTATCCGTTAAAATGTTTATGAGCCTGCTGTTGTCATATAGGTAGGTTTTCAAGCTAGGAATATACTTTCTTTAATAGGTGCTATTCAAGTTTTATATTTCCTCCAGAGTTAGTTTCATTAATTTGTCTTCCAAGGTACTTCTTAGAAGTTGTCAAATTTATTTCAAAAAAGAGTTTTGTAATATGCTTTCTATATCCTTTTAAATTCTGTAAAATCTGTGGTAATGTCTCCTAGCACTTAATATTATAATTTTTAAAATGTATAACTGATATTGTGTAACAGGAAGAAAAGGTCTAAAAGACCAGGGGAATTTTGAGGGGTAGGGGAAGGAAAAAAAGGGAATGGAAAAAATATGAAAAGAGGAAAATAATTGGAAACAAGGTCTTTGCAAATAGGGAAGGGAGGGCAAGGGAAGGGGGAAAAAATAAGAACCAAGATACTCATGTAAAGGTACAAGATCCCAATGATGAATGTAACTGTATTTTATACCGAAAATGTACCAATAAACTTAATGAGAAAAAAAAAATACCTGACACGCTAAAAAAAGAAGTAGAGAAGATGGTTTTGGTGTAGAGCCAATGAGCATTTTGTTGTCCCTGAAAACAAATGAATGACACTGAAAAAGCTTACCTGGCTGTTAGGATGATAGCTCTGGGATCAATCCTGTCCTCAGAGTCCGACCTCTGAATTGAACACTGCAAACCCTCCAATCCTTACAGCTACATGGGCTGGGCCTCAATAAGCAAAAAATCCTGGACAGAATCACTCATTTCATGCTCATGGTTTTGAATCCATTTTGCCTCACTCATGCCGATTGTTCCCTTGATGATAGTCACAATGCAGAACTCCACCATGTCTCATCTGAGCCCCTTGAAATCAAAGAGAGGCAGGGAATGTGGAGGGATGCCTTTGTCACTTACTTGTGGGGCCTGGTTGGTGGCCTAGGCCAAGGCCCACACTTATCTGATATCTGTGAAAATCTGCATGAGTATGTTATACTCATCGCTGTGACATCAGGATCCACATGAAGATAAAATCAGGAATACTGCTTTAGGCCATAGCTCCTTGTATCAGTACAAGTGAGAATTACAAAGATCATTGTGTTTCTTTGAGAAGGCCAGTTTCTCTATGTGGATCCTGGTATTACTTCAGAGACAAAGCATGGTAAAAGAAATCTGCAACTTGCAACAGACAAAGTCACTAGTAGTGTAAACCTGGATATTAACAGGAATCCCTGCCTCTCCATACACAACAGTAGGCATAGAAAGCCCCTCAAAACCCATGTGTCCTTCCTAAAATGTGATGCTTGCTAGTTGATGTTGGAAAGATGCTCTTGTTTTACCTTTGTTGTCACGTATGTCAAAAATCAGGGAAAAGGAGGACTAATGGCCTTCTTCAAATGTTCATTTGAAAAAAAGACAGTGTCCCATGGCTGAAGGTGGCAACAACTTGCAAACCAGATCACCAGCCAAGCCCTTGCCAGGGTATCTGGAGAAGAAGCATGGTAACACCAGGTTAGGCACTGGCTTCTTTTCCACCTCACTGAGGAACATCAGGGGCTAAGAACCGGCCTGTGTCCACACTAGGACTTATCTGAACATCTGCAATGTCTTTGCAAAAGAAGTTCCTGCATGGCTGCAAACACCTACTTGATGAAAAGCCCAACAGTACCATGTGAAAACTACGTTGTGGAATATACACTTTGTTTGGCAACAGCAACTGTCTCTTTCCTTGGCCATTACTGGTACCACAAAAGGCTTTCTCTCAGCACTGATACTAAAACAATTCTGAGGCAAACACTGTCATTCAAGACACTAACCCTCATCAACTGGCCACCTGCCAAGATTCTTTTTTTTACTTTCATATTTGCTTGTATTTTTATTTAAAAATACAGAGAAGACATCTTAAAATCTAATAAAAATGATTATCTATGGAGAAGCAGCTGGAATCCAAATAAATGAAGAACAAGGTAGAGCTGCTGAGTCTTTTTATCACTGTATAGTTTTAAGATTTTTATATTCTAACATGAAAATATATTATATAGAAAACTCACCTGCCAAGATCCTTGTGCTTCCTGCTCAAAAGGCTGCTGCACCACAGTGTCACCGGACAGGGAAAAGGCAACCCTAAGACACACATTCGTGTTTCCACAAATTACAAAGGCAAACTCCTGGTAACTGGATTGGCTTAATTCCCCTTTTATCACTACCCTGGGCATTTTCACACAACCCATGGTCCAGAAAACACCGTGGGCGGCTACCTTCACTTACCAAAGTCCATGCAATCCTGTCTTATGCTGCATGTGAGACCCACACCTACACTTGACTGGATCTCAGATAAATTCACCAGGATGGCACATCATGGCTTACTGTGATTTCTGTGTCTCTCTCTGGAAAAGATGTCCCTGAATTATTATCCTTTACTGGGCCTTATTCCATGTCCATCTGCACAATGTCCATGTCATCGTTACCTATATAGTCCAAAATCACAACCAAAACCCTATATGCCCACAGAGTAATTGTTGTGCCAGAACAAATACATACTTTTGAGAGATATTTGCCCAACTGCTCAAGCCATACTCTAGGAATCCATCTTATGGCAATGACCTGCTACCTAGCTTATTGCCAGAGCAGGAGCAGAATCAAATGCACAAGATCTTCCAAATGGGATTAGGCAGCACCTGGTGCTCCTTCATAATAGCAAGAAGGCACTGAACTCCAACTTGAAAAATAAAGGGGGTAACCATGAGAGGTTTGCCATCAGTAGTCAAACGTATACCAAAAAAAGGCTCTGAGGATTAATGGGGCACAGGCACCAAAACCCACAATAGGCAAAACCTAAAGTGGGTGTACACCCAATAAAAATATGAAATACCATGTTGTGCATATGTGGCTGCCATCCACCTGAAAATGAAGGGCTGGCTATGTGGTCTCTGAACATATGTCAGCACCTTGATTCTTTTTTTTTTTTTTTTGGTACCAGGGATCAAACTTAGGTCCTTGTGCTTGCACAGCAGGCAGCGAAACCACTGAGCTAAATCCCCAACCCCTACAGCACCTTGATTCTTAAATGACACTTGCATTACGTTCCACCCATGGTTTTCTCAACATCTTTATTGTCTCTTCAAGGGAACCTGGAAAAAACATGGAGAACAGGGCTTCAGTGTACAGCCAATGAGCATTTCTGTACCTCTGTTAAGCTCTGAATGACACTGGAAACTTACCTGGATGCTGGGGTGGTTGCCAGGGAAATATTCCTGTCCCAAGAGTCCAATCTCTCCTTCCTTGACACCTACAAAATCTACTATGCTTACTGTTCCCCAGGCAGTGCTTCAATAAGTACGAAAACCCTGGATAGAATCCCCCTTCAATACTCACCGTTCGTGGAACCATTTGACCTCTTCCATGCCAACTGGCCCCTTAAAAACAGCAGCATCAGTAAGGTCTCCACTCTTTCTGACCTGAGAAACTTCAAATAAAGGAGTGACTAAGGATGCCTAAGGACACCTTTGTCACTTACCTGAGGAGATGATGGGATCGATCTCACTGAACCTTGATCAACCCCATGTGTAGCTGAAATCTCATCAGCATCAGCATCACTGCAAAAAATACATTGAGAATACTGCTTTAGGCCATAACTCCTTTCACCAGCACATGTGAGAATTGTAGGCTCACTTTTGTTGTACAGACCACTTGCTTCTGTACCTGGGTCCTTGTGAAACTCCACAGGAAAACCTAGTAAGAAATCTTACTCCCCTGAATGGAAACCTGAAAAAGTTGCAAAGATCCATGTCCAAAGTCATGGCACCTGGGCTTAGTAAAGGAATCTCTGACTCTCCATATAGGAGCGCAAGCATGGGAAATGCCTTATGAACCAGCCATCCAGAACAAAGGATGCTTACTGATAACTACTGCGAAGATCCTATTTTCTACTTATTTTATCATGCAGGTCAAACGACAAGAAAAAGTCAATCATGCCCCCAAAATGCTCTTCCAATGTTTATGGAAAAAGTAAAAGGTGTTCAAGGACTAAAAGAGGCATTCTCACAAAATCTGATCACCAGCAGGGCTCTTCACAGGCTATTTGGTGACAAAATATGTCAAGACCAGGTTTGGCAGAGGCTTCTTTTAAACCTTGCTAGGGAACATCAGGACCCAGGAAACAGGCTATGTCCTTCCTTAGTAGGACTTACCTGATGATTTGCAACATCAACTGAAAATATTTTCTACACTATTTCATATGTTGCGTTAAGGGAAGTCCAAGAACACACTGCATAAATTTATTACATAATTCAGCATGCAGTTTGCAGGCAGGAACACTTCAACCTTTTCTTTGCCATCACCACTGGTACAATGCTTTCACTCCACCTTGATAACAGAACCAATCCATGGAGAATTCTATATAGCTGAGATACTCATCTTGATCAACTGCTCAACTGCCTCCTAAGCTGTCTGTGCTTCCTGTTCAGAAGGCTGCTCCACCACGTGATTGGACCAGGAAAAAAGCAACCCCCAAGATACACCAATCCCTCAGCATTCATTATGATGCACCCTACATCGAGGGCAAACTCGTTGCCACTGAATTGGCATATCTTTACCAGGGACTTGCACCCAAAGCATAGGGACCCCACCACCACTCACTGAAGTCCAAGGAGATCTCCTATCTGTTGCTGTGAGGGAGCTACACATCTGCAATTATCTGGCATCTGAGGATGTTAAAGAGGTTGTTTACCAATGTTCAAGGGCTCATGATGAGTTCTGGATCCTGCACTGGAAAAGATGCCCAAGAAAACCTGTCCTTGACTGCTCTCCTATTATGTGTCTATCTGCACAATATCCATGTCACCGTATCATTTGGGGTATATCACATCAGCACTACTGGACTTCCATGTGCCCACAAACTAGCCATGCAACAGAAACTGGGCTCACTTCTGATACCTGCTGAATTGCTCCAATCATTATTTCAGCAGCCAACCTACGAAAATGAGTTCTTACCCTGGTTTATTTCCCCCCTGGGACTTGTATGAATGTGAACGATATGCTGGCAGGTATTCAAAAGCACCTGGTGATCCATCACAATACCAAAAAGGCACTGAACACCCCACTACCAAATTGAAGACAGAACCATGAGAGCTTCACCGTAAGTACTCAAATCTATACTAGACAAAAGGGATCTGAGGGTTAATGGAGCATAGGCTTTGTACACTCAATTGGCTTTGTCCTAAGCAGGTGTGTACCCAGGAGACATAGAGCATCTCCTTATGCACATGGTTCTGCATGCCATCTTGGTACCAAAGAGTTCTTGGTAACCAAGAAGGTATCAGGACCTTGATTCTGACCTGACATTTGCATGAGATTCTGCCTACAGCCTTCTTGATACCCACACCTCTCTTTAAGGGAACCTAGAAAAAACACAGAAAAGATGGTATCAGTATAGAGCTGATGAGCATTTCGGTGCTGCTGTAAATCACTGAATGACACTGGAAACTTACTGGCTGCCAGGGAAACAGTCCCATTTCCAGAGTCAAAAATATACTACAAGGACACCTGAAAATTCTATGCTTTCTGGTCCTCAGGCGGGACCTCAAGAAGTACAACAACCTGAGGAGAGTCATTGCTTCAGTGCTTACCTTTGTGTCATTCTTTTTGATCTCACTCACGCCAAGTGCCCTGCACAGACAGTAACACTGGCCAGGACCTCATCCTTTGTGAACCGAGTGCTTCACATCCTGGAAAGGACAGGGAATGCTGAGGGACACCTTCTCACTACCTATTCACATGGAAGTGATGGGACCTCCCAATGCCCTAGACCTGAAATCATACTTACTTTTGTCTCTGAGAGATCCATATGCATTCACTGTATGCCTTCTTTTGACCCCAGGGTACCTGTGAAAAACACATTGGGAATCCTGCTTTAGGGCCCCATCCTTGCACCAGTGCAGCTGAGAACTGCGGTGGTCACTGTGTCTGTCTGTGAAGCCACGTGCTTCCTTCCTTGGACCCTGCAGAATTCCAGAAACCAAACCTGGCACAAAAATTCTTACTCTCTTGAACAGAAAGCTGGAGAGAGTTCAAGGATAACTATCCATAGTGGTAGAAGCCTGGCTGTTAACAAGAATCCCTGTATCTCCACATATGACAGGGAGCATGGAAAACAGCTGAGGTGCCAAGCATCCTACAAGAAAATGCAGTTCTTACCTCTGTGATCGAGAGGAGTTTGTTGTGCTTTTGTTGTCACAAACCTGAAACAGCAAGGAAAAGACTGAGGGTGGGAGGAAGCATCTTTTTCCACTGTTCATGTCAAAACGAGGTGTCCTGTGCACATGACAACATAGCACAAGACCTGACCAGCTGCTGGGCGCTTCACAGGATACCCAGTGACCAAACATGGTGACAGTAGGGTTAGGCCAATGTTTGTTTAGTACCCCATTTGGAGGTATCAGACCCCCAGGCCTAGCTTATTTCCACATCAGGACTGACCTGATCATCTGAAATCTCAACTCAAACATTATTTCTACATCATTAGGTATACATACCTAAAGGGAATTCCAAGAGCACCTGACCCTTTCCTAGGCCACTGGCACAAAAGGATTTTACTCTGCCTTCATAACATATGAAATCCAAGGGGAACTCTGCTCTCAAGACACTCATGCTGATCAATTAATTGGTCAACTTCTAAGATTCATGTACATCGTGCACAGAAGGCTGCTCCATGACAATATCACTGGACCAGGGAAGAAGCAATGCCAAGACACATGGATTCTTGAATATTCATTAACCTGCTCCAAAGCCCAAGGGAAAACTCCTGAATTTCTGAATTGGCTTAGCTCACCTCTTTTTTCCTTAGCTTTCTTGGACACCTTTACTTAAATATGACCATGAAACCTATAGGGACCCCATCATCATTTATTGAAATATGGAGAACACCACTATGGTTCCACAAGGGAGCCCCACATGTGTACTTTCCTGCCCATGTTGAATGGTATCGCCGACATTAAGGGCTCACAGTGACTTCTGGACACTTACTGAAAGAGATGCCCAGGAAAAACTATCATTCACCAATGCCCTCTTCCCTGTCGCCTGCAGAATCTGCAGACTGTCATATCATTTCAGCTCCATCACCACTCAAGACTCCTAATATGCTGCCATGCTGTACAAGAATAAATGGACACACTTGAAAAGAAACCCTCCAAACTGCTCTAATCCGTGTCTCAGGAACACATCCTATGACAATGCTCTTCTGCTCCACTTCATGACTAATGGCCTAGTAGGAAATGTATGAGATCTGCAGATGGTGATTCAAAAGCAACTGGTGCTCACTCATAATAGCAAAAAGGCACTGATCTTCACACTTGTCAAATAAAGCAAGAAACATTGGAGTTTTGCCACCTGTAGTCAAATACATACCATAAAAAAGCACCAATATGGCATAGGGCCTGAACCCTACACTATCCCAATTCCAAAGTGAATGCACACCCAGGAAACATGAGAAATGTCTCATTATACACATGTTCCCAGAGTCAAGCTGGGTACAGAAGATCACTTGGTCCCCAGTGAAGTGACAGCATTTTAGTATCTGGCATTTGCATGGCGTTCATGCCCCAGCCTTCTCAGACTCTCTATCCTTTCTTCAAGGGAACCCTGAAAAAAACATGGAAATGTGGGTGTCTGTATAGAGTCAATGAGCATATTGGTGCCCCAGTAAACCACAGAATAACACTGAAAACTTACCTGGTTGTGAAAATGAATATGGGGCAACAGTCCTCTACTCACATTTGAATGTCCCCCTCCTGCACAGCTTCAAACTCGCCTATGCTTACTGTCCTGGAAAGGGCCTCAATCATCACAACAAACCTGCACAGAATCACTCCTTCCATGCTCACGGTTTCAGCATCCATCTGATCTCACTCACACCAAAAGCCTCCCTCAGAGAGAGTGCAGCATCTAGGATGCTATCCTTCCTGACCTAAGCAAGTTCAAATCAAGGAGGGGGTTGAGAATGCTCTGTGACACCTTCTCACTGACCTGTGAAGGTGAAGGTGCCAGGACCTCCTTGGCTCCCTTTGAACAAGACCACACTTACCTTAGGCCTCTAAGGATCCGCAGGAGTACAATGGACACCAACTGTGGCATCAGGATCCCTGTGAAAACAACATCAACCACCTGGCCTTAGGCAACGCCTCCTTGCACAGGCACAAATGAACGTTGTGGAGGTCACTTTGTGTTTGAGAAGCCCACTTGCTTCACTACCTGGGTCCTTGCGATACTCCACAGACAAAGCCTGGTGAGAGAAATGTTTTTCTATTTAACCAAAACCTGTAGAAGATGCAAATCATCACAGATGTGGAAACCTTCATACTAAAAGGAATCCCTGGGTTTCCATACATGACAGAAAATGGATAGCACTTTGTGTACCAGCCACCTACAAGAAAACATCATGCTTGCCAGTAGCCATTGAGAAGAGTTTCTGGTTTTACCTTCGCTGTCACACATGTCAAACACAGGGAAAAAGGCCACCACAATCCCTCTTCAAATTTTTCTGGGAAAAGCAGATGATGTCCCACCGGAGAAGGCGGCAACATCTCAATCTGATCACCAGCCCAAGGATCCCAGGATACCTGGTGATGAAACATGGCAACACTAGGTTAGGCACAGGCTCCTTTTGATCATGTTAAGGAGCATCAGGCACTGAGAAGCAGTCTATGTCCACAATAGGACTAATCTTAATATCTGCAATCTCTACTCAAAAACTTTTCAGCCGAGTAGTATTTCATTATATATAGATACCACATTTTCTGTATTCAATCATAAAAAGAAACATGCTGTAATAAGTACATGTAGCCATTCCATAAGACTACTGTAAACTATGTGCACTGTAAACATCCAAAAATAAAATGAAAAAATAATAATTTAACATCCAAAAAATCCCCACTTCTGCACTACTGCAACATACCTTCTTGAAGGAAAGTCCAACAATACTACGGGAGAGGCATGTGACTGATCTTTCACTTTGCTCAGCAAGAACAACTGACCCTTTCCTTGGCCATCACCATGGCCCCAAACAGCTCTCATTCCACAGTGGTATCAGAACAAATCCAAGTGGAATACAATCATCGAAAGCCCTCATCCTTATCAACTAGATACCTGCCAGGATTCCTGTGCTTCCTGCTTGGAAGGCTGCTCCACCACGATGTCACTGGACCAGGGAAAAAGCAACCCCAAGAAACAAACATCTTTCAAATTTTGGGTTTCTGGATGTTACACCAAGGGTAGTCTTCTGCTTACTGCATTGGCTCAGTTCCACCTTCATTTCTTCCCTTGGTACCTGGACCCAAACCACAGCCACAATAACACACAGGGGCCCCACCATCACTTACCAAAGTCTGTGTTAATCCCTTGACTGGGGTTACAATGCAGCACTGCATCAGCACTTACCTGGAAGCTGGCAATGTCAACAGGATCCCCTCTTCCGGCTACCAGTGAGGCACAGACCTCTCACTGGAACAGATGCCCCACATATTTCTTCCACTACCCTTCCACTTTTCCATGTCTACCTGCACAATCTTCACATCATCCTACAGTTTATTGTCCACTGCTATTGCCTTGATCAGATTTCCAGATACAGAAGGAATAGCTGTGCAGAGTAAATGGACACGCTTCAGCAGATATTTGCCAAACTGCTCTAAGCCAGTACTCAGAATCCCCTGCTATGAAAATGAGCTGTTCTCTGACTTACTCATTTACTGGGAACAACATGAAATGCACCATATCTGCTGAAATGGATTCAAAAGCACCTGGTGTTCCTTTACTGCAGTAAGAAGTCCCTGAACACCATACTTGCACAAAACGAAACAAAACAAATCAAAACACAAAGGTAGAAACATGAGAGGTTCAAATTCAATCCTTAGATTGATACAGAACAAAAAGGCTCTGCACATGAGTGGGCACAGGCTGTGAAGAGTACACTAGCCAAGCACTGACCTTTGTACTTCCAGTAAACAGGAGACCATCAGCCTGTGCACACATACTTCTGTCATGTGCCCAGATGCCCAGGACCTCGTGGTGCCCAAGGAGATGGTAGCAGTGTGAGTCTCACCTGACAACTGCAAGTGCTTCTGTGTGTAGCATTCTGGGCATCCCACAGACATGATGTTGTCATTGCAGAGGCAATGAGTATTTTGGTGGCCCTGTAAACCACTGAAGGATATGGAAATCTACTAGGACACTGAGAGGGTTGCCAGGGAAATCGTCCTGCCCCCAAGGTCAATCTCTCCTACCTGGACACTTGTAAACTCTCTTGTGCACTGGACTCCCAAGGCAGGAGCGCAGTGATGTTCAAGGACTCATGGTGACTTCTCAACCCTTAAACTGAAGAGACCCCCAAGAAAAATGATCATTTCCCAATACCCTCTTCCATATCACCTGCACAATCTGCACATCATCCTATCACTTGAATTCCATTTCCACTCCCAAATCCTAGCATGTTGCCACAGAATAGCTGTAGGAGAATAAATGGATGCGCTTAAGGAGAAACCTGCAATTCTGCTCCACTCCGTGTCTCAGGAACCCACCACCCTGTGACTATGCCCTCCTGCCCCACTTCATTCCTAATGGACTAGTATGAAACACACTAGATTTGCAGATAGTGACTCAAAAGAACCAGGTTCTCATTCATGATTGTTGGGAGCAATGCTACGTAGTTCTAGGGAAAAATCATTTGGTTAGCCTAGTTCTCTTGCCTACAGCCCAGCTACACAATAACTCCAGTTTGGCCTCTGGTCACAACTGAGACTTGTGATCCAGTGATGCTGTGATTCTCCAGGACAAGAAACATCCTGGGAGAACAAACATCTGCTCAGTTCCTCATTGTTCTTGGACTGATTAACATCTTGTTTGCCAGAGATGTACTGAACTCTCTGCAAGCCTTCCGCTACACCTTGTTTATTCCAATGTGAACTATTGAACTCTCTGCAAGTCATTTGTTACATTTGTTTCTCCCGATGTACTGAATAAAAGGTGTGGTAAACTGGGGGCTTTTGTCTTTGCTGCCCAGAGCAGCACTGATCAGACCCAAAGCTCAGCTTCTTCTCAGTCTCATTTTTCTACCTTTCCTGTAATTCTCCATGTGCTGCCGTGGCTCACAGGAGACCAGGACTCACTGCAGAGGTTCTGGTAATGTCCCCTTCCCCTGTCCCCTACATATGATGGCACAAAGCACTGATCTTCCCACTTGCCAAATAAAGGAGGAAATAAAGAGTTTTGCTATGTGTGTCAAGTAAGTACCAGAAAAAAGCCTCACTGTGGCATCAGCCCTCAACCCTACACTATCCAAAGTCCTATAGTGGATTTACACACAGAAAACAGGAGAAACATCTCAATTTTGCACATGCTCCAACAATCCACCCAGACAGAAAAGACCATGTGCTCCCAGTGAAGTGACCAAACCCTGATCCTTACGTGACATTTGCATGAGGCTCCAGCCCCAGCTTTCTCAGCATTCCTATCCTTTCTTCTGAGGAACTTGTTAAAAATCACAGAAAACAGGGTGTCGGCATAGAGTCAATGAGAATTTTGGTGCCCCCATAAGCCAGTGAATGACACTGCAAACTTACTTTGATGTTGGGATAAATACAGGGCAACTGTCCTGTCCTGAGTTGAAGCTCTGCCTCCTGCAGACCTGCAAACATTTCTATGCTCACTGTCCTGGTCAGTGCCTCTAAATCACAGACAGCTACACAGATTCACTTCTCCCATGCTCTTGCTTTCAGCATCCATGTGACTGCACTCATGCCCAGACCCCCTCACAGAGTGCAGAGTCAAGAGGAGCATCTTTTCGAACCTGAGCACCTTCAAACCAAGGAAGGGCTGGAGAATGCTGAGGGACACCTCCTCACTGACTTGTGCACATGGCGGAGGTGGGACCTCCTTGATTTCCTTGGCCCAAGACCACACTTACCTTAGGTCTCTAGGAATCCTCATGAGTACATTAGACATCAACTGTGACATCAGGATCCTGTGAAAACAACATCAGGTATGCTGCTTTAAGAACTGTCTCCTTGCACTGGTACAAACCTGTGGACGATTCAAGGGTCAATCTCCACATTAGTGGAATCCTCCTTATTAAAAGGAATCCCTGGGTCTCCATATTTCACAGGGAACATGGAAAACACCTTATGCACCAGACTACCTACAAGAACATACTATGCTTACCAGTAGCCACTGGTCTGAGCCTCTTGCTTTGCTTTGTTGTCACACATGTGAAACACCAGGGAAAAGGGTGAGCAGGAGCTCTCTTCATATCCTCATGGAAAAAGAAGAATATTTTCCATAGCTGAAGGTGTCAACAGCTTACAAGACCTAATCACCAGTTGAGTCCTTCCCAGGATACCTGGTGACAAAGCAATACCAGGTTAGGCACAGCCTCTTTTTCAATCTCTCTGTGGAACATCAGGCCCTGAGAACCAGCCCATGTCCACATCGGGACTTACCTAAGTTACTGCAATCTCTACGCAAAAACTTTTCTGCCAAGTAGTATTCCATTCTATATAGATACCACATTTTCTTTATCTAATTGTAAGATGAAAGAAACATGCTGTTACATGTACATGTAGCCATTCCCCAAGAGGCTTGTAAACTACATGGACTGCAAAGATGTACAAATAAAATGAAAAAATAATAATTTAAAACACACAAAAAAATCCTTTTCTGCATTGCTACATATACCTTCTTGAAAGCAAGTCCAACAGCACCATGGGAAAATCAGGTCATTGATCATGCACTTTACTCAGCAAGAACTGTCTTTCTTAGCCATTACCATAGGCAAAAAAGGCTTTGAGTCCATGTTGATTTCAGAACAAATGCAAGTCGAACACCAAGGCACCCATCCTCATCAAATGGCCCCCTGCCAGGATTCCTGTGCCTCCTGCCCAGAAGGCTGCTCCACCACAATGTCACTGGACCTGGGGAAAAGCATTCACAAGTCACAAGGATCCCTCAAATTTCAAAGTTCTGCAGGTTACAACACTGGTAATCTCCTAGTCACTGCATTGGCTTAATTCCACCTTCATTGCTTCTCTTGGCCTACACCCAAACCAGAGCCACAATAACACACCGGGGCCACACCATCACCTACCAAAATCTATGGAAATCCTCTGACTGGGGATACAATGTAGTACCACATCTGCACTTACCTGGAACCTGGCGATGTTAACAGGATGGCCTCCGTGGCTACCTGTGAGATTCAGACCCCTCAGTGGAATGGGTGCCCTATGTATTTTATCTGTAACCTGTCTACTTTTCTGTGTCCACTTGTACAATATCCACGCTGTCCTACCATTTACTGTCCATTGCCACAATCTGATTCCCTAGTACTGAGGAAGTAGCTATGCAGAGAAAATGGACACACTTGAGGAGATACTTGCCAAACTGCACTAAGAAATTAATGAGGAACCCACTTTATGACAATGACCTGTTCCCATACCTATTTTCATACTAGAAACAGTATTACATGCACCGTATCTGCTGAAAAGGATTCAAAATTGCCCGGTGCTCTCTGACGGTAGCAAGAATTTCCATACTTGCCAAAAAAAGGCAGAACCATGAAAAGTTCACCATGAGTACTCAGATCCATACTGTAGAAACACTCTGAGGGTGAATTGGGTATAGGCTGTGAACTGTATGCTAGCCATGTCCTGATGTTTGTACTTCCATTAAAGAGGAGAACATCACCCTATGCACATGTTCCTGATATGGCCCTGGATACCAAGGACCACGTGGTCCCCAAAGAGGTCCTAGAAGTCTGATTCTTACCTGATAATTTCAAGGGTTTCTCTACACAGCATCCTTGGCATCTCACCACTCTTCCAGGACACCTAAAAATACACAGAGAAGATGATTTCAATGTGGAATCGATGAGTGAATTTACAGGCCCCTGTAAACCACTGAATGACGTGGATATTTACCAGGATGTTGATATGACTGCATGCCAGAGTTCAATTTCTTCTGCCTGGACAGCTGAAAACCCTCCTGTACACTCTGGTCCTGAATCAAGACTTCAAGAAGCACAAAACCTACTCAGAAGAACTTCTTTAATGCCTACCCATTCCTCGTCCAATTGACCTCACCCATCCTAAAGCCGCTTGACAGACAGCAATACCTCAAAGGATGACATCCTTTCTGATTTTAGCCCCTTCAAATAATGAGAGAGCCTGAAAGGCCCAGGAAAAGACTCTCATGTACCTGTGCACAGGGAGGTGGTGGGACCTCATTGGATCATCAGCCTAAGAATACACTGACTTGAGGCCTCTAGAAATCCCCACGAGTGTGTTGTGAGCTTCCCTGTGATGACAAGATCCTTGTTACAGACACAGCAGGAATGCTCATGGAAGCCACTGTGCCTTGCAAAAGCACATTTGAGGACTGCAGAGATTACTGCATTTCCTCAGCTCACTTGCTTCACTACATGACTGCTATGGAAAATGTTACAAATTTGAATGAAATCCTGCAGATGTTGCAGGTCAATTCCAATATGGCGGGACCTGGATTCATTAAAAGGATCCCTGACTTTTCATATAAGAGTGCAAGCATGGAAAATGCCTTATGAATCAGCCATTGTTTAAGAATAAGTGACGCTTACTGGTAGCTACTGCAAATGGCCTCTTTTCTACTTACTTTATCACAGGTCAAACAGCAAGAAAAAGCCAATGTTGTCCAAATATGCTCTTCCAATGTTCATGAAAAAAAGAAAAAGGTGTTTAATGATTTAAAGAGGCAATGTCACAAAATCTGATCACCAGCAGGGCCCTTCCCAGGCTATTTGGTGACAAAACATGTCAAGACCAGGTTTTGGAGAGGCTCCTTTTGACCTTTCTAGGGAAAATCATAGCTCAGAAAATAGGCTATGTCCTTCCTACATGGGACTTACCTGATGATTTGCAATATCAGCTGAAAATATTTTCTACATTGTTTCATATGCTGCATTAAGAAATGTCCAAGAACACCTTGCATAAACCACATCATTCAGCATGCAGCTTGCTCTGCAGGAACACTTGGCCATTTTTTTGGCCATCGCCATTGGCACAAAAGCCTTTTATTATACCTTGATAACAGAGTAAATCCATGGAGAATTCTATCCTGGGGAGACACTCATCCTGGTCAACTGGTTAACTCCCAAGATGCGTATGCCTCCTTCTGAGCAGGCTAATCCACCGTCATGTCATTGGTACAGGAAAAAAGCAATCCCAAGACAAGCAGATCCCTCAACATTATCATGCACCCTACACTGAGGGCAAACTCATTGTCCCTGGATTGGTATAGCTCCCCATTCATCACTTCACCAGTGGCTTGCATGTAGAGCATGGCCAGAAGAGCACACAGGAACCCCACCACCACTTACCGAGGAGATCCCCTATCTGTTGCTATGAGGGAGGCACACATGTGCACTTACCTGGTATCTGAGCATGTTCAACAAGGTCCCTGATGTTCAAGGGCTCATGGTGAAATCTGGATCCATCACTGGAATAGATGCCCAGGAAATCCTATCCTTTACTGTTCCTGTAATGTGTTTTTCTGTATAATCTCCACATCATCGTATCACTGGGGCTACATCACCACTACTTGACTTCTCCTATGTACCCTCATACTAGCCATGTAACAGGAACTTGGCTCACTTCAGGAGATATCTGCTGAAATACTCTAATCTATATCTTGGCAACCCACTGTTTGAAAATGAGCTCTTTCTCCACTTACTTCCCTACAGAGACTAGTATGAATGCATGGGATCGGTTGGCAGGGATTCAGTGTCACCTGGTGCTCCTTCACCATAGAAAAAGGCATCAAACACCGAACTAGCCAAATAAAGACAAAACCATGGGACTTTCACCTCAGTTACTCAAATCTACTGAGCATAGGCTCTGTACCCTCAACTGGCCTTGTTCTAATGCATGTGTGCAGTGAGGAGACATAGGAACATCTTGTAATGCACACATTTCTGAATTCCACCTGGATCCTGAGGAGTACGTGGTAAGCAACTAAGTACCAGGACCTTGATTCTCACCTGACATTTGAATGAGGTTCTGGCTACAGCCTTCTTGGTACTGCAAGAGAACCAAGAAAAAACATGGAGAAGATGGTGTCAGTATAGAGCTGATGAGCATTTCAATGCCGCTGTGTATCACTGAATGACACTGGAAACTTACCTGGATGCTGGGATGATTGCCAGGGAAGCAGCCCCATCCCCAGAGTCAAACGTCTCCTACCTGGACACCCGCAAATTTGCCTGTGTTTACTGGTCCTCAGGCAGGACCCCAAGGAGCACAAAAACCTGTAGAGAATGACTGCTTCAATGCTCACCTTTTTGTCATTCCTTTGACCTCACACATCCTTTGTGAGCTGAGCACTTCAAATCCTGGAAAGAGCAGGGAATGCTGAGGGACAGTTCACTACCTATGCACATGGAAGTGATGGGACCTCACCAATGCCCTAGACCCGAGGTCACACATACTTGCTGTCTCTAGGGATCCACGAGTTTACTGTACCAGGGTACCTGTGAAAAACACATTGGGAATCCTGCTTTAGGGCCCCATCCTTGCACCAGTGCAGCTGAGAACTGCGGTGGTCACTGTGTCTGTGAAGCCACGTGCTTCATTCCTGGGTCCCTGTAGAATTCCATAAACCAACCCTGGTATGAAAAAATCTTATTCTCTTGAAAGGAAAGCTGCAGAAGCTCCAGGGATAAATATCCATTGTAGTAGAAACCTGGAAATTAACAAGAATCCCTGTGTTGCCATATATGACACAGAACATGGAAAACACTTTACTTGACAAGCATCCTGCAAGAAAAGGCATTTCTTAACCATAGTTATTGGGAAGAGCTTTGTGTTGTACTTTTGTCACACATGTCAAACAACAGAGAAAAGACAAGTGGACCAAGGACCCTTTTCCAATGTTCATGACAAAATAAGGAAGTGTCCCATGGCTGAAGGTGACAACATCTCACAACACCTGATCACCAGCTGGGCCCTTCACAAGATATCTGGTGACCAAACATGACAACACCAGGATTAGGCAAAGGCTCCTTTTCTATTCACTATGGAATACCAGACTCCCAGACCAGTCCTATTTCTACATGGAGATTTAACTGACCATCTGAAATCCTAACTCAAAGTCTTTCCAAATTGTTCTACCTATCTACCTGAAGGTAATTTCAAGGATACCTGACTTTTTATTTAACCATCATTATTGGCGCAAAAGGCTTTTACTGCACTTTGATAAAAGAACCAATCTGGGGCCAGGGATTTAGCTCAGTGGTTCCATCGCCTGCCTCGCAAGCACACAGTCTCGAGTTCAATTCCCAGTACCAAAAAAAAAAAGAACCAATCTGAGGGAAACTCCACCATGACACTCATCCTGATGAACTACTCGCCTGCTAAGGTCTCTGTGCTTCTTGCTCAGAAGGCTGCTCTAGCAGCATGTTATTGGACCAGGGAAAAAGCAACCCCAAGATACATGGACCTCTCAACATTCATGATCTTGCACCCTACACCAAGGGTAAACTCATAGCCATTGAATTGGCATAGTACTCTATTCATTGCTTCCCTGGGCATCTGCACCCAAAGCATATCCACTACAATATACAGAAACCTCACCATCAGTTACCAAAATCCAAGGAGATTCCCTGTCCTGTGCTATGTGGGGCACCCACATCTGTACTTACCTGGAACCTGGCAATGTTCAATAGGATCACTGATATGCAAGGGCTCAAAGTGAGTTCCAGATCCATCATTGGAAAAGGTAATCAAGAAAACCTATCCTTTTCTGGTCACCTTTTCCATATACATCTACACACTCTCCATGTCATCCTATCAATTGGGGTCTATCACCAGAACCAGGCTTCTCCTTCCTGCATGCCCATGAACTAGCCACAGAACAGAAAATGGACACTCTTTGGGGATACCTGAAAAACTGCTCAAATCTGTGTCTCAGGAACCCACCTTATGAAAATGACCTCTTGCCCCACCTCTTCCTGTACTGGGACTATTATGAAATGCACAAGATTGCTGGCACAGATTCACAACACCTTGTGCTTCCTCTTGACACTAAGAAGGCACTGCACACAGCATTGCTAAATAAAGGTAAAACCATAAAAGTTTCCCATTAGTATTCAAATCTGCACCAGTCAAAAAGGCTCTGAGGATGAATGAACCATAGGCTCTGAACCCTATACTAGCTGGATCCTAAAGTGGATGTGTTCCCAAAATACATGAGAACATCTCATTATGCACACCCACCTGCCATATACCTAGATATAGAGGGCCACGTGGTCCCCAACAAGGTACCAGCCCCTGACTCTACCTGAGATTTCCATAAGGTTCTGGCCATAGCCTTCTTGGCATCCTTATCCTGTATTGAAGGGACCTGGAAAAAAATGAAGAGGGTGTTGGTATAGAAACAATGAACACTTCCATGCCACTGTACGCCACTGAATAACACTAGAAATTTACCTGGATGCTGGGATTTTTTCCAGGCAACAGTCCTGTCTCCAAAGTCAAACTTCTCCTAACTGGATACTGCAGACTACTGTCTGCTTACTGTTCCCAAGATAGAACCCCAAGAAGCACAAAAACCTGGACAGAATAGCTCCTTCAATATTCACCTTTTCATCATTCCTTTGACCTTACCTATACCACGTGGTCCACACAGACAGAAAAATTGCCCAGGACCTCATCCTTTCTGACCTGGGCACATTCCAATCAAGGAAGAGCCTGGGATGCCAATGGACACTTTCTCACCTATGCACATTGAAGTGCCAGAACCTTACTGACGCCCTGGAACCAAGATCACAGTTACTTGCTGTCTCTAGGGATCTGTCTGAATAACTGTATACCTCATTTTGACATCAGGATACCTGTGAAAAATGCATCAGAAATACTGATTTGGGCCGCATCTACTTGCATCAGCATGTGTCAGAAATGCAATTGTCACTGTGTTTGTTTGAGGCCACATGCTTCATTCCTGGGTTCCTGTGGAACTCCATGAACAAAGCCCAGTAAGAGAAATCTTACTATCTCGAATGGAAACCTGCAGAAGTTGCAAGGGTTAGTATCTGTAGTGAGGGAAATCTGGATACTAGCAGGAATCCCCGTGTCTTCATATCTGATAAGGAGCATGGAAAACCCCTTATGTGCCACGCATCCCGGGGGAAAATGCCATACTTACCTGTACCATCGAGAACAGTTCCAGGGTGTACGTTTGTCGTCACACATGGCAAACAGCAGGGAAAAGACAAGGGGGCCCAAGAACCCTTTTCCAATGTTAATGCCAAAAGGAGAAGGTGTCCCATGGCTGAAGATGGCAAGATCTCACAAGACCTGACCCTCAGCGGGGCCTTTCCCAGCAGACCTCATGAACACCACGCCAGGCAGCACCCTTTTCTGCCTCCCTAAGGATCATAAGCCTTTGAGGAGGAGGCTGCATGCACATTAGGAGCTGCCTGACAATTTGCAGTCTTGCCTCAGGTATCTTCTCCACCTCTCCGCACGCCTTTCTGAAAGGAAGTCCAAAAGCTCTATGTGAACTCGTGTCGGTCAGCACTTTGCTCCACAGGAATACCTGGCCCTTTCCTTGGCCATCACCACTGGCACAAAAGGCTCTTGCTCCACCGCGATACAAGAACCGATCTGGGGGGACACTACCATCCCCACGCATCCTCCTCAACTGGTCGTGTGTCAAGATTCCTGTGCTTCCTTTTCAAAATATTGCTCAACCATAATATTATTGGAGTAGCGGAAAAGTCATCACAAGACATATGGGTCCCTCAACATTCATTATTCTGCACACTACACCAATGGCAAACTCCTGGTCACTGAACTGGCTTAGGACCCCATTCATCACTTCCATGGGCAGCTGCACCAAAAGCACTGCAGGACAAAACACAGGGACCCCACCATCCGCTCACTGAAGTTCATAGAGATCCCCTGTCTATACTTACCTGGATCCTTGGTGATGTTCAAGGGCTCACAGTGAATTCCCAAATCCCAGTGCAAAAAACACCCAAGAAAACTTATCCTTTACGAGTTCCCTTCTGCATGACCACCTGCAGAATCTTCATATCATCATATCATCTGGAGCCAACTGCCACCACTGAACTCCTCCTACATGCCCACAGACTACCTGTGCAACAGTAAATAGACACTCTCGAATTAATACGTGCAAAATTGCTCCAAGCCATGTCTCAAAACCCCACCCTATGACAATGACCTCTTGCCCCTCTTATTCCCAGGAGAACATCTTACTATGCACATACTTCTGACATTTAACTGGATATAGAGGGCCATGTGTTCCCCAAAGAGGTAGTGATAGAGAAGTGCTATGCAATACAACAGGCCCTTCCCTTGCCTCCATTATTTTTTCCGGCAGAATGTTTTGTTTTGGAGATGTACGTTTGTGCTGCTGGGCTCCAGCCCAATGTATCAAAATGTTTTGGGACTGTTTGAACTGTGTAACTTTTCAGGAATGTTCTGTTAAGCTCTGCCCCCTCTCAGGAATGTTCTGTAACCTCCTTCCTGCTTCATTGAGCATGCTCGTGAACCCTGTAGATATCTGTATAGGGAGGCTCTCATTTTTGGCAGAGGGCTCAGACTTCTCTGAGCCTGCCAGGGGCTCACCAGCATAACAAAGGTTTTTTTCTCCATCCCTTCAATTGACCTTTGGATTCTCAAGTCTTCAAATTATGAGAGCTGAGTTCCAGAGCTGCCACACTGAGCCGTAAAGTTCAGCTGTACCTCTGAGCACAGCTGTGGCACTTCGCTGTGAAGTTCAGCTCTGGCACTTAGCTGTGACACTGAGCTATAACACTTGGCTATAGCACTAAGCTGCTTTGCTCTGCTGCAACAGTAGCAACACTAATTCTTAGCTGATATTGTAGGAGTTTACAGATGTAGCCGTCTTGGTATCCTTATCCTCTCTTTGAGGGAACCCAGAAAAAGTGGGAGAAGAGGGTGTCAGTGTAGAGTCCATGATCATTTTGGTGCCCCCATAAACCACTGGATGACAATGAGAACTTTCCCAGAGTAGAATCTCCCCTAAGTGAACATCTGCAAACCTTCTTATGGTTACTTCTTCTCAGGCTGGGCCTCAAGAAGCACAAAAGCCCAGACAGAATCACTCCTTTAATCCTCAATATATGGGCATCCATTTAACCTCATCTGTGGCAAGTGTCCCTCTACATCAGTAGCACTGCTGAGACAACATTCCTTCTGACCTGAGCACTTTCAAATCAAGGAGGGGCCTGGGAATGTTAAGGGACACCTTTGTCACTTGCCTGTTCATGGGGGAGAATGTGGGACCTCCTTTGTGCCTCGGGCTTGAGACCACACTCACGTGTCTCTGGCAACCCACATGCATACATTGTGACCTCACTGTGACATCAGAATCCCTGTAAAAGACACACCATGAATGCTGTTTTAAGCCATATCTCCTAGTACCACCATGTGTGAGAATCACAGAGGTCACTGTATTTGTTTGAGGAGCCCACTTGCTTCACTACCTGGGTCCTTGCAGAACTCCACCAACAAAGCCTGATAAGAGAAAAATTATCCCCTTGAACAGAAATCTGCAGAAGCTCTAATGGTCAATATCCACAGTGGTGGAAACCTGGATATTAACAAGAATCCTTCCCCCTCTATATATGACAGGGAGCACAGAAAACACTTTATGAATCAGCCATTCTGCATGAAAATGCAGTGCTTATCAGTAGCCACTAGAAAAAGTCTCTTGTTTTTACCTTTACTGTCACACATGTCAAAGAGCAGGGAAAAGATAAGGATGCCTAAGGCTGCTTTTCCAACATTCAGGACAAAATGAGAGTGACCCACAGCTGAAGGTGACAATATCTCACAAAATCTGATCACAAGCTGGGCCCTTCACAAGATAGCTGGTGACCAAACATGGCAATACCAGGGTTAGGCAGAAGCTCCTTTTCACACTTGCTAGGGGCATCAGGCCCCAAGAACCAAGCTTTGTCCGTGTTAGGACTTAGCTGAACATCTTCATTTTTGTTCAAAAACATTTTTTCCATTGCTGCATACAATTACCTGTGGGTAAGTCCAACAACACCATGTGAGAAGTACATCATTGCTCATGCACTTTGCTCTGCAAGAACACCTGGTTCTTATCTTGGCCATCAGAAATGGCACAAAAGGCTTTCACTCCACCCTGATACCAGAACCAATCCGAAGAGAATTCCGTCATCTCCAGATACTCATCCTCATGAAGTAGTCATCTGCCAAGATTCCTGTGCTTCCTGCTCAGAAGGCGGCTCCACCACAATGTCACTAGACCAGGGAAAGCACAATTCCATGACAAATGGGTCCCTTAACATTCATGTTTCTACAACTTTACACCAAGGACAAACTCCTGGCTACTGGATTGGCTTAGTTCCCCCTTCAATGCTTCCTTGGGCACCTGCACTCAAAGCACAGCCACAAAAACACACATGGCACCCACTGTCACTTACTGAAGTCCTTAGAAATCGTGTGTCTTATACTACGAGTGAGGCTCATGCCTGGACTTACCTGGAACCTGGCAATGTTCAATGGATTGCATTTCATAGCTCACTGTGAGTTCTAGGCCCTCACTGAAAAAGATGTCCCCCAAAATCTATCATTTACTGGTCCCCTTTTCCACGTCCACCTGGACAATGTCCACATTATTGAATCATTTAGGCTTCATTGCCTCTACTAGACTCCTACATGTGTGGTGAGTAGCCATACATTAAATGGACACTCTTGAAGAGATATATGCCAAACTCCTCCAAGCCATATCTCAGGAACTCACCCTATGACAATGACTTGTTACCTCACGTATTCTCCTACTGGTATGAAATGTATGAAACTTATGAAATTTCCCAACAAGGATTCAACAGCACCCAGTGCTCCTTCATGACAGCAAGAAGGCACTGAACACCACGCTTGTCAGATAAAGGGGGAAATATCAGAGGTTCCCCATCAGTGGTCAAATTTGTACTGGAAAAAAAGGTTCTGAGAGTAAATGGGGAATTGGCTCTGGACTGTACAGTAACCAAGATCTTCACTGAAGGCACCTGCAGGAAATGAGACTATCTTCTTATGTCCACCCTCCTGACATTCACTGATACAAAAGATGACATGGTCCCTAACGAGGTACCAGCAGCTTGATTCTTATTGGACATTTATATGAACTTCCAGCCACAGACTTCTTGGCATCCCTCTCCTCTCTTGTAGGAATCCTGAAAAGACATGGAGAAGAGGGTGTTTGTATGGAGCAAATGGCATCTCAGTGCCACCCAAAACCCTTGAGTGCCACTGGAAGCTTACCAGGATGCTTGGATGATTGCCAAGGAGACAGTTCTGTCCCCGGAGTTGAACCTCTCCTAAGTGGACACCAGCAAACTCTCTTGTATCTAGTTTTCCCAAGGCAGGGCCCAGACAAGCACAAAAACCTAGACAGAATCACTCCTTCAGTGCTCACCATTTGGGCATCCATTTGACAGTACCCATGCCAAGTGTCCACTCACAGCCAGTAGCATAGCCAAGGACTCCATCCTTTCCAGTCTGAGGACCTTTAAATGAAAGAGGGGGCCAAGAATGCCAATAGACTTCTTGGTCACTTACCCATGCATGAGGAGGTGGCAGAACATCGTTGGTAACCTGGACCCAAGTCCACACTTACTTGATGTCTCTAGGGATCAAGATGAATATGTTGTATGCCTCAATGTGACATCAGGATCCCTGTGAAAATCACATTGGTGATACTGATTTAGTCCCATCTCCTTGTCCCAGCACATCTGTGAACTGTGTAGGTCACTGTGCTGTTTAAGGAACACACTTCACTACCTGGGTCCTTGCATGAATAAGCCCGGGTGAAAGAAATCTTTCTCCCCTGAGGGGAAACCTGCAGAAATTGCAAATGTGAATTTCCTTTTGGGTTAAAAAAAAAAATCTCTGCCCCTCCAAATACATTGTTGACCAAGAAAATTCCACTATGAGCTAGTCTTTCTCCAAGAAAACGAGATGCTTATCCACAGACATTGGGAAGCATCTCTCCTTTTATGTTTAGTGTCATCCATGTCAAATAGCAGGTAAAAGACCAGTGTGCCAGCAATATATATCTGAGAAGCAAAGTCCCGTAGGTGAAGGTGGCCACGTCTCACAAGACCTGAGCACCAGCTGGGCCCTTTGCAGGGTACCTGCGCACAAAACACAGCAACAGCAGGTTACAGAGAGGCTCCTTTTCAACTTTACTAATGAATATTGGGCATCTGAACTGAGCTATGTCTAAATGAGAACATACCTGTCTAGTCTGAACACAAAAAAGTTTTCTGCCTAACTGTGTATACCTGAAGGAAAGGCCAGCAAGCCATGCTAAAAGCATATAATTTGGCATGCAGCTTTCTCTGTAGGAACACCCAGCCATCACCACTGGCACAAAAGGCTTTCACTCCACCACAATACCAGAAGTATTCTAAGGGGAACACTATCATTCAGAGACTGCATACCTCATGATCTGGTCATCTTCGATGATTCACTTGTGTTCTGCTCAGCAAGGTGGTCCTCTAGAAAGTCACTAAACTAGTCAACAAGAAATGCCACACCCCACTCCTTAGTATTTATTTTCTTGCACCATACACCAACAGCAAACTCAAAATCACTACATTGGCTCAGTTCTCCTCTTTGCTTCCCTGGGCACCTGCACTCAAGTATGAACATAACAATCCACAAGGACCACACAATCACTTACCTAAGCCTGTGGGAGATTACCTGTCTGATGGTAATACTGATGGAGGATCACACCTGCACCTACCTGAATCCAGGTGATTTTCAGTGCCATGACCTCTCATGGCTCACCATGAGCTCTGGAACCCTCTCTGGAGAGATGTACAAGAGAACCTATCCTTTACTGGTCCCTTTTCCTTTGTCCGCCTACATAATCTCACATCCTCTTATCATTCAGGGTCTGCTACAAACACCGGGGCCTCCTACCTGCCTTTGGACTAGCAGAGCAATAGTAAATGGAAACTCTTGAGGATATAATTGGTAAACGGTTCTCAGGAACCCACCCTATGGCAATGTCCTGTTGCCTTGCTTACTCCCCAACTGGGACTAGTATGAAATGCATGAGAACTGCCTGCATGGTTGTTATATTGCCTGCACTTACTCATGATACCAGGAAGGCACTGAACACTCCATGAGAGGCATAAAATGGGACATACCAGAAGCCTGCCATCAATAGTCAAATCTAAACTGGAAAAAAGGGCTCTGATGTTGAATGTTGCATCAGCTCTGAACCCTACACTAGCCAAGCCCTTCAGAGAATATGAATCCAAGAAACATGAGGATATTTTATTATGCACGTGCTCCTGATATCCATCAGGGTGTGGGAGATCATGTGGTCCCCAGTGAAATACCAGACCCTGCTTCCTCCCTGGCACTTGCATGGCTCCATCTACCAACTTCTTGTAGTACCAATCTTCTCATGAAGGCAACCTGGAAAGCACAGAGAAGAGGGTGTCTGAGGTAGAGCCGATGAGCACTCTGTGGAAAACCATTGTGTGACACTGGAAACTTACCTAGATGATGAGATGACTGCCAGGAAAACAATCCAGGCCCGGGTCCAATCTCTCCTAAGTAGAGACCTACACTCTCCTATGCTTGCTGCTCCCAGGGCAAGGCCCAACAAGCACAAAAACCTGCACGGAATCACTCCTTGAGTGCTCACAGGCTTGGCATCAGTGATTACCTCACCTATGCAAGGCATCTCCTCACAGGCATTGCCATGGTGGAGGACTCCATTCTTTCTGACTAGAGAAGCTTTAAATTAATGAGAGGGCCTAGATGGCTAACAGACACCTTCCTGACTTACAAATCGAACTGGAGTTAGGGACCTTACTAGTGGCCTGCGCTGAAGCCCACATTGCCGTAGGCTTCTGTAGGGATCCACTTGAGTACTTTGTGAGGGTCACTCTGATATCAAGAGGTCTGTGAAAAATACAACGGGGAAATACAAACTTAGTACACGTCTCCTTGTACCGGCACATGAGAGAATGGGGAGATCACTGTGTTTGTAAAGTCCACTTGGTTCATTACCTGGGTCCTGGCAGAACTCCAAGGACAGTGCCTGGTAAGAGAAATCTTACTCCCTTGAAAAAAACTTAAAGAAGTTCCAAAGATAAATATCTGTAGTGGTAGAAAACTAGATATTAACAAGGGTCCATGCCTCTCATTAATCACTGAAAGTATGAAAACCATATGTGTCCCAGCCATCTGACATGAAAATGGATGCTTACCCATAGTCATTGGGAATAGTCTCTTGTTTTACCTTGGGTAGCACACACCAACAAAAAGACAAGCAAAAAAAAGACAAGCAGGCCCAAGTCCAGACCAACAATGTTCATCACAAAAGAAGAAGGTGTCCCGTGGCTGATCAGTATGATGTCTCACAAGACCTAATCACTTGACAGGTCCTTCACAGGATACTGGAATGAAACACAGGGACACCTGTTTAAGCAGAGGTTCTTTTTTACCTTCCCTAAAGCATATCAGGTTGCATGAACTGGGCTTTTCCCCATCAGTACTTAGCTAACCATCTGTAATCTTAGCTCAACAGACATTTCTCCAATCTGGTGATACCTGAAGGGAAAGCCAACAACATTATACTAAAACCACATAATTCATCATGAGTTTGGTATGCAAGAGCATCTAGTCTTTCTGTTGATCATCACCACGGGCCCAACTGGGTATCACTCCATATGATACCAGAACCGATCTTAGGGAAACACTATCATCCCCAAATCCTCATCGTCATCATCTGTCACCTGCAGACATGCCTATGTTTCCAGGTTGGCAGACAGAACCACCATAATGTCTTGAACAAGGAAATAAGAAATCCCAGGACACTGAGACCCAACATTACTTTTCCTGCATCTAATCTCAACAGAAAGTTCTTTTTCACTGGATAGGAAAGCTCTTCATCACTTCCCTCTTCATTGCTTCCCTGAGCACCTGCACCCAAAGCCTGTCCACATCAACCAGCAAAGGCCAAAATAAAATTTACCTAAGCCAAGGAAGATCCCCTTTCTGGTGCTGTGACTCCACACCTCCAATTACCTGGAATCTGGCAGTGTCTAACTGGATGGCATCTCATGGCCCACTGAATTCTGGGCCCTTCACAGGAAAAGATGCCCAAGAGAACCTGTCCTTTCCTGGACCATTTTTCCTAGTCAACCTGCACAATCTCCACATCCTATCATTCAGGAGCCAGGACGACTAATTCTGACTATGAGCTATGGACTAGCCATGTAACAGAAAATGGACGCTGTTCCAATTGCTTCAAAACCTATCTCAGGGACTTACCCTATGACAATCATCTCTTCCACACTTATTCCTCTACGGGGACTAGAATGAAAAGCACAACATCTGTGGTGGATGCAAGAGGCCTGATGATGTCAAGAAGGTACTTCAAACCATACCTACCAAATAAAGGGGAAACATCAGTGGTTTGATATCAATAGCCAAATTTATACCAGGAAAAGGGATTTGAGGTTAAATGTGACATAAACTCTGAACTCTACACTAGCTAGAAACATCAGAGGAGGCACAACCAAAAATCATGAGAACATGCCATTCTGTACATGCTCCTGACATCCACTCAGGTATGGAAGATCATGAGATCCCAAATGGGGTGCCAGAATCATGATTTTTACCTGGTATTTCATGAATTTCCAGCCACAGTCTTCTCAACTTCCCTATCCTCTCTTGAAGGCAAGCTGGAAAAACATAAAGAAGAGGGTGCTGGTGTAGAACTGATGACCATCTCAGTGCCCACAAAAAGCATGGAGTGACACTGGAAACCAACCCAGATGTTGGGATGACTTCCAGGGAAGCAGTCCTGTCTCCAGAGTCAAAGCTGTATGAAGGGAACACCTACAAACTCTCCTATGGTTACTGATCCCCAGCCAAGCTGAAAGCTCAAAAACTTAGAATCACGCCTTAAATGCTCACCAGATCAGCATCCATTTGAACTCACCCATGCCACATATCTAATGGGTAGCAGCACTGCTCCATCCTTTCTGATCTGAGCACTGTCAAGTCAAGGAAGGGCCAGGAGTGTTGAGGGTTATCTACAACACTTACCCATGCCCTAGGCAGTAGAACCTTGACCACGGCCTAGGCCCAGGCCTGTATATACCAGGATGTCTGTAGGAATCCATCCTGTTATGCTGCATAACTCACTTGATATCAGGAGCTCTGTGAAAATTAGGGACTATTGATTTAGTCCATATGAGCTTACACCAACACATGTGAGAAATGCGGAGGTTACTGTGTTTGCAGAACCCCCGTGCTTCATTCCCTGGGTCCTTGTGAAACTCCAAAGACAAAGTCTGATTGAAGAATGCTTTCTCCCTTGAAGGGAAACCTGCAAAATATCCAAGGTTCAATATCCAAAAGGTGGAAAACTGGAAGTTAACAAGATTACTGTCCTCTTCATCTGTGAAAGAGAGGCATGAAAACCTCATTATAGGCCAGTATTATACATGAAAATGTGATACGTACCCAAGCCACTGGAAAGAGTCTCTTGTTTTATCTTTGTTGGCACATATGTAAAACAATGGGGAACAGACAATGGTGACCAAGTGCCCTCCTCCAATGTACACCTGAAAAATAGAAGACATCCCATGACTGAAGGCTGCAACATCTCATGAGACCTGATTATCTAGCCAGGCCCTCAGCAGGACACCTCTGTGCTGTTAAAACATGGCAGCACCAGATAAAAAGAAAGCTTCTTTGAACCTCTCTAATGAACAGCAGGCCCCATGAAGTGGGCTACATCCATGTTCTGGTTTACCTGACTATCTGCAATCTCACCACAACAAACTTTTCCTCATTACTGCTTATACCTGAAGGAAACACCAACTACACCATGCTTCAGCCACACACAACAGTGTACAGTTTGGTCTGAAAGAACATCTGACCTTTACATTGTCCATCACACTAGCACATAAGGCTTTCACTTCATCCATTTACCAGAACCACTGCAAGGGGACAACTTTCATCCTGAGAAAATAATCCTCATCAACTGGTCACCTGCCCACAGTCCTGTATTTCCTGCTCTGCAAGCTGGTACACAATGTTATTGGGCCAGAATACAAGCAATCCCAGGACACACTGACCTTCAATATTCATTTTCATGGACTTTCTACCAAAGATAAACACTGGGTCACTGGAATGGCTCACTTCCACTTTCATTGCTTCACTGGGGATCTGTACCCAAAGCATGGCCACAGCAACCCACAGGGACCTCACCATCACTTACTGATGACTGTGGAGATCCCCTGTCTGGTGTTGCAAGGGAGGCACACATATACACTTACCTGGAAGCTGGCAAAGTTCAACTGAATGGCCTCTCATGGCTCACCCTCAGTTCAGGAACGCTCACTGGAAGACACCTAAAATAACCTATCCTCCACCAGTCCCACTTTCCATGTCCACCTGCACAATATCCAAGTCATCCTGTCATGGTGGGGCCATCATCCATACCAGGCTTCCCCTATGGGCCCAGAGACTAGCCTTGCAACAGCAAATGGACATTCCCCTGGAGATACCTGTCAAATTGGTCCACTCCCAATCTCCAGGACCTGCTCAAAGACAGTGACCTGTTTCCCTGCCTATTCCCCTGGGACAACTCTAAAATGCATGAGCTCTCCAGGTAGGGATGTAATAGCTTCTCCTCTTTCACAATAGCAAGAAAACACTGAACGCTACACTTTAATAAAAAACAGAACACATATGAGAGATTTTTTATCAATAATTAATTACATATTGGAAAAAAGCTCTGATGTTGAATGTGGCATAATCTCTGAACCCTACACTAGCCAAGACCTTCAGAGTATACACATCTAGAAAACATGAGAACATCTTATGCACACACTCTCCTAATATCCATCTGGTTAGAGAAGATCACAAGATCCCCAATGAGGTATGAGGACCCTGATTCTTACTTGAGGTTTGCATGATGTTTTAGTCACAGTCTTCTACACTTCACTCCCTTCTTGTGGAGGGAGCCTGAAAAAATATGGAAAAGAGGGTGTCAGTATAGCATCTATGAGCATTTTGGTGCACAAGAAAAAATTTGAATGACACTAGAAATCTACCTAAACAGTGGGAAGACAGCCAAGGAAATACTCCTGTCCCAAGTCCCAACTCCCCTAAGTGGACACCTGCAAACTCTCCTATGTTTACTGCTCCCAGGGCAGGGCCACGACAAGCACCAAAACTTGGACAGAAGCACGCCTTCAGTGTTCACTAGTATAGTGCTCAGTGTTTCATCGTGCCCTCTAGACTGGCTGAAGATTCCTTCCTGTCTGACCTGAAAGCCTGCAAATCAACAGAGGGGACAGGATGAATGAGGGATATCTTTGTCACTTACTTGTTCATGTGGAGTTCATGCAACCTTGTTGGTGGCCTGGGCCCAAACACAGACCTGGAATCACCCTGAGTACATTGTGTGTCTCGCTTTGAAATCAGAAGCCCTGTGAAAAACACATCAGGGAATGATGCTTTGGCCCATGTCTCCCTGCACCAGAACATGTGAGGATTATGAAGGTTAGCGTGTTGCTTTGTGGAGCCCACTTGCTTCCTAACTTGGATCCTTGTAGAACTCCAAAGACAAAAGCTGGTATGAGAATGCTTTCTCCCTTCAAGGGAAAGCTGCAAGAAGTGCCAGATGTCAGTATCTGCAGTGGAGGAAATCTGGATATTAGCAAGAGTCCCTACTTGTCCATCTACAGCTGTAAGCATGAAAACACATAATGAGCCAGCCATCCTATATGAAAATAAGATGTTTACTGATAGCCATTGGGAAGAGACTCTTGTTTTACCTTCATTGGCACATGTGTCAAACAGCAGGGAAAGTGTAGAGTGCCTAAGTGCCCTCTTCTAATGTCCATCAGAAAGTACAAGGTGTCCCATGGCTGAAGGTGGCAACATCTCACAAGACCTGATCATCAGCCAGGACCTAAGTAGGATACTTGCTGATGAAACATGGCAATACCAGGTTAGGTAGTGGCTTCTTTTTTACCTCCCTAGAAAACTTCAGGCCCCATGAAATGGACTATGTCCATTTGAAGACTTACCTAACCATCTGCAATCTTGAGTCAGCAAATTCTTCATTGCTGCACATACCTGAATGGAAAGCCAACCATATCAATCTAAAACTTCATAAGTCAGCAGAGTTTGCTGCAAGAATACCTGGCCTTTCCATTTCCCTCACCACTGGGACAAAAGGCTTTCATTCTATCTGGATACCAGAACCTCTCTGAAGGATTTATTATAATCTTGAGACATTAACTCTCATTAAATTGTTACCTGCCAAGATTCCTTAGCTCCCAGCAAGAGAAACTACCAACAGTGTGAAGAGATAACCCATAATGTGGGAAAAAAAATTTTACCAGCTGTCCCTCAAACAAAGTTCTATTATAATATATAAAGAACTTTAAAAAAATCAGACCTCCCAAATTTAAAGACCCAATCCAAAAATGGGCATCTGAAATAAACAGTCATTTCTCAGACAAAGAAGCAGAAATAGTAAATAAACACATGAAAAAATGTTCAACATCACTGGTCATTTGAGAGATGCACATGAAAACAACACTGAGATTCCACTTCACTCCAGAAAGAATGGCTGCCATCACAAAATCAACCAATAACAAATGCTGGTGGGAGTGTGGGGAAAGAGGAACACTGCTCCACTGCTGGTGGGAGTGTAGACTGGTGCAAGCACTGTGGAAATCAGTATGGAGATACCTCAAAGAACTAGGATTAGAGGTCCCATTGGACCCATTCCCTTACTGGGTATCTTCCCAAAAGAATTATAAGAATCAGGGCTGGGAATTTAGCTCAGTGGTTCTGCCGCCTGCCTTGCAAGCACAAGGACATGAGTTCGATCTCCAGTACCAAAAAAAAAAAAAAAGAGAATTAAAAGAATCCTACCACAGTGATATATGTGCACCCATGTTCACAGCAGCACAGTTATAGTTAAAACTTGGAACCAACCCAATTGCCCAACAGGAGACTGCATAAAGAAAATGTGGGTTTTTTATAAAATGGAGTGCTACTCAGCCATAAAGAATGAGGAATTAGAGACTTTTGTAGCTAAATGGATGCACATTGAGATGATACTCTTAAGTGAAATAAATACAACAGACTTGTAAATACCAAATAGTTTCTCTGGTGTAAGAACAAAGTGTAAATAAGGATCAAAAGGCAAAACAGATAATGTAAAATAGGAAAAAAAGGTCCAAAGGGGAAGGGGAAGTAGGAGGGAGTGGGGAAAGGAAAGAAGGGAATGGAATTAATATGAGAAAATTAAAAAATGGAAACAAAGTCTTATGAGAAAAGGGAAAAATGGAAACAAAGTCTTTGTAAATAGGGCGGGGTGGGGGGAGGGGTTGCAGGGAGGCCAGGGGAATGGGGAAAAAATAAGAACCAAGATATATTATGTGAAGGTACAAATTTCCAGTGATGAATGTCATTATATTGTATACCTAAAATGTATCAATAATATTAAAAATATATTCCTGTGCTTCCCTTTTGGACTGGACCAGAAATCAGCACTCCCAGAATACACAGACTATCAAGATTCACTTCTTGCACTGCACAGCAAGTGCAGACTCATGGTGACTGGATTGACTCAGCTCACCTTCCCATTGCTTCCCAGGGAAACTGTACCCGAAGTGCAGACACAATGACCCAGGAGGGCCCTGCCATCACTTACTCAGCTCTGCGGGCTTGCCTTGTCCAGCACTGGGATGGAGGCACACAACTCCATTTATCTGGATCCAGGCAATGTTTGATGTTAGGCCTCTCATGGCTCATGGTGAGTTTTGAACCCTTGACTAGAAAATAATTCCCAGGAGAACCTATTCTTTACTGGTCCCCTTTTTCATGTCACCCACACACCTCCCATGTCATCCTATTATTCAGGAACCATCAGCACTACAAGTTTCCTCCTAGAAGCCCACAGAGTTGCTGAGCAACAGTAAATGGACACTTTTGAGGGGATACCTGCCAAACTGCAACAGTTCATATTTCAGGGACCCTCCCCACGACAGTGATCTGTTGCCCCCATTGTTCCCCTACTGGGACTAGCACAAAATGCAGATTTGCCAGCAGGAAAGCAATCATACCTGGTACTCCCACACGAAATCAAGAATGCACTGAACATCATGCTTGCCAAATAAAGGGGGAAACATCAGAAGTACACCATGCTTGCCAAATAAAGGGGGAAACATAAGAAGTTCACCATCAGTAGTCAAATCTATACTGAAAAAAGAGCTCTGACGTTGAAAGTAGCATCACCTCTGAACCCTACACTAGCCAAGATCATCAGGAGCTGTGCGTCTAGCACACATGAGAACATGTTGCTATGCATACCCTCCTGATATCCACCTGTACACCAAAGAGGTACCAACACCCTGATTCTTACCTAATGTCTGCATGAAGTTTTGGCCACACTTTCTGGGAAGCATTAACCTCTCTTGAAGGGAACCCGGAGAAAACACAGATAAGGAGCAGTCAGTGTAGAGCAGACAAGCAATTCGTGCATAAGAAAATCACTGAGAGGCACAGGAAACCTACTTGGATGCTGGCAGGATTGCTAAGGAAATGGCCTCATCCCCAGAATCCAACCTTTCTTACATGGACAACTGCAAACTCTCCTAGCTTACTGCTCCCCAGGCAAGGCTGAAGTCAGCATAAAAACGCAGACTCACTCCTTCAATCCTTACAGGCATCCATGTGACCCTGCCATTCCCAAGTGTCCCCTCACAGCCAGTAGTATGGATGAGGGCTTTACCCTTTCTCACCTGATCACCTGCAAGTCAAGGAAGGGGACACAAAGACTGTGGTCCATCTTGCACGTGGAGGTCACAGAAACTGGCCCATGGCCTGGGCCCAAACCCGCATGTATTTGATGTCTATAGAGAGATGAGTAAGTGTGTGGTAGGGCCCCCTCTAACATCAGGAAGCCTGTGAAAAACATATCAGTTAAGACTAATTTATCCGTGGCTCTTTGCATGAGCACTTGTGAGAACCTCAGAGGCCACTGTTACTGATTACTGAGCCTACACCCTTCACAGCCCACGCCCTTGCAAAACTCCAAGGAAAAAGAATGGTAAGAGAATTCTTTCTTGCTTGAAAGGAAACCCTGCAGATGTTCTAAGGGTCACTATCTATAGTGGTAGCAACCTGGATATTAGCAGGAATCCCTACCTTACCACCTAGGATGGCAAGCATGAAAACTACACTGTTGGCCAGCCATTCTCCATAAGAACGAGATGCTCACCCACAGGCATTGGGAAGAGTCTCTGGTCTTACCTTTGTTGGTCCATGTGTCAAAGAACAGGGCAAGGAGAAGCATGTCCAAGTACCCTCCTTCGTTGTGCATGCGGAAGGATGAAGATGCCTATGGCTGGTCACCAGATGGGCCCTCAATGGGAAGAGCCTGATGAAACAAGTCAACACCAAATAAGGTAGAGGCGACTTCTTGACCCCCCTGATGAACAACGGGCCCCGGAAGCAGGCTATGTCCATGACAGGAATCACCTGGCCGTCTGCAAGCTTGCCTTGGCAGACTTTCTTCAATCTTGTGTGTGCCTGTAGAGAAGGCCACACCCACACTGAAATCACACATGTCAGCATGCAGTTTGCTCTGCAAGAGCACCTGGTCTTTGTTAGCCATGACTACTGGCCTAAAAGGCTTTCACCCCACCAGGGTACCAGAATGACTCAGAAGGAAATACTCATGCCCCAAAATAATGCTCATCAAATGGTCAACTGTACCACCATGTGTGAGAACTCTGGAGCTCATTGTGTTCATGTGCAGAGCCCACTTGCTTTACTACACTACTTGGGTCCTTGTGGGACTCCATGGGCAAGCCTGATAAGAGAAGTCTCCACCCTGAGCAGAAGCCTGCAGAAGGCCCAAGGCTCAGGATCTGTGGTGGTGGAAACCTGGATAATAAAAAGAATCCCTACATCTCCATATACGACCAGAGCATAGAAAACGCCTAATGGACCAGGCAACTTGCAAGAAAATGGAATGCTTATCAGTAGTCATTGGGTAGCCATTGGGAAAAGCCTTTTGTTTTACTTCATTATCGCACAGGTCAAACAGCAGAAAAAAGATAAGGCTGCCCAAGGACTCTCTTCAAATCTTCATGTGAAAAGAAGAACGTGTCCCACGACATAATGAGATTACTTCTCACCAGACCTGATCACCAGCCTGGTCCTTCAAAGGACAGTTGGTGACAAAACATGGCAGCACCTTGTCAGACAGTCTCCTTTTTGACCTCACTAAGGAAATCCAGGACCAAGAACCAAGTTATGTCCACATTAGGACTTACCTGAACATCTACAATCTCCGCTAAAAAACCTTTTCTTCATGCTGTGTATACTAACCTGAAGGGAAATCCAACAATACCGTGCAAAAACCAAATTCTTCCTGTGCACTTCCCTCTGCAAGAACACCTGGCCTGTTCCTTGGCCATCACCACTGGCACAAGGGCTTTCACTCCACTGAGATACCAGAACCAATTTGATGGGAACAAAATCAAACTGAGACAGTCATCCTCATCAACAGGTTGCCTGCTAAGATTCCTGTGCTCTCTGCTCAGAAGGCTAATGTGGGTCACTCTGACCCAGAAGGCTGCTTCACCACAATGTCACTGGTCTAGAGACAAAGCAATTCCAAGACATACAGATCCCTCAACATTCATTACCCTGCACGCTACACTAAGGAAAACTCATGCTCAATGGATTAGCTTAGTTTCCCCTTACAAACTTGCTGAACACTTCCTGGCAGTGACAACCCACCAGTATGCCATCATTACTTACAAAGTCCATGGATATTGCCTCTGTGGTGCTATGACAGGCTCACACATGCAGCTACCTGGAACCTGGAAATTATCAATGGGATCACCATTTTTCAGTGACTCATAGTGAGTTCCAGACCCCTCACTAGAAAAGACACCCAAGAAAAGCTTTCCATTACCAGTCCCTTTTTCTATGTCTTCCTGAATAATCACTATGTCATCATATCTTTTGGGGTCCCTGGACACTACCAGTCTCTTATGTGCTCATGAACTAGCTATGCAACAATAAGTGAGACACTCTTGAGGAGATGCCTAATGAACTGCTACAATTCCTATCTCAGAAACCCACTTTGTAAGAATGACTTCTTGCCAAGTTATTCCCCTACTGGAACCAGTATGGAATGCAGAGATCTTCTGGCAATAATTCAACAGCATTTATTGCTCCCCCAAGATAGCAAAAAGGCACTGAACACCATACTAGCCAAATAAAGGAGGAATTATCAGAGCTCCGCCATTAGTAGCCAAATCTATACTGAAAAAAGGGCTCTGAGAGTGAGTGGGGCATAGGCCCTGAACCCCACATTATTCAACTCCTAAAGTGGATCTGCACCAAGGAAACATGAGAAATATCTCATTACACAGAAGCTCCTGACAGGCACCTTTGAATAGAAGACCACAGTTTCCAAAAAGTACCAGCACCCTGGTTCTTATGTGACATTCAAATGAGCTTCCAGACAAAGGCTTCTCAGTATCCCTGTCCTCTCTTCAAAGAGACCTGGAAGAAAAATGGAGAAGAGCGTAATGATACAGAGCCGATGAGCAATTTAGTGCTTCCTAAACCAGTAAATGACAATGGAAACTTACCTGGATGATGAGATGAATCCAGAGTCGTGTCTCAGAACCAAACCTCTGCTAAGTGGACACCTGAAAATTCTATGCTTGCTGTTCCCCATGCAGGGCCTCACAAGCATAAAAATGTGGGCAGGATCACCCCCTCAGTGCTCACCTTTTTAGCAGCCATTTGACTTTGCCCATGCCAAGTGTCCCTTCACAGACAGTTGCATCAGTATAAACACCAGCATTTCTACCCTGAGCACCTTCAAATTAAGGAGAGAACCTGGAAATCCAGGATCACTTTGGTTTCTGATTCATTCATAGAGGTGTTAGGACCTTATTGATGGCCTGGGCCCAAGCCCACACTTACTTGCTGTCTCCAGGGATCTAAAGGGTATATTGCATGGCAACTGTGACATCAGGATCACTGTGAAATATACCAGTAATACTGCATTGGGTCACATCTACCTAAACCAGCACAGGTGAGATTTGTGGAGGTCACAGTGTTTGTGGAGCCAACTTGCTTCACTACCTGGGTCCATGTGGACTCCATGGACAAAGCCTGGTAAGAGAAGTCTTTCTCCCTTGAATGGAAACCTGCAGAAATCCTCATGGTCAATATTCAAAGTATGAAACACTGGGTATTAACAGGAATCCCTGTCTCTCCATACATGCAGTGACCATGGAAAATTTCTATGGCTAGCTATCCGACATGAAAACATGATACTTACTGACAGATGCTGAAAAGTCTCTTCTTTTACCTTCATTATCACACATGTCAAACAAGAGAGAAAAAGGGTGCCCAAGAGTCCTCTTCCAACATTCATGTGAAAAGGAAACCATGCCACATGGCTGAAGGTGGCAATTTCTGACAAGCCCTGATCATCAGCCAGGCCCTCTGGGTGATGCCTGGTAACAAAACGTAGAAGCCTCATTTAGGCAGAGGTGGCTTTTTGACCTTGCTAATTAAACTTGGGACCCAAGAACTAGGCTACGTCCATGTTAAGACTTACCTAGTAACTGCAATCTTGAGGCAAAAAATTTTTCCATATTGCTGTGCATACCTACCTGAAAGGAAATCAAACACCGTGTGAAAAATGTCATTTATCATGCCCTTTACTCCAAAACAACACCTGGGCCATTTCTTGGGCATCGCCACTATCACAAAAGCTATCATTCCACCCTAACCCAGAACCGGATCAGCTCAAACAGAATCAACCCAAGACACCAATCCTCATCAATTGGCTTAGTTTCCCCTTCACTGCTTCCCTAGGTACCTGCACCAAAAACACTGCTGCACCCACCATCGCTTACCTAAGTCTGTGGAGATCTTCTGTCTAGCGCTATGAGAGAGGCACATGCCCACACTTAGCTGGACCCTAGCACTGTTCAATGACATCACCAGAGTTCAATGACTCATTGTGATTGCCACACTCAGACTGCTCACTGAAAACACTGCCAAAAACATCTATCCTTTAAGATGCCCTTTTCCATCTCTGACTGCACAATCTCCATGTCACTGTATCATTTGGAGTGCTTCACAACTACCAGACTCCTTTTAGGTGCCCACAGACTGGCCATGCAACAATAAATGGACCTGGCCGTACCAAGGGCGCAAGTCGCCTGGAACGCGCCGAATCAGCCCGCTACAGACAGGCAGGTCTGTGGGCTCCATACCAAGGGCGCGAGGCGCGGAACACATGGGATCAGCCCGCTGCAGACAGGCAGGTCTGCGGAGGCCGAACGACGGGTGCGAGTCACACGGAACATGTCGAATGATCCCGGCCCCGACAGGGATGTCTGCGGACACAGTACCAAGGGCGCGAGGAGTATGGAACCCGCCGAATCAGTCCTTGTGTCCCTTGCAACTCGTTCCCTTGGTACGGCGTCCGCAGACCGGCCTGTCTACAGCAGGCTGATTCAGCTTTTTCCGCATGACTCGCGCCATTGGTATGGCATCAGCTGACCTGCCTGTCCACAGCAGGATCATTCGGGGTATCCTGTGCGACTCACACCCTTAGTACGGCATACACAGACCTTCCTGTCTGCAGCTGCCTGATTCGGCCTGTCCCGTGCGTCTCATGCCCTTGGTATGTTGTCCGCAGACCTGCCTGTCTGCAGCGGGATGATTCGGCATGTCCTGTGTGACTCGTGTCCTTGGTAAGGCATCCACAGACCTGTCTGCAGCGGGATGATTAAGCATGTCCCGCGCAACTCGCGCCCTTGGTACAGCGTCCACAGACCTACCTGTCTCCAGCAGGCTGATTCAGCATGTCCCAAGTGACTAGTTCCACTGGTACGGTGTCTGCAGACCTGCCTTCGGCAACGGGCTGATTCTCCGTGTCCTGCGCCTCTCGCCCACTTGGTTCAGTGTCCGCAGACCTGCCTGTCTGCAGTGGACTGATTGGGCCTGTTCCACGTGACTCATGCCCTTGGTAAGGCATCCGCAGACCTGCCCGTACACAGCGGGCTGATTGGGCGCATCCCGTGTGACTCGTTCCCTAGGTGCGGCATCCGCAGACTTGCCTGTCTGTAGCGGGCTGATTCAGCAAGTCCTGCGCGTTTGGAGCCCTTGGTAAGGCATCCGCAGAGCTGCCTGTCTGTAGCAGGCTTATTCGGTGTGTCCGCCACAACTTGCGCCCTTGGTACCGCTTCCGCAGACCTGCCTGTCTGCAGCGAGCTGATTCGGGGTGTTCTGCGGGACTCCACCTGCTCTATTCATTGACAACCATCATGGTGTGGGAGGCTTCCACTCCACCTGCATACCAGATTGAAACTGCAGGGAATGGTGTTATCCCGAGGCTCTCATCCTCATCAACTGATACCTGCAAGTTACTTGTGATTCTTTCTAGGCAGTCTGGTACTCAAGCATGTATTTGCAGACATTGAGCAAGCAACCCCAGAACACAGGGAGTGAGAAGCCTTTTTCTCTACCCTATACAAAAAGAAAACTCATGTAGACTAGATTTCTGATTTTCTTATCTTTTTAATACCTGGGCTTATTCACTCAAGAATGGTGTCAACTACACTCAGGGGCCCCAACATGCTTCACTGAAGCCCAGGAAGATCCTATTTCCCATGTTGTGATGGAGGCCATACTTTCTGCTATCTGGATCCTGGTAGGGTTCAAGGGGATGGCCTTTCCTGGCTCACTTTAAGGCCTAGACCCATCTCTAGAAACGATATCCAAATGAATCTGTCCTGTACTCATGACCTTTTTCTCCACCTGCACAATTCCCATATCATCATACCATTCAGGGGTCCATTATTACAAGGATCCTCGTTTATACCCACCAAAAGTTGGGAAGAGAAACAGACACTCATGAGCAGGTACCTGCCAACTGTTACATCCATATCACAGGGAACCCCTCTAGGATAATTACCTGGGTCTCTTCTTTCTCTCCATGATGTCCAGTTTAAATACACAATTTCTCCCAGCATGGATTCAACAGTATCTGATTCTACCTCCTGATAGGAATGAGGCCCTTAACCTCACACTTGCCAAATAAGGAATATATCAGAAATTTGCCATCAATAATGAAACGTAGATCTGAAAATAAGGTCTCTGATTTGTGACTGTGGGGTCAGCTCAGAACCCTACAGTCCCCATCACCTTCCCAGCATAGGTGTCCAGTACGTGACAATTTCTCATTAAGCATACCCTCTTGACACCCACCTGGATGTTGAACATCTGATGGCACGCAATGGGCCAAACTCTTTTGTCTTTCCCTGGATTATTCAAGGTTTTTGCAACACACTCCTTCAATTGATTACTTCTATTAGCTTGAAAGTACCTACAGAAAATTGTCATTTAGCACTCATCTTGCTCTTCCATATCACTGACCCTCTTACCCCTCATAAAGGCCTCTGTCAGCAATGTGTTGATATAGTCCTTAATTTTATGTCAATTTGTATTGTTCGGAGTTTCCATCCTGTATCACCTAGATCAATGGTGGTGAATCTATGGGACACATGTCATAGCAGGCCATTTGTATCACTGAAAGTTCTAAAAAGTTCACCAACACTGATCTAGACATTTGCAAATTTTCCTGTGCTTACTTTTGTGTTGTAATGCCACCATGTTAATGGTAGACAATGATACACCGTATCTCTGAAAATATACAGGTTCAAAATTCATTTTCCCTCTCATATAAATTGTGCAGTATCATGTTCATTAGATTTTTATCAAGTTTCTCACTTAATACATTAGTACTTGTAACAAAAGCATGGTAACATCAAGTTTCAGGGACACTCTCATCACTCATGCTTATATACGAAGATCTGATTTCTTGTTCTTCTGTAATGAACACTACCATTAGCACTGTTACGATATATCTAGGATTCCCCTAAGCCTCATGTGCTCATAGGTGGGGGTTTTGGAAGGTGACTGGATCATGGGTGTGTGATACGGTATCTGTGTGTGTGAGATACTGAATTAGTCCACCGATTGGTTTAGAAATACTTCTAGGTATGGGTGATGGAATTACTGAAGAGGCAAGACCTACCCTGGGTGTGGGTGGCACCAACCAACAGGTTTGTAGCCTGTTAGAATAAAAAGGGAGAGAAGGAAATCTTGCTGCTTCCTGTGTGCCATACCATGGACTGTTTCTCCTCTGCCATTCCCCTCTGCCACCCTGCCCACTGCCTTGGAGACGGCCAACTATGGACCTCTAAAAACTGTGTGCTGAATAAACCTTTCCTCTTTTAACTTGTAGTTGTCAGGTATTTTGTCCCAGAAACTGAAAGTAACTAAGGCAAGCACTTATAGGGACATCAGCAGTGTTCCTCTTTACAAACTTTTCTGGCTCAGTGCGATGTCTTCATGTATCTCTGAACCCTTGTCACAGACACTCAATTTGGTACATGTCTCAATTCCACTTATTCAACTCCAAATTTCCCAAGTCATTTCATCATTTCAGCATTCACCTATAATATCCAGATACTGGCAGGCTTCCATGGATAAATTCCATGTACGAAAGTTTTTTCTGTCTTGAATGGTGCATGCAAAAATTGCAAGGACAATATTACAGAGATGGACACAATAAAAATTACACGGGCCTTGTTTATGCCTCTCATGATAGAAGCATTTAGCATATATTATGTGTCAGAAAAGATGCAATGAAATTTGATGTTTCCTTGTAATATTGAGGTGATATTAGTATTTTTAAAACATATCACCAGAAATGGGGCAATATAACAGACCCTAACACACTCATAAAATGAATGGCTGAAAATAAGATGTCACTAGTGAGTGAGTATGACATCATCCCAGACCTCTATACTACCCAAAACCTTAACATCTGAACGCCTAGTTAGGAACTCGCCAGTATGACCATCTTATCACTTACCTTGTTATTGGTGTAGTTGCAGCAACAATCTTTACTGGATCACTGTGTTCTCTTGAAAGGAATCTGAAAAAAATACAAAACCAGTTTCAGGACACACCACGCTTCGTCCGGACACCTGTTCATTCCCTCACTCATAACCATTGCTAAACTCCTCAGGATAGCTGAATTGATTTGAACATAGCAGTATTGTTATGCAATACTGAAAGTTGTCCTATGCTTAACTACTGTCCTGGAAGTTCCTCAACAGTTACAGTTAGCAAGAAATAATCACTCCCTCCATAGTCCTTGCTAAAATACCAATTTTCTCTAAGACATAAATGCAAGTTTACTAAAATTGACAATGATAAAATTATTTATCTGAGCAGTGACCATTAAATCTGGAAATAATAGGGTCACATTCATCCCTTCCCTCTATAGATGATGATCTGGTTTAGGCTAACTCAGTATTTACCTCGATATATGCTATGGACTTTAATAACTACCATTGGTAGGCTAAGCACAGTCTTCAGAGGAACCTGGAAATCACATTGCAGAAACATGTCTTTGGTACACAATACATTCAAGGGAGACACATTCCTTGGGTCACGGCATTCGTTTTGCCACTTATCACAGTTACATGGCTAAAGCTGAGCAGTGAGGTAAGAAAGATCATCTTCTTAGGAAGAGATACTAGCAAATCCCCATGGTTAATACTCAGGGATGGACAAGATGGTCAATGACCTGGTGCCCTGTACATCAACCATAATCTTATATTTAATAACATCATGAGTGACCAATGATTTACTGAACTATATGATGAACACTGGTGAACTCATGTGATCAAAAACATCCTTCATGACATACATATTTAAAATGAAAATGTCTCTAAAGAAGTAAATAACTGATAACTCTTTACCCAATGGAGAGTTTTCTACTCTAGACAGTGCATAGTTTCCCACTGAAAAGGAAAAGAGAAAATTTTGTTTCTGTAATGGGGTAATTTTAGAGTGTATGAACAAAAACACGCTGCCCACAATTGTGAGTACTGTTTTGTGTAAGCTGTGAAACAGTTACAGGATTTCCAACATCCCCTAAAAGAATGGCTATTCCCCCCTTTCCAGCCATTCTGTGAAGAAGACATTAGAGGGCAGTAAAACAAAGCCAGGCTCACACTGAGAGGGTTGTGAGAACTTCTTCCTCTAACCTGGGGAGAAGAGGATGCCAGTGTAGAGCCAAAGAGCACTTCAATCCTCCCCGCCAAAACTACTGAGTAACACTGGAATTCTGTCTGGAGGCAGGGGTGAGGCCCGACAAACAGTCCCGTCTCCAGGGTCCAATCCCTCCTACCAGGGCACCTGCGAAGTCTCCCACACTTGCTGATTGCTGGACAGTTAGTTTCACAGCAAGCGTGAAAACCTGGGCACAATCACTCCATCAGTCCTCACTGTTTCAGCATCTATTTGACCTCACCTATGCCAAGGGCCCCTCACAGACCATAGAACCTCCAAGGACTCCATCCTTTCTTTTTTTTTATTAATTATATTGGTACATTTTAGGGATGCAATATGATGACATTCATCACTGGAAATTTGCACCTTTACATAATCCATCTTGATTCTTATTTTTTCCCCTTTCCCCTGCCCTCCCTTCCACACCTCCATCCCTCCCTATCTACAAAGACTTTGTTTCCATTTTTTCTTTTTCTCATATTAATTGCATCCCCTTCTTTCCTTTCCCCTACCCCTCCCACTTCCCCTTCCCCTTCACCCCTTTTCTTCCTATTTCACATTATCTATTATACCTTTTAGTCCTTACTTACACTTTCACTTTCTCACATTGGACAAACTATTTGGTATTTACACGTGTGTCCTATAAATTTCACTTAAGAGTATCACCTCAATCTGCATCCACTTAGCTATAAATGTCTCTAGTTTCTCATTCTTTATGGCTGAGTAATACTCCATTTTATACAAAAAAAACCCACATTTTCTTTATCCACTCTCCAGTTGATGGGCATTTGGGCTGTTTCCAAGTTTTAGCTATCACAAATTGTGCTGCTATGAACATGGGTGCACATATATCACTGTGCTATGATTCTTTTAATTCTTTGGGGAAGATCCCCAGCAGTGGAATAGCGGAGTCAAATGGGACTTCCAGTCCTAGTTCTTTGAGGTATCTCCATACTGATTTCCACAGTGGTTGCACCAGTCTACACTCCCGCCAGCAGTGGAGCAGGGTTCCTCTTTCTCCACAGCCCCACCAGCATTTGTTATTGGTTGATTTCATGTTGGCAGCCATTCCTTCTGGGGTGAGGTGGAATCTCAGCATTTGCATATCGCAAATGACCACTGGTATTGAACATTTTTTCATGTGTTTATTTGCTATTTCTACTTCTTTGTCTGAGAAATGTCTGTTCATTTCAGATGCCCATTTTTGGATTGGGTCTTTAAATTTGGGAGGTCTGATTTTTTAAGTTCTTTATAGATTCTAGATAGTAGACGTTTGTCTGAGGGACAGCAGGTGAAAATTTTTTCCCACATTGTGGGTTGTCTCTTCACACTGCTGGTGGTTTCTCTTGCTGTGCAGAAGCATTTTAATAAGAAGAGATCCCACTTGTTGATTGTTTGTGCTAGTCCACGGACAACTAAGGATTCATTCATAAAATCTTTTCCTACACCAATGTCTTCAAGAGTTCTACCTAATCTCTGTTCCAGCTGATTCAGCATTTAAAGTTTTATATTTAGATCTTTAATCCATTTTGATTTTAGTTTAGTGCATGGTGAGAGATATAGGACTAGTTTTAATCTTTGACAAGTTGAAACCCAATTTTTCCAGCACCATTTATTAAAGAGGCTATCTTGCCTCCAATGAGGGTGTTTGGCTCCTCCGTTGAAGATGAAATGGCCGAGTGTGTCTGGAGTTGTTTCTGTATCTTCTAATCTATTCCACTGGTTCTCAGGTCTGTTTCTTTGCCAGTACCATGCTGGTTTTTTTCACAGTAGCTTTGTAGTATAGTTTCAAGTTGGGGACTGTGATACCCCCTGCCATGTTTCTGTTACCTAGAATTGCTTTTGCTATTGTGGGTCTCTTCTTGTTCCAAATGAATTTTTGTATTGTTTTGTCAAGGTCCATGAAGTATGGAGCTGGGATTTCAATTGGGTTTGCATTGATTCTACATAACAGTTTTGGAAGTATGGCCATTTTCACTACGTTGATCGCTCCTACCCAGGAGCAAGGGATGTCTTTCCATTTTCTGATATCCTCTTCAATCTCTCTTTTCAGAGTTCTATAGTTTTCAGAGTAGAGGTCTTTGATTTCTTTTGTTAGGTTCATTCCTAGGTATTTCAATTTTGTTAATGCAATTGTAAAAGGAATTGATTGACCCATTTCTCTCTCAGTGAGTCTTTTTTGTGTACAGAAAAGCTATTGATTTTTGTGTGCTGACCTTGTATCTGCTACTTTATTGAATTTGGTTAAGTCTAGAAGACTTTTGGTGGAGTTCTTAGGGTCTTCTATATAGAGTATCATAGGACACCATCCTTTCTGAGCTGAGAACCTTCAAATCCTTGGTCTGGGAATGCAAAGGGACACCTTTGTCACTCATGGTACACAATGAGGTGGGAGGATATTGTTGGTGTTCTGGGCCTAAGGCCACACTTACCTGATGTCTCTAATCCACGTGAGTACCTATCTCCAGAACAACAAGATCCCTGTGAAAAAAACACATCAGGAAAACTGACAGTGCACATTTTCTTCCAATAGCACACGTGAGAAATGTGGACATCACTGTGTTTATCGGTGAAGCCCACTTGCTTTGCTAACTGTGCTGTTGGAACTAACAGTCATGGCCTGGCAAAGGAAATCTCTTCCCTTGAACAAAAACCTCCAGAAGTTGCAAGAGTCAGTATCTATAGTACTGAAAACAAGGCTATTCCTAAGAATACTTGCCTCTCCATTGGGACAGCAAGCACAGAAGCTACCCACGGGCCAGTCACCCTACAAGAAAATGTGATGCTTACCAGTAGTCATTAGGAAGAGCCTCTAGTTTTACTTTCACTGTCACACGGGTCAAACAATAGAGAAGAAATGAGTGTTCCCAATAGCCCACTTCCAATGTTTATCAGAAAGAAGGCCCCCAGAACTGAAGATGGCAAGTCTTGACTAACAGCAAGGCTCTGATGAAAAAACATGGGAACACCAGGTTATTCAGAGGCACATTTTCAACCTCACTAGGGAACCTCAGGCTGCAAGAACCAGGCTATGTCCACATTAGGACTTACCTCATCATCTGGAATCTTGCTCAAAACACTTTTTTACATCCCTGGGTGTACCTACCTAAAAGGAAGTCAAACAACACTATATAAAAACCATATCATTTAGTATGCCCTTTACTCTGCAAGAACACCTGGCTATTTACTACTGGTACAAAAGGATTTCACTCAGCTCTGATACTAGAACCAATCTGAGGAGAACTCTATCATACTGAGACACTCATCCTCACCAACTAGCTAGCTGCCAAGGTTCCCGTGCTTCCTGCTTAGAAGGCTGCTCCACCACAATGTCACTGGACCAGGGAAAAGGCAACACAAAGCCTCACAGATCCCACAACATTTATTATCCTGCACACAACAAAAATGGCCCATTCATAGTCATTGGATTGGCTCAGTACAGTACCTCAATCATCGTTTTCTTGGGCACCTACTCCCTAAGCACACATATAACTCACAGGGACCCTATCATCACTTACCTCAGTCTGGTGGTAGGAGAGAGACCCACATCTGCATTTACCCAAAGCCTGACAATGGTCAACAAGATGGCCACCCATGACCCAACATGAGTTTGGAATCCCTCACCAAAAATGTCATCCAAGGCCACTACACTTATCTTTTATTGGTACCCATTTCCATGTCCACCTGCATAATCTCCAAGTCATATTGGGTTCATCGACACTACCAACTCCTAAGTGCTCACAGACAATTCACATAGCAGTAAATGGATATTCTTAAGGAAATACTAACCAAGCTGCTTCAGTTTGTGCCTCAGGACCCATTTCATGAAGATAAGCTGTTGCCCTGCTTATTCCCTGACTGGAGCCTCTATACAATGTACAAGATCAGCTGGTCGGGAATGAACAGCACCTGGCACTCCCACACCAGAACAAGAACACACTGAACACCACACTTGTCAAATAAAGGGGGAAACGTCAGAGCTTCACCGTTAGCAGTCAAATCTATACCAGAAACAAAGGCTCTGAGGGTGAATGTGGCACAGCTTCGAACCCTACAGTAGCCAAAATTTTACTGGATGCATGCCTAGGAAACATGAGAAAACCTCCTTATGCATATGCTCCTGACATCCACCTGGAAATGGAAGACCACAAGGCCCCAATGAAGTACCACCACCTGATTCTTACTTGACATTTGAATGAGTTTCTGATCACAGAGTTCTTTGCTACCTGATGCCTTCTTGAGGGTAGCTTGGAAAATTCATAGAGAAGACAGTGGTGGTGTAGAGTCAATGAGAATTTTGGTTCCCAAGAATGCCACTGAGTGACACTAGAAACCTACCCAGATGCTGAAATGTTTCCCAGTGAAACACTCCTGTTCCCAGACCAGACCTCTCCTAAGTGAACAACTGTATATCCTTTTATGTTTATTGCTTCTGAGGCAGGGCTACAAAAAGCACAAGAACCTGGCACTCCTTCAGTGCTCGGCATCTTGGTACTTATTTGAACTCAACCATGCCAAGTGACCCTTCACAGAGAATAGCATCACTCAGGAATCCATCCTTTCTGATCTGAGCACCTAAAAATCAAGGAGGGGGCCAGAAATACCAAGGGATAGCTTCATTATTTACCTGTGCACTGGGAGGTGGCAGAGCCTCTTTGTATGCAGAGCCAACTTGTTTCACTACCTGGATCACTGGGGAACTCCACAGAAAAAGCCATGTAAGAAAAGTCTTACTGCCTTGATTGGAAACCTAAAGTCAGTATTTGTAGTAGTAGAAACCTGGATATTAACAACAGGCCCTACCCCTCCATATATGATACTATAGTGAAAAATGCCTCATGGGCCAGCTGTCCTACTTGAAAATGCATTACTTACTGGCAGACAATGGGAATACTGTTTTGTTTTACCTTCGTAGTCACACATATGTCAAACAGCAAAAAAAAAAAAAAAAAAAAAAAGACAAGGTTGCCAAGAACCCTCTTCCAATGTTCATAGGAAAAGAGAAAGGTGTCCAATGACTGTTGACAATATCCCACAAGACTTGATCTCCAGTTGAAGCCTGCTCAGGATACCTGGTGACAAAACATGACAATACCAGGTTAGGAAGAGGCTAATCTCACTAAGGAACATCAGGCACCCAAAACCAGGCTATGTCCATGTTAGGACTTAACTGACCATCTGTAATCTCAAATGAGAAAACTTGTTTACTTTTCTGTGTACACCTGACCAAAAGTCCAACAACACCATGTAAAAACCACATCATTCAGCATACACTTTGCAAGAATATCTGACTCTTTCATTGGCCATCACCACTGGAACAAAGGCTTTCACTCTTAGGAACTAATCTGAGGGAACTCTACCACAACATTCACTTTCAACAAAGGGTCGTGTGCCAACATTCCTGTGCTTCCTGTTCAAAAGGTGGTTCAACTACATTGTCATTGGAGAAGGAAAAATGTAATCCCATGACAGGCCAGTTCCTGAATATTCATGTTCCTGCACCCTACACATCAAGGGCAAAAGCACAGTCACTGTATTGTCTTAGCTCCCCTTCATCACTACACTGAGCACCTGCACTCAAGCACAGCTGCAACAACCCACAAGGACCCTTCCATTGTTTAATGAAGTCCATGGAGATGTTTGATCTGCTTCAATGAAAGAGGCTCACACCTGCACTTACATGGTACCTTGGAAATGTTAAAAGGGTTATCCAATGCTCAATGAGTCACAGTGATTTCCAAACCCCTCACTGGAAAAGACACCAAGGAAACCTATATCCTTTTTGGTCTCATTTCCCATTTCCACCTGCACAACCTCTATGTTATCATATCCTTTTAGGTCCATCTCAACTACCACAGACTAACCAGGCAACAGTAAATGGACAATATTGGGATACCCACCATACTGCTGTAATACCTATTGCAAAAACCAACCTTATGAAGATGAACTCTTGCCCACTTATTCCTTTACCAAGATTCTTATGAAATGCGCAAGTTCTGTTGATAGGGACTCAACAGCACCTGGCGCTGCTGCCAGTTAGCGAGAAAACACTGAACATCATGCCTGCCCCCAAAAGGCAAAGCATCAGAGGTTTGCCACAAATTGTCAAATCTGTAAATGACAGAAAGGTTCTGAGGGTGAATGGGGCATAAAGCTCTGAAGCCTAAATTTACTAAGTACTAAAGTGAATGTTTACCCAGGAAACATCAGAAATATCTCATTATGCACATGCTCCTGACATCCACCTAAATATGAAGACCATGTGCTCCCATTGAGGTAAGAGTATCCTGATCTACCTAACATCTTCATGAGGTTCCAGCCGTAGTCTTTTTGCAATTCCTGTCCTCTCATGAAGACAACCTGAAAAAACATCAAGAAGAGGATGTCACTATAGAACTGATAAGCCTGTCAGTTCCCCCCCCCAAAAAAATTCCAGTGACAGTTGAAACTTACCTGGATGCTAGGATGATTGCTAGGGAAACTGTCCCCTGTCCTGAGTCCAACCTCTCCTAAGTGGACACCCACAAACTCATGTGCTTATTGCTCATTGGCGCAAGCACAAAAACCTGCACTGAATCACTCCTTGAGTACTCACAGGTTTGGCAACAATGCTCTCTCACCCATGGAAGGTGTTTCCTCATAGCACTGCTATGATGGAGAACTCCAACCTTTCTGAGCTAAGAACCATTCAACCTATGAAGCAGTTGGGAAGGCCAAGGGACACCTTCCTCACTTACCTATGCATATGGAGATTGGGACCTTGTCAGTAGGGATCCACCAGATTACTTTGTACAGGGCACTCTGACATCCAGAGGGCTGTGAAAAACACAGCAGTAGATGTGGATTTAGTTTATGTCTCCTTACACAGCACATGTGAACTGTGGAGATCATTTGTTTGTAAATCTTACTTGGTTTGTGACCAGGGTCCTTGCAGTGTCTTGTAAAAGAAATCTTTCTTCCTTGAAAAGAAAATCCCAAAGACTTTCCAAGGCCTGATATCTGTGGTGGTGGATACATAAATACTAACAAGGATCCATGCCTCTCAACAATCACAGCAAGCCTGAAAGCCATACTATGTGCCAGCCATCCTATATGAAACTAAATGCTTACCCATAGTCATGGGAATAGTCTCTTGTTTTACCTTGGGTAGCACACGTGTCCAACAGTGGCAAAACAACAAGGGAGCCCAAGTCCAGTCCTCTAATTCTCATCAGAAAGGGTGTCCCATGGGTGATCAGTATGAGGTCTCAAAAACCTGACCACCAGCTGGATCACCTTAGTAGGATACCTGCAATGAAACACCAGAACACCTATGGAAGGCAGAGGTTCCTTTCTGACCTCCCCAATGAACATCGGGCTGAACATGCATTCAGGACCATTTACTGGAAAGGGCTCCCAAGAGAACCTATCATTTACTGGTCCATTATCCATGTCCACCTGCATAATCTCCACATCATCCTATCATTCAGGGTCCATTGCTTCTATTATGCTCCTCCTGCAGGGCCAATAACTAACCTTGCATTGATAAATGGATATTCCTGAGGGGACACCAGCCAAATCATTCCAATCCCTATCCCAAGGATGCACAATGGTAACAATGACATTTTACTCTGTTTATTCTCCCACTGAGATTACTATAAAAATGCACAATTTTTGCAGGTAAGAATGCAGTATGTCCTGAGGCTCCCTCATAACAGTAAGTAGGCACTGATTATCAAATGGAGTATTTAAAGGGGAATAAACATGGAATTAAAAAGGAAGGAATATTAAACAAAGAATTACACACTCCTGAATAAACACTAAAAGTTTTCTATCAACATTCAAAGACATACTGGGAAAAGGCTCTAATGTTGAATGTGACATCAGCTCTGACCCCACACTAGCCAAGATATCTGAAGGATTCCCTCCCATGAAAAGTGAGATCTTATTATACACACCCTCTTGTCATCTAACAAGACAGGGCAGATCACATGAACATACTGTGGGACTAGGACGCTGATTCTTACCTGAGATTTGCAAAAAGTCTGCCCTTAGTCTTGTAGGCTTCAAAGAGGTTAGCTCTTTTGAAGGAAACTGGGAGAAAAGATGTGGAAGAGGGTATCAGAGGAGACCTGATGAGCTTTTTGGTGCACAGGAAAACCCTTAGTGACACAGGAAACCCACCTGGATACTGGGATGATTGACACTGAAACAGTCCTGTCTCCAGAATCCAACCTTTCCTAAGTGACAACTAAAAACTCTTATGCTCACAGTTCCCAGGCCAGGGCCCCAACAGGCACAAATTCTGGATACAATCACACATTCAGTGCTCAACAGGTGAGCATCCATTTGAGATTTGACTCCACCTAGGCCATGTGTCCTCATACAACCTCTAGCATGGCTGAGGACACCTTCCTTTCGGATCTGAGTACCTGCATTTCTAGGAAGGGGCAGACAGGGTGCCAAGGGACACCTCTGTTATTTACACAAGGAAATGTACCTCAGGACACCTTGTCAGTGGCCTGGGCCTAAGCCCACACCTACCTGGATGTCTGTAGGTATTCACCAGGGTAATAGTACAGCTCCCTGTGACATTGGGAGCCCAAAGGAAATCAATTCTGCTAGAGAAGAGATGTTCTGAGCGTAGTATTCTTGGTTGGAGATATTTTAAAGAACTTTGAATATGATATTCCATTCTCTCTGGCCTGTAAGGTTTCTCATGAGAAATCTGTTATCTGTTTAATGTAGATTACTTTATATTTGACTTGATTCCTTTCTCTTGCTATTTTTAGTTTTCTTTGTCTTTTACTTTTAACAGTTTATCCATAATATCCTTTGGAAAAACCTTTTTTTGTTTATAACTCTATTAGGGATCTTTTGAACTTCCTGCACCTGGATTCTCATATCTTTCCCATGATTTAAAAAGTTTTTGGTTACTATTTCATTAAATAGGTTTTCTTATGCCTTTTATCTTCTCTTCTTCTGAAATATCTGTAATACTCATATTTTTCATTTATTCATGCCAATACATCTCATAGGTTTCTTTTCCTTTTCCCTTTCCTTTCCTTTCCTGAACTTGGTTATTTAAAGAAAGTTGTCTTAAAGCTCAGTGATTCCTTCTTCTGTTTACTCTGCTGCTGAGTCTCTCCACTGTATTTTTTTTTCAGTAACTGAGTTTCTTAGCTCAGCATTTCTGTTTGTTCTTCTTTGTGGTCACCATCTCTGCTGAAATTTTCATTCAAATCTTAGACTATTTTCTGAATTTTGTTGACTTTTCTGTCTACACTCTCTTGTATGTCACTGAATTTTCTTAAATCATTAATTTTAATTCTTTTTCAGAAATGTATCAGTTTTCTTTGGGATCTGTTGCTAGACTGTGCTCCCTTTGAAGCATGATGTTACTTTGTTTTTTCATGCTGCTTATTCCTCTATATTGATATTTGTGCATCTGTTGGACTAGTTGCCTTTATTGATTTTATAGAGTGGCTTTTATACTAGAAGATTTCCTCCTGAAATGTGTCCTAAGAGTGTTGGTCCAGTAGGTTATACTGGCTTTGTTTCCAGGTGGGTGCTGTAGTATCATGTCCACATAGCTTCCTCTGATGTAGTCAATGCCCATGAGGCATGAGACATGAGGGACCTTGGAGACCTATACAGATGCTGGAATTATGGGCAAGGAAACAGTCCTGTGCCCAGTATCAAAGTGAACACCTGAAAATACTACTATGCTTCCCACTCCCCGGGCTGGGGTGAAGCAAGCACAAAACCTGTACACAATCACTCTTTAGTGCTCACCATCCTGGCAGCCACCTGAATTCACCCATGCCAAGTGTCCCCTCGCAGACTGAGCGTCTCAGCATCTCAGTGGACACCATGAAGTAGGGAGCTAGGAATCCCAAGGGATAGTTTGCTCACTTAACACATGCACATGAAGGGGCAGACCTCACTGGTTGCCTGGGACCAAAACCACATTTAATTGATGTCTGTGGAGATCCACAATGATTTTTTATATACCTCATCAGGTGCCCTGTGAAACGCCCATGCAGAATACTGCTTTTGTCTACATCTCTTTGCCCCAGCACATGTGAGAATGGCAGGGTTATCAGAGTTCCCTGCAGTGGGCCCCAACCTCCTTCTCAGGGCTATGACACCTGGCAAGAAGAAAGACACAGAGACGGAGTTAAAGAGACAGATGCAGGGAGCCAGTATGGCAAGTGCTTGAGCAGTCAGAAGCTTGAACAAGCAAAAGTCTTGAACACCCAGAGCTGTCAATATTTATTGGTGACATTGTAGTTAGACTGAGGTAAAGGGGCTACATGAAGGGACTATGTAGAGTTGCTATGGACACGTTACTGATGCAAGCAAGGCTTTTAAAGGAAAAGACAAAGCATTCTTCAATTGGGAATGAAACACAAAATATTAGTTATGGTTAATAAATAACTAATTTTAGTAAAGAAAGTTTTAACTCTGTGAACAGAATTTGAGTGCAAGTCACTCTGACCTCAGCATATAGGCTTTGCCAGACTCACTTCTATCAACAAGCCAGTTGTAGAGTTCACTCTTACCGCCTGCACTGCTTACAGACTGCTTTGGGATAATCAATGGGGCAGTCACCCACACAGGTTCATTGTGTTTCCTAGCAGAAACACGTTAGTGTTTCTTGCTTCATTATCTGGCTTCTTGGGAAGCTCCAGGGACAAAGCTTGGTAAGAGAAATCTTGTTCCCTTGACAAGAAACCTATCAAACACCAAAGGTAAATATTTGGAATGGCAGACACCTGGATATTCACAAGAATCTCTGCCTCACATTACACACGAGAGCCAGCATAGAAACCACCTGAGGACCCAATCATCCTACCTTAAAAGATGATCCTTACCAATATCCATTTTGAAGCCTCGTGTTTTACATTAATTGTCACACAGATTAAAAACAGCAGGGAGAAAACAAGGGTACCTATGACTGAAGGTGGCAACAACTCACAAGGCCTGATCAACAGCAGAGTTCTAGTGACAAAACATGGCAATATCAGGTTAAGCAGAGGCTCCTTTCTGACCTAAGAAATATCAGGTCCAAACAACTGGTCTATGTCCAAATTAGCATTTACCTGACCATCAAAAATCCTGACTCCAAAAGCTTATTTTAATCATGGCACATGCCTACCTGATGGGAGTCCAACCATACCATGCAAAGCTGTGTTACTCAGCATGCATTTTGCCCTGCAAGGACAGCTGGCCATTTCCTCAGCCATCTCACTGGCACAGAGAGCTTTCACAACACACTGGTACCAGAACTGATCCCAGAAGAACACTAACATCAACAAACCCTCATCCTCAGCATCTGGTCCACTGTTAAGATTCCACAATTTCTGTTCATAAATCTGGTGTACCATGATTCCTTGGGACAGGGAAAAAGCAGTCCCATGTCATATGTACACCTCATCATTTATGTTTCTCTACCCACATAAAGGGCAAACTCACAGTCATGAGATTGGTTTACTTCCCCTACATCAGTTCCCTGAGTAACTGCAGCAAAATCATGGCCATTACAACCTATAGGGACCTGACCATAACTTACCAAAGTCCATAGCAATCACCTGCCAGTATGAAGATGGAGGCCCACACTTAAGAATTACCCAAAACCTGGGGATGTGCCATAGGATAGCCTCCCATGGCTTACCTTGAGACCCAGACCCAGAATGGAAAAGATGTGCAAGAAAATCTATATTCTACTGCTCTATTTTTCTGTGTCCACCTGCACAATGTTCACATTATTTTGTCACTTAGGGCCTATCAACACTACCAGATTCCTTCTCCATGACCACACACTGGCCATGCAACAGGAAATGCACACTGTTGAGGAGATACCCAAATGTCCAATACATATTTCAGGGACATCCTTATGACAATGAATTGTTGCCTGGCTTATTCATCAGCTGGAATCAGTATGAAAAATAGGACATCTGCAGGCTGGAATTCAAAGGCACCTGGTGTTCCTGCATGAGAGCAAGGAGGCACTGAACACCACACTTGCCAAATAAAGGGGAAAACAACACAGGTTCTCCACCAGAACTCAGATCTACACCTAGAAAAAAAAGGCTCTGAGGATGAATGAGACATCTGCCTGAACGCTACACTGTCCAAGACCTTCAGTGGATGCATGCTCAGGAAACAGGAAAATATCTTGGTATTAAACCAGATCCTGACATCCACCTGGATATGAAAGATTCCATGATCCCAGCGAGGTACCAACACCTTGATTTGTACCTGACATTTTCAGGAGGTCCTGGTCACAAAATTCTCAGCATACCTCTCCTCTCCTGAATGGAACCTGGAAAAAAAACAAGGAGAAGAGTGTGTCGGTGTGAAGCCAATGAGCATCTTGGTGCACTCAAAAACCACTGAGTGGCGCTGGATATTTATTGAATACTGGAATAAGTGCCATGGAATCAGTCCTCTCCTTAAAGTCAAAGAACCTCTCCTAAGTGGACATCTGCATTCTCCTGTCCTTACTGGTCCCAAGGTAGGACCTCAACAAGAAGAAAACCTGGACAGAATAACTTCTTCATTGCTACCTTTCAGCATCCAATTGATCTCATCCATCTCTCCTCACAGATAGTTACATCACTGAAGACTCCATCCTTTCTGAGAAGACCACCTTTAAATCAAGGAGGGTGGGAATGCCAAGTGACACTGTCCTTATTCATGCACGTGAGGTTGTGAGACCACATTGGTGGCCTGGGCACAAGCCCACACTTACCTAACATCTGTACGATCTTCATGAGTATACTGTTCCCTCATACTGACATCAGATCTGTGAAAAAGATCAGGAATACTGCACTGGGTCACACCTCCTATCACTAGCACATATGAAAATTTTGAGAATCACTGTGTTTGTCTGAGGAGCCCACTCGCTTTACTCATAGCTTCTTGGGAACCTCCATGGACACAGCCTGGGAAGGGAAAGGTTTCTCCCTTGAATGGAACCTGCAGTAGTTTCAAAGGTCAATATCCACAGTGGCTCAAAGCTGGATATTCAGAAGAATCCCTGCTTCTTGTTATATAGGGCAGTGAGCATGGAAACCACACTAGGGGGCTGCAATCCTACATAAAAATACAATGGTTTCCAGTAGCCATTTTGAAAGCTCTTGTTTTACAACTTTTCCACCCAGGTTAAACAACAGAGAAAAGACAAGGTTGCCCCCAGATAATGGTGGCAACATTTCTAAAGACCTGAACAGCAGCTGGGCCTTTTGCAGGATACCTGAGGATAATACATGGCAACAGCAGGTTTGGGAGAGGCTCCTTTTCAACCTTGTCAGGAAGATCAGGACACTAGAAGCAGGCTATGTTCATGTTAGGGCTTACATCAACATCAGCAATTTCGATTCAAAAACATCTCTATGCTGCAGCACATACCTATCTGAAGGAACACCCTACAATACCATGTGAAAACTTCTGGGCTTCTCATTCCTCTCCTGATGGGAACCTAGAAAAAATTTGGACAAGAAGGTGTCAGTGTAGAGCCTATGAGCATTTTAATGCCCACAAAACAACTGAGTAACACTGGAAATGTACCTGGATGCTGGGATGATTACCAGGAATAGTCCTGGGCTGAGCTGAATTTCTCCTACATTGATGCCTGTGAACTCTCCTATGATTACAATTCCCTGAGCACAAAATCCTCCATAGGATCACTTCTTCAGTACTCACCATCTTGGCATCCATTTAACCTCACCCACGCTAAGAGTCCTCTCAGAGATAGTAGCATCACTGAGGATGCTATCCTATCTGACTTGATCAGGGAGGGGTGGGAATGCCCAGAGAAACATTCATCATTTGCCCATGCATGGGGTGTTGGCAAAATCTCATTGGTGAACTCTGCTAAACCCACACTTACTTGATGTCTGTAGTGATTCACAGGAGCATGTTACAGGCCACAATGTGTGACATTAGAACCCTTGTTAAAAACACATCAGGAATACTGATTTAGACCACGGATCTTTGCACCATGACATGTGAGAAGTGTGGAGGGCAATGTATCTGAGGAGCCCACTTGCTTGGCATCCAGGGTTCTTGTGCAAGGAAAAAGCCTGGTAAAAGAAAGCTTTATCCCTTCAACAGAAACCTGGAGAACCTCCAAGGTCAACATCATGGTGCTGAAAACCTAGATACAAAAATCCCTGCCTCTCCATGTACTACAGTGTGTTTGGAAACCACCTTAGTGACCTTCAATCCTACATGAAAATGAGATGCTTAAGGGTAGACACTGGGAAGAGTCTCTCATTTTACCCTCATGTCACACATGTTAAGCACCAAGCAAAAGTCAGAGGTTCCAAAGTGGTTTCCTCCAATGCATATCCAGAATATAAAAGTGTCCAATATCTGAATATTGTAACAGGAATGAGATCTAATGAGCAGGGAGCCATTCACAGGATGCCTAGTGACAACACTGCCAAAATCATGTTGGGCAGAGCCTCCTTTTTGGCCTAAGAAACATAAGCCTCTGAGAATCAGGCTATGTTCATTTTAGGAATAACCAGAACATTTGCAATCTTGACTCAAAATATTTTTCCCTGTCTCTTCACATACTTCCCCTAAGTAAAGTCCAGCAACACCATGTAAGTACTGTGTACTTCTTCACACATACCATTCTGCAAGAATACCTGCCCAACACTTTGACCATCACTTCTGGCACAAGAGGCTTTCAATCAACCCTGATACTAGAACCAATGTGAGGGAAACACTCTTATAACCACACAGTCTTCCTCATCAGCCGCTCAACTCTCTAGATTCCTGTGCTTTCTGCTCAGAATGCTGGTCTGCAATAATGTCACTGGGCCTGCAAAACAGCAATCTCAAGACACAGGGATTCCTCTGCATTCATGTTCCTGCACCCAACAACAAGGGCAAACCCATGATGATGGAATTGGTTTAGTCCTCCTTTCATCTCTTGCCTGGGAAGCTACATCCAAAGCACAGCCACAGCAAGACCCAGGGTCCCCACCATCACTTACCCATGCCTATGGAAATCCTCTGACTGCTGCTATGATGGATGCCCACACATGCCAATACCTGGAAATTGGAGATGCCCAATGGGATGGCCTCTCATGGATTACCATGAGGGAGGACTGAATGGGTCAGTGGAAAAGATGCCCAAGATAACCTATCCTTTAATACTCACCTTTTTCATGTTCACCTGCACAATCTCCATGTCATTATATCATACAGAGTTCACAGCTACTATCAGACTCCTCCTACCCACCAATGGACTAGCCAAGCATCAGCAAGGAAATACCTGCCAAAATGCTCCAATCCCTGTCATGGACCCACTTCATTATAACTGTCTGTTACCACAGTTATTCTCTAGCTGGGGTTAGCAGAAAATGCATGCGATCAGGAAGCAGGGGTACAATAGAACCTGTTGTTCTCTCAAACAGTACAAAAACATTGAGCACTCCACAGGATAAAGAAGAAACAATGGAGGAGTGCTTTTCTATATCAGAAATAAAGGCTCTAGGGTTGTTTGTGACATCAGTTCTGAACCCTACACCATACAGATAAGTGGGAACACCCAGATAACTGGGAATATCACATTATGTATACCCTCGGGAAATCTATCTGGATTCAGAAGATCACATTTTTCCCAGAGTAGTATGAGGGCAGTTAATTCTTACCTGACACTGGCTTGGAATTTCTCTCAATTTGCGCTAGGATTCACTATGCCCTCTTGAAGCATATCTAGAGAAAACATGGAGAAGAGGGTGTTGGCATAGAGCTGATGAGCCTTTCAGTGCAAAAGAATATCACTGAGTGATGTGGGAAACTTAAACAGATTCTGGGGTGATTACCAGGAAAACATTCCTATCCCAGAGGCCAAGCTTTCCTAAGTGGACTACTGGAAATGCTCATGTTCATATTACTTACCAGACAGAGTCCCATTAAGCAAAAAAAAAAAACCACATCTCCTTCCACCAGCGCATGAGAGACTTGCCAAGGTCACTGTGCTAAAGTGTGAGCAGCCCAACTGCTTAACAACCTGCCTTCTTCCAGAACTCCAAGGACAAAGTCTGCTAAGAGAATTCTATCTCTTTTAAAGGGAAATCAACAGAAGCTTCAAACTGCAATATGCAGAGTGATGGAGATCTGGATGTTAACCAAAGTCCCTCTCTCTCCTTCTATAGCCGTGTACATGAAAAAGGCATTAAAGGCCAGCCATCCTACATGAAAATGGGATGATTACCAATAGGCATTGGGAAGACTCAACTATGTTACCTTCACTGGCACATATGTCTAACACCAGGGAAAAGATCCAGTTGCCCATGTGCCTTCCCACAATGTACATTTGTATAGAAGTGTCCCATGCCTGAAGATGGCAATATCTCAAAGATCTGATCACCAACCAGGTTTCCAGCACAATATCTGGTGAGAAAACATGGTAATACCAAGTTAAGCAGAGGCTCCTTTTTCACCTTACTAAGGAACATCAGCCCCTGACAACCAGTCTATGTCCTCATTCTTACCAGACCATCTGCAATCTCAGCTCCACAAACTTTTCTTCAGCACTGCATATATGTGAAGAGAAGGCCAATCACACTATGCCAAATTCATGTAATTCAGCATACAATTTGCTCTGCAAGAACACCTGACCTTTACCTTGGCCATCAACAGTGGCACAAGAAACTTTCACTATACCTTGATTCTAGAAAAAATATGCATACAAAACAGTCATTCTGAGACATTAATCCTCTTCAGCTGCTCACCTGCAATGATTCTCTTGCTTCAGGCTTCATGGGCTGGTCCACCACAGTATCAGTGGACAAGCAAACAAGAAACCTCAGGACACACAAACTCTGGATATTCATTTTTCTGACCAAAAACCAAGAGCAAACTCATGTTCAATGGACTGATTCAGTTACCTTTCATTGCTTGCCTTGGCACCTGAATTCAAAGATGAAAACAAATACCCATATAACCACAGGGTCAGTTACCAATCTCCACAGCAATCCTTAACCTGTCCACAAGCACCATTACCCGGACCCTGGTGATCAGCAAATGATGGCCTATCATGGCTCATTGTATGTTGTGGACCTCTTGCTGAAAAAGATGACCAATAAAAGTATTATGGCTTGTATCTAGATGTCCCCCCAGAGCTTCATGTGGTCATAGAAGGGGCATCTGAGAGGTGGCTGAGTCAAAATTGTGTAATTCTGGGCTTAAATTGTGTTGTGTGATGCTGGGATTAAGGGTAATTGTTAAGTTAGTCCACTTACTGATTTGGAAACTTTCTGGATGTGAATAATAGAAATGCCCAACTTGGGTGTGGAGTGCTATCCACCCTCAGGGTAGGGGTCTGAATAAAATATAAGTGGCTGAAAGAGGGTCACGCTTGTTGCTTGCTGCTAGTTGCTTATTTCTTGCTGCTTTTCTGCCTTCTGCTTGCCATGAAATGTTCCTCCTCTGAGATGCCCCTCTGCCATGCCTCCCTGTCTTGGAGCCAGCCAATTATGGACTGAAACCTCTAAAAACTGTAAGCCAAAAGAAAAAATTCCTCTTTGACATTGTGTGTTTCATATTTTCTCTCTGGAATGAGAAAAGTAACCAGGACAGGAACCTATCCTTTACTGCTCCCCTTTTCCATGTCCACCTACATAGTCTTCATATCATTCGATCATTCAGGGTCTAATGTCACTACCAGGCTCCTCCTACCTTCCCAAGGACTAACAGGGCAACCATAAGTTTGTACTCTCAAGGAGACATCTGCCAAACTGCTCTAATCCCTATCACAGGGACTAACCTTATGTCAATGATGTCTCACCCTACTGATTGACCTACTGCAACTAAAAGGAAATGCATGAAATCTGCCTGAAGGGATGCATTAGCAACTGGTGGACCTTCATGATAGCAAGAAGCCACTGAGTATACAACTTGCCATATAAAGGGGGAAACAAGAGATTCTGCATTGGTAGTAAATCTATAGTGGAAAAGAAAAAGGTTCTGATGTTAAATGTGGCAGCATCTCTGAACCTAACCACTAGTCAAGACATTCAGAGTGCACACACCTAGGAACCATGAGAACTTCTGTTTGTGCACACACTACTGACATTACCTGGATCCAGAAGACCACATGATGCCCTACCAGGTATAAGCACCCTGATTGTTACTTGACATTTGCAAGAGGTTCTGCCAAGAGTCTTCTATGCATTCCTATCCCCTGTTGACAGGAACCTGGAGAACACATGCAGAGGAGGATGTTGGTGGAGAGGCAATGAGAATTTTGGTACCACTGAAAACCAATGAGTGACACTGAAAACTAACCTGGGTGCTAGGATGATTGCCAGGGAAACAATTCTGTCCCCAGAGCCCAACCTCTCCTAACTAGAATCATTACTTTAGTATTCACAAGTTCAGCATCATTTGGACCCTGCCCATGCAAGCTATCCCATCCCAGGTACTAGCCTGGCTGAAAATTCCATCCTCTGATCTAAGAACGTTCAAAAGAAGGAGGGGGCTGGGAAGGCCAAGACACCTTCCTAATGTACCTATGCACATTGAGGTGATGAGACCTCATCAGTGACCTGGGCCTAAGCCAGGAGTTACCTGGACGTCTGTAGGTATTCACCTGAATACTTTGTGTGGGTCGCTCTAACAATAGGAACCCCCTGAAAAACATTGAGAAACATTGATTTAGTGTACTTCTTCTTGCACTAGCCCATGTGAAAATTGCAGAAGTCATTGTGTTTGTTTACTAAGCCCACTTGATTCATTACTGGAGTCCTTGAAGAACGCCAAGGAAAATTCAAGGTAAGACCATTCTTTCTTCCTTGAAGAGAAACCTGAAGAAGTTAGAAGGGTCAACATCTGTCTAGAATACAAACAGTAAGCCAAGCCTCTCCATCAACAATGGGGAGCATGAAAATTGGATAAGGGCTAGACATCCTACATGAAAATGGGATCCTTGCTCATAGGCACTGGAAAGCACTCTTTTTTTCCCTTCAGGAGCATGCATGTCCAAGAGTGGGATAAAGGCCATGGTTCCCCCCTAACCTCCTCTACTGTTCATCAGAAAAGGAGAAAGAGTCATAGGCCAGGTGGGACAAAGTCTCACAAGACCTGATCACTACCTGTGCCCTGGTGATAAAACACAGCAACACCAGGTTAGGCAGAGGCTCCTTTTCCACCTCTGGAATGAACAACAGGCTATGTTCACCTTTGGACATGCTTGACCATCTGCAAACTTGCCTCAACAAATGTCTGTTCATTGCTTTGTATACATAAAGGGATGGCCAAACATCCCATGCTAAAACCATGCTACTCAGCATATACTTTGCTCTGCAAGAACACCTGGCCTTCACATTGTCCATCACTACCTGCACAAGAGGCCCACTTCACCAGTATTCCAGAACCAATCTGACAGGAATACTATCATCCCAAAAATCTAATCCTCAACAAATGGTCACCTGCAGAGATCCTGTCTTTCCTGCTCTGCATACTGTCTACCACAATATCACTGCACCAGGTAACAAGCATTCCCAGGACACAGAGACTCTTAACATTCATTCCCTGCACCATGCCCACGGACAAACTCATGGTCATTGGATTGGTTCAGTTCCACATTGTTTCCCTAGGTGTCTCTACACAAAGAGTGGCCACAAAAACCCACAGAAGTTCCACCACCACTTACCACAGCCCATGGAGATCCCCTATCCTGTGATGAAATGGAACCCAAATGTGCCATTACCTGGATCCCAGGGATGTTCAATGAGATGGCCTCTCATGGCTGACAGTAAGTTCTGGATCACACATTGGAAAAAGACACCCAAGAAAACCTATCATTTACCAGTTCCCTTTTCCAAGACCACCTGCACAATCATCATTCAGGGTCCACTGCCTCTTCCAGACTCCTTCTATGGGCCTATGCAACAGTAAATGGACACTTGGAGGGGATACCTGCCAAATCACTCCTATCCCTATCTCAGGGACCCACAGTATGACAGCGACCTGTTGCCCTGTTTATTACACTTCTGGGGCTAACACAAATGCCCAAGATCTGCAGGTAGGGATGCAACAGAAACTGAAGTTCTCTCACAAGATCAAGAAAGCACTGAGCACCACTCTTGACAAAGAAAGAAACATCATAGGTTTGTCATCAATAGTCAAATCTATATGGGAAAAAAAGGGCTCCAAGTTTGAATGTGCCATCAGACCTGAACCATGCCCTAACCAAGAAATGAGCACCTGGGAAACATGAGAAAATCTTGTATGCACAGGCTCCAGCCACCTGAGTTTGCAACATCAAATGGTCCCCAGTGAGGTATGAGGATACTAATCCTTACTTGAGATTTGGATGAGATTCCAGCCATAATCTTCTAAGGCTTCACTGTCCTCTCCAAAAAGAAAGCTAAAGAAAATGTGCAGAAGAAGGTGTCAGTGTAGAGTTGATGAGGATTTCCTTGCACAAGAAAACCCGAGTGATGCAAGAAATCACAGTATGCTGTGATGACTGCCAGAAAAACAGTCTTGTTCCCAAAGGCCCACCTCTCCTAAGTGAACAACTGAAAGCTCTCTTGTTTAATGCTCCCCAGGCAGGTTCAAAACAAGAAAAGATTAATGCATTCAGTGCTTTTGAATTGGGCATCCATTTGACCCTGGCCACACCAAGTGTCCCCTTACAATTCAGAGTTTGGCCAAGGTCTTCATTCTTTCTGATATGAGCCCCTAAATTTCAAGGAAAAGATCTGGAAAGCCCAAGGACACCTTGGTCATTTTCACATATAAGAGGTGGTCATGGAAAGTCATCAGTAGCCTAGACCTAAGCTCATACTTACTTGAATGTCTGTAGTCATCCCCCAGAGTACTTCATGCAGCTCACTCTGACATCAACAGCACTGTGAAAACCACACCAAAGTACAATGATTCACTCCACGTCTTTGCACTTTGAGGAAGTCATTGTGTTTACTCCATGTTCTTGCTCCATGAGGAAGTTATTGTGTTGGTCTGCACAACTACTTACTTGCTTAAAGGCATGGGTCTTTCCAGAACTCCAAGGATAAAGCCTGCTAAGAGAATTCTTTCTCCCTTAAATGAAAATATGAAGAAGTTCTGAGGGTCAATAACTATAGTGATGAATATTTGGATACTATCAATAATTTCTTCCTTCCTCTCTCTGGTTGTGAGCATGAAAAGCACATTTGGCCATGCAGAATGGGCCAGCCATTCTACAAGACAATGGGATGCAGCCTCATAGCCATTGAGAAGTCTCTATTGTTTTACCTCCATTGACATGCATGCCAAACAGCAGGGAAAAGAAAAGTCCCTTCTCCAAAGTTCATCAGAAAAAACTAAGATATTCCATGGCTGAAGAACTCACAAGACCTGATCATGACTCTGGCCCTTAGCAGCATTCGTGGTGACAAAACATCACATGGCCAGGTTACATTGAGCCTCATTTTTTACCTTTCTAAGGAATATCATGCCTGTAGCCAGGCTACATGGATAGAAGGTCTCATCTATTGTCAGCAATCTCACCACAACAAACATTTTTTCATCACTGTGGATATCTGAAAGGAAGGCAAACCATACCCTGCTAAAACCTTATCCTTTGCTCTGCAAGAACATTGGGCTGTGCTCCGGCATCACCCCTGGCACAAAGGCTTTCTCTTCACTCTGATACCAGAAGCAATTTGAGTGCAAAACTCTCATCCTGAGACTTATTATTGTCAACTACTGACCTGCAAAGAATTCTGTGCTTTCTCCTGGGCAGGGTGGTCCATCACAATGCCACTAGACCAAAGAATAAGCACTCCCAGGATGTAGAGAAGATCAACATTCATTTTACTGCACTATACACGAAGGAAAAATTCAGGGTCAGTGGATTGGCTCAGTTCTTCCATCATTGCTTTCCTGGGATCCAGAACCTAAAGCAAAGTCACAGCAACCCCACTACCCAATGACCCCACATCAGGAACCCCAATATCACTTACTGAAGGCCATGGATATTCCCTGCCTATGCTGCAGTGAAGGTCCATGGCTGTCCTTATGTGGATCCTGGTGATGTTCAGGTCTCACCATGAGCTGTGGACTCCCTCACTGGAAAAGAAGCACAAGAGATTCTATCCTTTGTGGTCTCCTCCGTGTCTACCTGTACAACTCCCATGTCATCCTATCATTCAGGTTCCATCACCACCACCACACTCCTCCCTCCTTCATGTCAACAAACTAGCCATGCAATGGTAATTGATACCTTTGAGGAGATACCTCCCAATGCACTCCAATCCCCATCTCAGGGACCCACCCTGTCACAGTGACCTCATGCCCTGCTTACTCCCCTAGCAGGACAAGTAGGAAATACACATCATCTCTCCTGGAAGGGAATCAATAGCATCTGATGCTTCCTCATGACAACAAGAAGGCACAGAGCACCACACTTGTCAATGAAGAGGGCAGTATCAGAGGTTCACCATCAATAGCTAATCTGTCACAGAACAAAAGGCTACAATGCTGAATGTGGCACAAACTCTGAACCACTCAGTAGTCAAGACCTTAGAGGATGCATGTCTAGGAAACATGCAAACATCTCATGCACACCCTCTTCACATCCATCTGAATGCAGGCCATCACTTGGTGCCCAATGAGGTACTGGCACCCTAATTCTTACCTGACACCTGCATGAGGTTCCAGCCATAGTCTGCTCATCTTCCCTTGAAGGAACCTGCAGAAAACATAGAGAAGACAATGTCAGTGTTGAGTCAATGAGCATTTCAATTCCCACAAAAACAACTGACTCACACTGGAAATGTACCTGGCTGCTGGGATGACTGCAAGATAACAATCCTGTCCCCACAGTCAAACCTCTCCTAAGTGGACCCCTGCACACTCTCCTGTGCTACAGCTCCCTGGGCTGGGACACAACAAGCACCCAAACCTAGACACCATGTCTTCTTCAGTGCTTACTCTTTTACCATCCATTTCACCTAAGCTGTGCCAAGTGTCCCCTCCTAGAGAGTGGCATTGCTGTGGATTCCATCCTTCCTTACTTGAGCAATTTCAAATCAAGCAGCAGGCTACAAATGCCAAGCCACACCTTTGTCACTTACTCACGCATGTGGAAGTGACAGGACCTCATTGGTGGCCTGGGCACAAGCCCACACTTACCTGGATGTCTGTATGCATCCACCTGATTATACTGTGCTGCTTACTGTGACATTACTGCCCCTGTGAAAATGACATCAGAGAATACTGATTTAGTCCATGCAAGTCTCCTTCCACCAGCATGTGAGTATTGTGGAGGTCACTGTGTTAGACTGTGGCCCCTTTGCTTTAACACCTCAGTCTCAGGGGTGTTTCCTAGAAAAAATATGATAAGAGAACTCTTTCTCACTTGCAGGAAAACTTGCAGAGGTTCTAAGGCTCAATATTCACAGTGGATGTTAGCAAGAATCCTGGCCTCCCCATCCACCTAACCAACATGAAAACTAGATTACAGGTCAGTTTCCCTACATGAAAATGGGACACTTACCAGCAGCTATTGGGAAGATTTCACCTTCACTGGCACACAGGTGAATCAGTGGGGAAGAGCAAAGGGTGCCCAAGTGCCCTCCCACAATGTACATCAGTAAAGAAGAAGGTGTTGCATGGCTGAGGGTAGTAGCATCTCCCAAGACCTTTTGGCAGGATACCTGGTGATGAAACATGTTAATACCAGGTTAGGCAGAGGCTCCTTCTGACCTGAATACAGACATCTGGCCTAGTGATCAGCTTGTACCCATGGTGGTATTTCCCTGGCCTTCCATAAGTGTACATCAACCAACTTCTTGATCACTCTGTATCCATGAAGGGAAAAGGAACAAGACCATACTAAAAGGATACAGCATGTTCTACAAGCATACAGTGTGTTCTATTCATTGACAACCACCACTGTTGTGGGAGGCTTCCACTCCACCCACATACCAAATTGAAAATGAGAGAAAAATATCATCCCAAGGCTCTGATCCTCATCAAGTGGATGCCTGCAAGTTACCTGTGCTTCTTTCTCAGCAGTCTGGTGCTCAAGCATGTCACTTCATATAGTGAGCAAGCAATTCCAGGACACAGGGACCTTGAACAGTACATTCCCCACCCTATGCAAAAAGAAAACACACAGACTAGATTTCGGATTTTTCTAGTCTTTTTATACTTGAATTTATTCACACAAAATATGGTATCAGCTACACTCAGGGCCCCAACATGCTCCACTGAAGCCTAGGAAGATCCATTTCCTGTGCTGTGATGGAGGCCATACTTGCTGCTATCTGGATCCTGGTGAGGTTCCAGGGGCTGGCCTTTCCTGGCTCACTGTGTGGTCTGGATCTGTCACTAGAAAACACACCCAAAAGAACCTATCCTGTACTTTATCCTATGCCCTTCTTTTTCTCCATCTGCACAATCTGCACATCGTGGGTTTACTCAGGGGTCCATCACTACTACAAGGACCCTCACTTATGTGCAATGAAAGCCAGAGAAGAGAAAATGAACACTCCTGAGCAGACACCAGACAAACTGTTACAATCTGTATCTCAGGGAGCTACTCTAGGATAATTATCTGAATCTTTGCTTTTTCTCTACAATGCCTAGTTTGTTGTTGTTGTTGTTGTTGTTCTTTTTTTTGAAGCAAAAAATTTGTTAATACATTTCAGGTAAACATAATGATAGCATTCATCACAGGGAATTTGTACCTGTTTGTGATGTATCTTGCTTCTTTTTTTCCCATTTTCCTCCCCTCCCTCTACCTCTCTTCTTCTCCTTTATTTACAAAAGCTTTGTTTCCATTTTTTCTTCTATTTTCTTTTCTTTATTTCTTCTTTCCTCTCCCCCTCCACCCTCTTTTGTTCCCCTTTACAAGGCCCAGTTTAAATGCACACTTTCAGCCTGGAATCATTAACACCCAATTCTACACCCTGATAAGAATGAGGCCCTTAACCTCACACTTGCCAAATAAAGGAGACTACCTCAGAGTTTCACTATCAACAATGAAAATCACATCTGAAAATAAGGTCTCTGATGTGTGAATGTGGGGTCAGCTCAGAACTCAACAGTCACAGTGACCTTCCAGCATAAGAATTCAGTACATGACAACATCTCATTAGACATACCCTTGTGCTAGCCACCTGGATATTGAAGATTGGATGGGTGCCAGTGGGCTATAATTTATACTTTTGTTTTTCCTTGGTTTGTTCAAGATTTTTTCAACACACTCATTCAACTGATCACTTCCATTAACTTGAAAGTACCTACAGAATACTCATTTAGCTCTCATCTTGCTCTTCCATGTCACTGACTCTTTCTGTCCCTCACCCAGAAACAGAAAGTCATCCTTCAGCTATGTGTTAATATAGTCCTTAATTCTATGTAAATTGTATTCTCTGGCATGTCCATCCTGTGTAATATAGCCATCTGTAAAATTTTCAATGTTTACTGTTGTGTTGTATCACCACCATGTCTACACCCAACCATGATGCAATGTATCCCTGAAATTGTACAGGTTCAATATTCATTTCTGTCTCATACAAAATGCAGTATCACATTCACTAGATATTTTTAACATGTCTCTCATTTCATCCATTAGTACCTGTAACAAAACTTGGTAACAAGTGTCAAGGACATCCTCTTCACTCATCCCTGTATATGAAGATCTGATTTCCTGTGATGTGGTGAATGCCCACATTAGCTCTTATAGAGAGATCAGTAGTGTTCTACTTTACAAACTTTTATTTTGCTTGCTGTGATGTATTCACCTATCTGTGGACCCTTGTCATCGACTTTTGATTTTATATATGTCTCATTTGCACTTATACAACTCCAAATTCCCTATGTCATTTCATCATTTCAGCACCCACTTATGTTATCTAGATACTTGCAGGCTTCCATGGATAAAGCCTTGTAAGTGAGCGTTGTCTGTCTTCAGTGATACATGCAAAACTTCCAAGGACAATATTTCAAAGATGGACTTAGTGAAAATTACATGAATCTCTTCTCCACCAGTAGCAATACAAGCATATTACATCTATTACATTCCAGAAAAGATGCAATGACATTTGATGTATCCTTGTAATATTAAGGTGACAGTATGTTTTGAAAACATGTATCACCAGAAGTGGGGTAATATAATAAAACCTAACAGTCATAAAATGAATTGCTGAAAATGAGAAGTCACTAGTGAGTGACTATATCAACCCAGACCAATACACTAGCTGAGGCCTTAACATCTGAGCACCTAGCTAGGAACTTGCCAGGATTATAGAAGATCAAACAGCCTTTACTGGACTATGACCATTTTATCATTTACCTTGTTACTAGGGTGACTGCAACAACCATCTTTTCTGGATCACTGTGTTCCCTTGAAGGGCGTCTGAAAAAAATACAAAGCCAGTTTAGCATAGAAGGTGCTGTGTCAGAACATGAGCCCACTCCCTTTTTAATGTCCATTGCTAGAGGATGGCTGAACTCCTCAGGATACTTGGATTCACCAAACAAAAACAGTATTGTCAGAGAGCCCATATTTTGTCATCTCCACACCCTGGTTAATTAACCTATGCTTACTGCAGTCATAGAGTTCCACAATAATTTCAATTAACCAGTTCATAATCACTCCCTCAGCAGTCCTTGCTAAAACACCAATTTTCCCTATGGCATATAATGGATAAACTCATATTTACTAGAACTGTGAAGGACAAAATTATTTCTTATAGGAGTAGTGACCACGAAATCTAGTAATATAGTCAAGTCACCCTCATCCCTTTCCTCTATAGATGAAGACATGGTTTAGGGTGCCTCAGCCCTTACCTCATAACCCTCTATGGACTTGACTTACTCCCATGGGTAGGATAACCACAGTGTCTTCAGAGGAGCTTGAAAATCAAATCATGAAAAATGATTTTGGAATCTATGTCATTCAAAGAAGACATTGACACATTCCCTCGGTAATGGCGTTCAACATGACAAATCATATTCTTATCACAATTACATGGCTAAAGCTGAACACTGAGAAAAAAGCCTACTAAGAAATACCATCTTCTTTGGAAGAAACACTAGCAAAATTCCCATAGTCAATACTAGGGGATAGGAAATATGGTCAATGACCTGCATCCCTATACAATAACCCATCACAATCTTTAAATAAGTCCATAGTACAATCTCATATTTACAAAAAGCATTACTGACAAATCATATTTTGAACTGTGTTCTAAGCAGAGGTTACCACAGAAGTTCAAAAGCATCATTCATGATATAAATACAAAAAAATAAGAAATGCCTCTAATGATTTAAAGTCAACAAACCTGTACACTAGGATAAAACTTAATGGAATACCTGCCAAAAAGCCAGGGTAACATTGTGTTAGATATCCCATCCACTTTACCAAGAAATCTGAAGGTTATTTGTTTGCATCTCGGTAGGGACAATTTCTTACCAGGTTAGTCATAACATTTCATAGATTACCATTGTTAAGTTCAATCACTGTAATTTAATAACTGCTGGAATCTTAGACAACACTTTGTGATATGTGTTTAGGATGCATCATCTTTCACCTGAGGGGAGAAAAAAAGGACAACTTTAAAATTTTGGTCACCTCCATCATCAGGGAAACCAACTGAAGTACTTAGATCTTTAGAACTTCAAGGTCAGAGACGTTGTTCTTCACACCATTTTCTCTTGGCTGGCTACCTGTAGAAAAAAATATGGTCAATACTGTGATATGGATCAGTTGAATAACTTACATGGATCCCTGCATATGCCTCCACACCTCCTAGGATTAAATTCAGAGTTTATCAAAACTTTATATAATAAGCTACTTGTTACTAGCAGTGGTAAACAGAAGCATTCCTTTACTAAATATGAACAGGAAACATGCTAAAATCAATGTAAGAACCCCACACTTACTATATCCCTGTTGATCATCATGGCCATGGATACAACAAACTGCCACTGTTGGTCATTATGAGACTTACCACCATATCTGCATAGAAACGTAAAAACATGGGTGACAAGTATATGTATGGTAAGACTTTTCTACTGGGACCCTTCAAATAATTTTCTTTATTGTCATTATTGCAAGATCTCATTTCTACCTGGACTCATCAACTCTACTTGTATTCTTGATTATTTTATGATGAACGTCATTGTTCCAAACATGATTATCTCATGACTGCTAATATTTAACTTGTTAACTACCATGATGCATAAATGCATAATAATAACCTGAGTACATGAAAGTCATTTGAAATTCTCAGGGTAAATTCTCTCTAAATGTAAGATAATGCAATAATATCATCTCTAGAATATGAAATACTGCATTCCTTATCTACATACTTACATTTTTTAAAATCATATGATAAAAATTGTAGGGAAACAAACACCACTGACCCAGATATTTGATGATCTAATGGTCAGTCTGGCATGTGCTGTACATGAAAATATTTACTCTAATACAGAAATATCTCCTGATAATGAACTTTTTAAGTTCACTGTTAACCCCTGACAGGAATCAAGACACAACCTACCAGGAACTGTTGAATAACTTCTATAACATCCATGATCACAGGACTCTACCTGGATTCTTGTGGTTCTCCAAGGTCAAGGATAACGTCAGATAAGACAACATTTCTTCATGGAATATCTGCCTAGTTCCTATGATTACTATAGTTGGGACTATGTGATAAATACTTGGATATGTGCAACCTCCTCACAGGGTTACACATTCTCTCTGAAATACAGAAAAGAAACTGCATGGTTTCAAGTGTTCCTAAGGATGTTATTATTCCTCACCTGAATAGTGGCAAAGAAATCATGATGGCAAGTGGTAGGGAAATCATAGGCAAGGGAAACCATAGGCAAGGGAAACCATTTGCCTCATGTGCTCTGAAGTTCAGGTGATCTGTGCTTTAGTTTTGGTCTACATCAGCACTTGTTTGCATAACAGCAATGTCTGCCATTAAAGGCTGATGTTAGACTAACTGCGATCTCATGATGGAAATCTGCAAAGGCTTCAGAAAATACATCTTTAAGAATACTTGAGAAGGTAAAACCAGTAAGATGCCAAGCTGTGCTGTGGTTTGGGCCTACATCAGAACCTACATGAAACCACCTACCTACATGTTGTGCTGACCAACAGTTGAAAGGGTTACTATAAGGTCTTGACAGAAAACTAAAAATCCCAGTATTTGGTACACATCTTATTGCATGTCTATACCTGCAAATAAAGAAAAATCCATGTTTACTGTTACAAATTTATTTTTTACCTATAAACATACTGTTCTAGTCAGTGTTTCCAAGGAAACAGATTTACCACAGGATATACAAATTTATAGGACTGTCTTACAATACTCTCCCAAAAAGTCAAATGCAGAAGTGTGCAATAGATCTTTCCACATAATGTTCCACATGAGTCTAGCCAGAGGCCTACAGCCCTCACCAATGTCTCATGCAAGTTCATATCAAGAATCTGCACCAAAAGGCCCAAGAGCCAGTGGTAGAAGCTCAAAAGTCTATGCCAGCACGGTGAACAATCTGTGCCAGAACACTGAGGGACCTGTACTGGAGCCAGGGAGCAATGCTCAAGACAAAGGCGAAGACCAGTACCCCCCACCCACTGAGGGAGCAACAGCAAGAAAAGCCACTGAGTTCCAGCTCCAACAAAGCTTCTCCTGGGAAATCAGCAGCCAGCATTCCTCCCCTCCTATCCTCCTTTTATGCAGTTCTGACAACAATCCTTAGGTGGGTCATCCACACTCAGAATCACCCTCAGTTAAGCTGAGTGTTCCCACTTAAGTTGACCAGTATTTCATCCACACACATACCAAAAACAATTTCAGTAGAAGAATTTCAATAGTATCATTAATTACCTTGATGTCTGGAAACAAGATCTTTAATGAGAAATGTAACAGCAGCTCATCTCTGTGCACTTGGAAAGACCTTGATGGGAGAGCAAAAGACTTGAGAACACAAGTGCCAGTGTCACAGTTCTAATTTCATGGTTTCTCAGTGTTAGTCAAGGGTGTTATCTATCCTTCCTTATCACTTGCCTGGATACCTGGAAAGCTCCATTAATAAACATGTATGTACACAGTGATGTCTTGACTGGAACCCAAGTAGATCCATGTGATAAATACATTTAAGGACACAGTTTATTCTATCAAGATAACAACAAATAACCTTGGTCCACTTTCATCATTAGGGAACCATTAACACTCTTTGGATCCCATCAAAACTTCAGTGCCAACAACATTCTTAGAGGCATCATATTCTCTTCACATAACACCTTCAATGATTAAATGGTCAATACTGTGGAAAAAATAGTATATCTTACCAAGACACATGTAGTTATTGGTGGTATTATTACTAAAGTCATTATATTTAAACTCTAAATGCTAAGGAATAAAAGATAGGCATTATTTCCAAACTGACAATTTTTTTCCTACCTGACACACAAAAAGCATGATAACACAAATGTCACCTTGATTGCCTAGGTAACTGAAAATCAAATGGTCCATATATTTTTAAAGCCCACATCACCACTCAGAAACCTACAAAATCTCCATGAAAAATCACTGAGAAGCCTCATTAGCCCCAGCCTCTGACTTTCCCCTCATCTTTGTAAGATGTGAACACTCTCAGACAGTTATGATGCCCTAACAATCCTTTGTCTCCTGTTTACAGGCAGCAAATGCTCCAGTCAGTCCTTAGGACCGAACGAGATCTGATTAGTGCATGTCTCTGTTACTCAGTGTTACATGGCCCTGGAATTGACCATTATGGGGGTATTTGCACTAAAAAAGTTAATAAATTCCACACTTGAGGCATTTCTTTTGGGAGAACCAGTTATTAAGCATTTACCAGAATATGCTGGTGCACAAAGTAATAATGAACAAGGAGAAGCACTATGAATACTGACAACTCAATCTTTTTGTTTCTCATGAACTTCTTGTGACTTTTGTAGATGAAAGTATATGTCAGTTTGCTCCACATATGCCTTAAAATACACTATTTTTCTAAACTGTTATATATTTTATGAAAAGAAATGTTAGACACTTTTATTACAAATTTCTTAATATAATATTAATGCTGGTTAGGAACTTACAAATCTCATCTCAAAAGTTTATAAATGTCCTTACAAAGATAGGTATTAAATAATTCTTATTATATAATTGTTCAAAAACATTTAGATAAGTGTATACATATATGTATATATATATTATTAGACCTAGCATAGAAATAAGATACATAAATTTATAACATAGGTATAAATATATAAAATCACTGATACAGGTTTGAAAACACACACACACACACACCCTCATCCATTCATCCTAGTGATAGTCTTATTAGTAGTGGGTCTCTAGGGCTCAGACTTACTAAAATGTTTCTGATATAAATCCAAAGAGCTGAAAACTCATAAATTGGGTTGGAAATGCTTACAAGCCAGAAAAAAACATGTTCTAGAATACATTAAGAGTAATAGCAATGCACAGAATTTATGAGAAATCCGTTCACCAGCTGAAAAGCCCTCTGGGATTGGATAGAGTGGAAACAAAAAGGCCAGTTCAAATCACAAAGCCAAATCTCATTAAAAGGTCTTTCTTTTGAAAACTGCATTTAACTGACCAGTAACCTGGCAAGTAGTACATATGTAGAATGCAGTTTAGCTGAAAAGCTGGCTTTATGAAGGAGTCAGTGACCACTGGAAGTAATCAATATGCCTGTCCCCATGGGCCACGGTCTAAGTACATATGGATGTCAGACCCCTGCTTCTAGTTGCATACTGGTCATGCCTCCTGATTAGCTCTGACACACAAAGAGCTCTGAAATTATCTTTCCTGTTCTGACTATATGAAAACAGCTGAACAAATGAAAAATCAACAACTTTAATCAGATCTGGTCACATCAAAAACTGCCACAGCAAAAACCAGACAGACATGCAAATATAGAGAATCACAGTTTACCGGGACCAGAGACATATGGAGATAGAAACTGGTAGCAACAAATAAACAGCAACTGATGAACTGCTGGAAGCTGATCACAGACTAACTCCAGAGTTAAAATCCACTGTACCCAGTTTTAGGGAGCCTCCTATACTGGTGTGGGTTTGGCCTTCAGAAGACCCACCAGGGATGAGTAAAATATGAGAGACAATCTTCTCTTCTGTGAGCAGTGAAGAACAGAAGTAACCACTTTGAAATAAGCCCAGACAGTTCTACTTTCTCTAATGAGATTGTGCTCAAGGGAAGCTACTTTGCTACAGCCTTATCTGATGAAGAGGAAGAGCAACTAGACATTGTTAGTCATTCTAGATTTTCTGTCTTGCATAATAGGAAAAAATAAGTTGAGAAAAGTTACTGATGGCTATAACTCAGGAACTCAAGCCCATTAAAAAAATTGATGTATAATTTTAAGGTGGAATGCTTCCCTTCCTTAAAATCTTATCCCCACACTGACAGAGCTCCTACATAAAAACAGTGGGTTGCAAATGAGACACCTAAGAGAGACATTCTATTTAAGAAGAGGTTCTTAGGAGACTTGGAGACAGCATGGAAGTGGCAAACAATGGGAAATTAGAGAAAAATGGAATCTTTGGTGCACAGTTATAATAAACCTTAAACAAGAAACACCCAGGTCTTGGCCAGACTATCATCTTTATACTGATAGCCTGACTGCCTCAGTGCCCAAAAACAAAATTTTGGATATACTGAAGGCAAGAAGAAAATGCGAGCTGAAGAAACAGAATGAGCATCAGTACTGGATTCAGATATAACACAGATTTTGAAATTGTCAGATAAGAAGCTTACAACAACTATGATTGATATATTAAAGGTTTTATAGTATGCTAAAGAATTTATTTGGTCTTTGATCCCATTCCTGGCAAAGAATTTCAAAATGCCTTGGAACTTCCTGAGTTATGGGCATGTTTGTGTTAATGTTGATCTTAATGAAATGACTCTCGGTAGATGCCTAATTAGCTTCACAATCAGGGGTGGTCACTAGAGAGACCAAACTCATGATTAGAAGGCTGGAATCCTAGGCCAGTCTTACCTCCATGAAGGAGAAAGCACTGAAGATTGAACTCAGTCACATGTCCAGTGGTTTACACAGTCATGCCTGTGTGATGACAGCCCATACAAAAACTCTGGACACTGAATGGAGCATCCCAAATCATGAACACACTGTGGTGCACAGATGATGCTGCAACAAGATTCCATAGAAAGGATACAAAAGTGCTGTATCCCGTCCCTTCCAGAACTTTTCTTGTGTGTTTCCTTCATAATAAAACTGTATCGGTAAGAACAGCATTTTCGGGAAGTTGCGCTTGAGAGGCAGGCAGCAGAATCACTGAACTAAATCCCCAGCAGTACAATATTTTTAATGGGTTCTGTGAATCATTAAAGTGAATTATCAAAATTGGAGTGGATGGTGGGACTTCAGAATTTATAGCTTGTCAGCTAGAAGCATAGGAAATATGGGGGCCACACTTGCTGCTGGCATCTAGAGTAAGAGGCCAATCTCGTGGAGGGCTAAACAATTAACTTGTGAATTACAGATGGTGCCAGAATCAAATTGCAACCAGAGTAGAGTTGAATCAGAGCAAGAACCAATCGAAAAAGTAGAAAACATATAAGAACACATGGGTAACAGAAGAATTAAAGTCAGTATGCTATAGAGAAACTTGTATATCTTTGTTTATTGTGGCACAAATTCAAAATAGCCAAGATATGGAATCAGTCTAGGTGAAAATCAACAGATCAGTAGTTGAAGAAAATATGATATGTACACACAAGAGAGTGTTATTCAGCCATAGAAGAAACAAAATTATGTTATTTGTGGGAAAATGGATAGAAATAAAGATCATCACGTTAAGTGAAATAAGCCAGACTCAGAAAGATAAGTACATGGATTTAAAAAAAAAAAATTGACATGAAAGCAGGAGGAACACTACTTGACCAGAGAAAGGGAATAAAGAAGAGGAAGAAGTAGGTGTGAGGCAGGGTAATAGGGGGCTAGATATGATCAAAATATGTTATATGCATGTATGAAAATTCCACAATGAAAACCAGCATTTTAAAAAATTACTATAGCCTAAAATTAACACATATAAAAAAGAACAGTTCAGTAACATAACCAAAAAGAAATGGAAACTCTAACAAAGAATCAAAAGGAAATAGGAGATACAAAAAACATTGTGGCAGAAATGAAGAATGCCTTGAAGGATGATCAGGTTAGAAATGACTGGGGAAAAGATCAGTGAGCTGGATGATAAGTTAATAGACACTCCCTAGGCTGAAAGACAAAGAGAAAACAAAAGAATAAATAAAAACCCAGAACAGGGTCTGAGGATTTAGCTCAGTGGTTTCACTGCCTGCTGTGCAAGCACAGGGACCTGAGTTAGATCCCTGGTACCAAAAAACAAAAAAAAACCCAGAACATTCAAGAATTGTGGGACAATTACAAAAGGCATAATGTGCCCATAATGGGAACTCTAGAAGAGAGGAACACAAAAAAATATCTGAAGTAATAGTAGCTCAGAATTTTCTAAAATTAATGAAACACACCAAATCTCAGGTTCAGGAATCTTTACAACAATAAGCAAGGTAAATACAAAAAAATTATAAGTACACGTATCAAGTTCAATGTGTAAAAATCAAAAAAAAAAGAAAATCTTGTAAAATGCAGGGAGATAAGACCTTACCTACTGAACAACAAAGTTAAGAGTTACACCAGAGTTCTGAGAAATCATGTAAGCAAGAAGAGAATGCAGTAAAATATTTAAGGTGTTGAAACAAATAACCCATCCATACAATGCTAAAATTCTTTGTATAGAAAACATTTCCTTCTGACATAAAGAAAAAAAAATTTTTTTCAGATAACAACTGAAGAAATGTAATGCCAAGAGATATGCTAGATAAATATTCAAATAAGTTCTTTAGAGATAGGAATCAAATATGACAAGAAAGAGACCAGGGAAGCAGAAAGGAAAGAAGGAATTAAGGAAGGTAGGAAGAAAGAAAGACAGGAGAGAGGGAGGGAAAAAAGGTGGGGAGAGGAGGAGAGTAACAAGGGAAGGGAGAAAGAAAGGGCATTGGAGAGGAATAAAAAAGGTAAAATAGAACATTTTATTCTTAATCTATTAGATAACTGCTCAAAGTAATAGTAGCAACAATGTATTGGGTGAATATAATTTATGAATGAGTGGAACCAGTGACAGCAACAGTAGCAGGGATGGTGAAACTTTTATAGCTTTCAATGATAAAAACAGCCTACTGCAGCACAAGTGCCATAGGTTTGCCACCACTGGCATTATGGGTAGTAGCATGGGGGAATTGAGAATGCTCTGCTATAAGGTACCTATGTTAGCAGAGAAGCCATATAGTGTTATTTGAAACTAACAACTTAGACTTAGTGGTCTTAGATAAGCTGTAAATATATATTGCAAACTCTATGACAAGCACTAACATTTTTAAAAAATTTTTATTTATTTAATTTTTTTTTTTTTTTGGTACTGGGGATTGAACTCAAGTCCTTGCACTTGCACAGCAGGTGGCAAAACCACTGAGCTAAATCCTAGGCCTACACTAACATTTTTAAAAGGTATAATTGATATGCTAAGTGAAGAGAGAAAATGTATTCATTAAAGAAACAAGGCAAGAAAAATGAGGGAAGGACTACTATCTAGAATATATAAAGAACTGAAGAAAATCAGACCCCTCAAATTCAAAGACCCAATTCAAAAATGGGCATCTGAAGTGAACAGACATTTCTCAGACAAAGAAATAAAAGCAGCAAACAAATATATGAAAAAATGTTCAACATCACTCGTCATTCAAGAGATGCAGGTGAAAACAACGCTGAGATTCCACCTCACCCCACAAAGAATGGCTGCTACCAAGAAATCAACAAATAACATATGACAGGGTTGTGAGGAAAAGGAATCCTTCTCCATTGCTGGTGGGAGTGCAGACTGGTGCAACCACTGTGGAAATCAGTATGGAGATACCTCAAAGATCTAGGACTAGAGGTCCCATTTGACCCAGCTATTCCCCTGCTGGGTATCCTCCCAAAAGAATTAAAAGAAACATACCACAGCAATATATATGTCCCCATGTTCATAGCAGCACAGTTTGTAATAGCTAAAACTTGGAAACAGCCCAAATGCCCATCAACTGGAAACTGGATAAAGAAAATGTGTTTTTTTAAATAAAATGGAGTACTACTCAGCCATAAAGAATGAAAACCTAGAGTCATTTATAGCTAAATGGATGCATTGAGGCCATACTCTTAAGGGAAATAAATAGGACATGCATGTGTAAATACTGAATAGTTTCTGTAGTGTGAGAAACTGATAGTGTAAGCAAGGGTTAAAATGATTAAAATGAATAACTGATAATTTGAAATAGGAAAAAATGTCCAAAGATGAAGGGGTGAAGGGAGGGGAAGGGGAAAGGAAAAGAGGGAAAGGAAAAACTATGAGAAAAGAAAAAATAAATGGAAATGATGTCTATGTAAATAGGGATGGGTGGAGAGGGTGAAGGGCACACAGGTAATGAGGAAAAAATAAGAACCAAGATACATCATGTACAGGTACAAACACCCAATGATAAATATAAATGAATCGTATACCTAAAATGTACCAACAAAAGAACTTTAAAAAATTAAAAAAGAAAAAAAAGAAAAATGAGGGAAGATTTTTAAAGAAATGAAAAACTGTCATGACTAGAAAACACAACCATGGTAGAGATTAACTGAACTATATCAATGATTATTTTAAATATGAATTACCTAAATATACCAATTTAAATGTAAAGACTGTCAGAGTATACTTTTGAAAAAAATTCAAGTATAGCTTTTCTATTCTACATAATTCCATTTGACATAAGTAAAAGTGGAAGGATAGAGAAAGATGATATACCATGGCAATACAACCAAATGAAATCTGAACTAGCAATATCAATTTCAGACAAAGCAGACTTCAAGAAAGAATCAGGGATAAAGAATTGTAATAGATAATGATAAATGGAGTCAGCTCTCCAAGAAGGCATAATAAATCTTAACATATATGCACCTGAACAACTGATGATCAAAATATGTGGGGAAAAAAGACCATTAGAGCTACAAGAAGAAATAGACACATGCATTGTTATAGTATGTGTTGAAACTTCAACACTCTTCAATCAGTAATTGATAGATGCAGCTGAAAGAAAAAATGTTAAGTACACAGTTGAATGGAAGGCCACCATCAATTAATTGGATGTAACTGACATTTAATAAATACTTCATCCAACAAAGCAGAACAAATTCTCTTGAAGCTCACATGGAACATTTACTAAGACAGAACACATTCTAGGCCACAGGACAGATGCTAACAAATCATACAAAGTTTGTTCTTGCACTACAATGAAATTAAGCTAGATATCAATAACAGAAACATAGCTAGAAAAATCCCAAAATATTTAGACTGTAACACACTTCCAAATAACATTTATCAGGAGAGTCTCAAGAAATTTTAAAATATTTTAAAGTAAATGATGAGAACACAAATTATCAAAATATGTTGAATGCAGCAAAACCAGCGCATAGAGGAAAATTTATAACATTGAAAGCATAATATTAGAAAGAAAGAAACAGTAATCTAAGCTTCCACTTTAGGAAGCTACACAAATGAGAGTAATATAAAATTAATGCAAGGGCCGGGGATTTAGCTCAGTGGTTCCACCACCTGCCTCACAAGCACAAGGTCCCAAGTTCAATCCCTGGTACCAAAATAAATAAATAAAATCAATGCAAACAAAAGAAAAAAACAATAAAAATTACTGCATAAATCAATAAAATTGAAAAATAAAAAAAGTTTAAATATTGCTAAAACCAGAATATGGTTCTTTGAAGATCAATAAAATTGATAAATCCTAACCAGGCTAATCAAGACAAAGAGAGAAAGATGTAAATTACTAATAACACAAACAAGAGAGGACATCAATACTGAGCTCATTGAAATTAAAAAGATAATTAAGAATATTATGAACAACTCTATGCTGTCAGAGACCAGAGAAGTGAGGCCTAACTGGCCTCTCTGGGCACAAAGGAGAAAGGCTGCACTCAGGGTGACTGCATATTGCAGGTTCCAGGGAAAAGCTAGAACACCTAAGATTAAGTTGTTTACCAGAGTATGTACTAGTGGATATTGGAAAGCAGATGAACCTTGTGCTACTTTGCTTGTACCAGTGTTGAAGTGAATAAATGCAAGATGAGCCAGATGCTGGGGCTTCAGCCCTCTGGCTCCCCAAAGTTAAACTGATTCACATCTCTTTGTCATTCATCCTTGCTTGCCCCCATGTCAAGAAGAACAAAGTAGCAGGTCTAGGTCCCAGTAGAAGGCTTGATATGGCCAGTGGGGTGGGTCGGCTATACTTAGCACCCCAATGTGTGGCTTGGGACCCAGGCTCAGCTACATTATGTCACAAATTTGATAATTTAAATGAAATGGACCAATTCCCTGCAAGGTACAACCTACAAAATATATAGGAGAAATAAAATGCCAGAAACTAGAAACAACCAAATGATATCAATAAGTGAGTGGATGAACAAACTTTAGTACATTCATACAATGGAATATCATGAAGCAATGAAAAAAGCAGTAACAGCATAAAAAGAGGGGCTGGTATGTAGTGTAGTGATAGACTACTTGTTTAGTATGTCGAAGGCCTTGGGTTCAATCTCCAGTACTGAATACCAGCAACAACAACAAAAGGAAACATACATGTAAAGAAGCCAGGTGTGGTGGCACATGTTGTTAACTTCAGGTACTTATAAGGATGCGGCAAGAAGATTACATGTTCAAGGCCAGCTTGGGTAACATGGTGAGACCAGATCTCAAAATAAAATTCAAAAGGGTTAAAAATGAAGTTCAGTGCTTCCTACATTCAACTTCCAGTAAGGGGGGAAGATGCATGGAGAAGCCTTCCGTACATATTCCTAAGTGAAAGTCTTTGGCCTAAAAAGCCTCCCTACTATATTACTCCAACTGTATGACATCTGGAAAAGGCAAAACTACAGGCACTTGTGCTAGGGAGGGAGCTTAGAGCTCAGTGGTAGAGCACTGCCTACCATGCCGGAGGACCTGTGTTCAATTCCTTGCAGTGCAAGGACATATATATAGATGTAGATATAGATATAGGTCTACAATAAAAAGCATCAGGTGTCACCAGGTTATTAGGTTTGGGGGCAAATGGGAGGGGAGGCGTAAATAGATGAAGAACAGGGAAATTTGGGGGTAAAGAAATTATTCCATACAATACTATTATGATGGATATATAACATTATGCATTTGTCAAAATCCATAGAATTACACAACACAGAGTGAACCTTAATGTAAACTATAGTCTTTACTTAATAAAACATATATAGTGCTGATTCCTTAACTGTATCAAATATACCACACTAATGCAAGATGTTGATATTAGGGGAAACTGTGGAGAAGAAAATATATGGGAACCCTGTACTATTGACTCAATTTTTCTGTAAAACTAAATTCTAAAAACCAGTCTATTAATTTAACAAAAATAGCTATCACTTTCAGATACCTTCTAAACCTACCTGCAGTATGTAGATTTTCCTTCTTCAGTCTTTCTTATCACCCTGAGGACACAGGAAGGGAACACTACATGTCCCCTTTCATTCATGGATTTTAGTTTTGTTGTTTTTTTCTCCTCTCATGGAATGACAGGTAAGCTTCATTAGATTTCTGCAGTCATTATTGGCAACCACTATCTCTTCCTGTTCCCAGCCTGAACAAAGTCTTGACTAATCACTACCATAATCTTTAATTGTTTGGCACAATGAATGATCACTATTTCCTAAGCATGAACTGTTTCCAACTCATTCTATAGTAGAGTTGTAACTGTCTCAAGTGTCTGCTTGGATCTTGATTATTTTTTTAGGGCAAATGATCAATATTTGTTCTTATAGAAATACTTTTTGAAGTACTATTTTGTTCCTAACCTACTTCTTTAAAAGTGAAATTTTTATGGATATTTTCCATCTTGCACATTTCTTCACACTGGGAACTCTCAAAACTCTTGAAAATATGGACATTTCTCCCAGTTTTATGGTGTAGAGAAGAGGTTAGTCAACTTTTCTTGTAAAGGGCCTGATAATAAGTCCTTCTGGTTTTGCCAACCTCTATCACAAACTACTCACTGTGTCTTTCTATTGTGAAAGCCATCCACAGGAGTTTACACAAAGGAGTCAAATTGAACCTCAATAACCCTAAACAGTAAGCTGCTCGAAATGTGCTGCCTCTTAACTGCTTTCTCTCTGTCTCACTTTACCTACCAGTGTTTTGTGGGTCACTTCCTATGTAAACTGCCCTGGGATCTGGTATCTCAGGGTCAGTAACCCAAACTTAAGGTAACTACAATAGAAAGATGAAACATGCATTAACATGGTGAATATATTTGAAACTAAGATTGATGGTGAAAGAAATTGTGAACACAAAATGAGAAGACAGGTTTAAGAGTACTGAGAAAAGATAAAGCACTCCCCACATATAAGGTGAGAACAGTTATGTTATGGTTATCATTAGAGTCTGAACCAGAAAATAGCTGTATAAAACACTGCCAATTCACAGCTACATTTAACTATGAAGGCAAGCAGTAATATGAACAATATAAAACAGATGATTGAAAAATAACAGCATCAAAGTACTATATAAAATTTAAGTTGCATTTTTCATATCTTTTTATAGATTTTTCTGTAAAATGAAATTTGTAGAATAACAATGTCTCTATATAAGTTAGCCGGATTAAAAAAGGTAACATTTGCAATAGTGTTTTTTACCTATTTTGAAAGTGAGGAAAACATTATAGAAAGAGTTGACTTTTCTTTTAAACTTAAACTATCCTAATTTCCTTCCTGTTTTCCTAAATGCAATGAAACTCATTAAATTGGTGTCTATTCATGTTCATGGTTTTATGATTTTTACCCCATATCCATGTCCCTATAAGCAATACACACTGTAAGTTTTGTGATTTTAAAATTTACATAAATATGATCATGCTGTTCAAATCATTCTGTAACTTGCTGTGATCACACAATATTACCACTGAGACTCATCCATGCTGATATATGTTAATTGAGTATACCCACATGTCTTTGGAAAGGTCCTCCCTCTTCTGTGGGATGTTATTTTGGGTGATCTTTAATAAAATACATCAGGGATTCTCAAGTGGAGTAATTTTGACCAGGGCAGTGTCTGGAGCCATTTGGTGGATGTGACACTGCCATCTAATGGGTAGAGGCCAGTGAAGCTGCTAAGCTTCCCACAGTGCACAGGACTGCTCTCACATCAAAGAAGCATCTGGTCCAAAATGTTAACAGTGCTGAGAAAAATCCATGGTATAAATGGAAACCATGTATTCTACATTCCTGAAGAACTCCTGAAAATGGGGAAGTAACCCAAATAGACCATTCAAGCTGAGATGGCACACATTCTGCCTGATGGATCATCAGAACTGTGTCTTACATGCACTAGAGTTTTCTTCTTACACATGGACTTTCAACTGTTTTATAGATAATGATTATTGCTTATTTTGGGGGGTTGTGTTTATGGGCATGTGTACTGTGTGTGTGTGTTATGGTAGAAGAGAATACTCACAAGTTGGATCCTTTGTATTCTTCATATTGATAGGAAAATATAATGAGAATTAAACTAGATTTAAAGTAGCAAAGAGTAACCATATTTCAGGATCTCATACATGGTGTTAAAAGATAATTTTTAAATGATAAAATCATGACTCTCCTATACAAAAATAAACATCTGCTCCTTAATTTGGAAAATGTTAAGGTATTAACCAGTTTAAAAGAGAATCCAACAAATAGAAACAAAGGCCTGGGATTTAGCTCAGTGGTTTTGTCACCTGCTGCTTGAGTGCAAGGACTCAAGTTTGATCCCCGGTACCAAAAAAAACCCAACAAAGAATAGACACAAATACAGTGGACTCTCGACTTACAAACTCAATCGGTTTCCAAGGACTGGTTGCAACTCAAATTGGTTGTAAGTCAATAGAGTTGAGAGCTGGATTTTTACCTGGGTACACACTATAGATAACAAAAAGCAGACTTAGGTCCATTAACCTAATTAACCCAAGTTGTTTGTATGTCAGGCCAGTCGTACCTTGAGGGTCCAATGTATAGGGGAAGAACAATGAAATGAATGTGCAAATTGAGACAAGATTGGCTTTTCCATCATAGGAGAGAGAGACTGAGCTTCTCTCCTCTGCCAGACAGGAAATAATTTGGTGTTTATAAACAATAAATGCTTTGCATCTCTATCTATTATCAATCATTTACAAAGTTGTAAAACAGCTCCCAAAGAACAAGATAACCCAATAGGGAGTACGACTTCTTTTCCTGTAAAGGCATAAATTTAAGAATGTATAGCCCAAACTTCAGAATATATACAACCTACTATTGTGATTATCTTGTGCAAGCTGTGAAGCAAATACAGGATTTCCACTACCCCCAAGAGAATGGATGTTTCTTTTGTCAGTCATCATGGGAAGAACACATTCCAGGGCAGTAAAATAATGCCAGGCCCAGGATGAGACAGTTTGGAGAACTTTCTTCTCTAAGGTGGGAAAAATTGGACCTCAGTCCCAAAGTAGGGAGGTACCCAGAGTCGCCTGTCTCTTGCCTCCCTGATCTGCCTCCCTACCATAGGATGGATGTGGGAATGAAGCAGGGTTTCATATTTTCAATTTGGATGTGTCAGTTCTAAACCTATGTAATTCTTCTGGCTGTTATAAATTATTCTGTTTTAAGTTTCTTTTCCTTGACTTTCAAGATAAAGTGGATGATTTTAGCACATTTTAGATATGAGGAATTTGGAGAAGGAATGACCTTGCTTGGAGACCATAATAGGATGAATCATCAGTGGTCATCAGGGGAAGACAGTGATATCCAGCAGCATTACCATCCAGAAGAAAGACAAAAAGGCAGGGGTCAAAAGTGACTGGGCCTGAATATTCATTAGGCACTAACCTGGGGACATCAGAAACAGGGAAATAATTTGAGGAAGGACAGTTTTCTGCAGTTTTGCTGATTTGAGCTTACACTATGGAAGCTGGGCTTGAATCTGAAGTATGACTTTTGCTGTCAAAGATTATTAAAGTCTGAGACTCGTGTTACTGGTTGTGGGAACATTTTATAAACAAGAAAGATTGAAAATGCAATGATAAAGGTGATAGGATAAACAGGTGCTTTTCTTCAGTTGTAAAATTCAGTTCTTCATTTGGTCTAGAAATGGTGAACAAACTAATATTTAATAGGTAACAAGAAAATCCACAGCAAGAAAAAAATCAAGATCATGGTGATCCAGTCTTCCAGAGGATTTAATCACCTGCAATTGGAATTACTATGCTTAAGACACCTTCTGCAGAATTCTTTGCATAAGCCTATTAAAGACAGTTCATGATATGTGCTTCTGATTTTGTGTAACATATTCAGATATAGGTTTGGTTTTATACTCATAAGTCCAAGACCATAGAAATTCACTCTCATTTTATTTAGTAAGAATTAGTATACTAAGCCTAAATTTTATGCTTCTCAGCTTAAATGTCAAGGACAACTGTAGGTACATGATTAGCCCCCAGATGGAATTTGCATTAGAAAGGCAGCATGTCTCATAGAAACGTCTGGAACCTTGGTCTTAAATTGCACCCTGGCACCTACTAATTGAAAAATCTTGAATAACTTGAATCTCAATGGGTTTTTATTTAATCTTATTAAAATGAAGGGTTTAACCAGAGGATTCATTTGTTTTTTTGTTGTTGTTTAGTACCAGAGAGCAAACACAGGACCTTGTGCTTGCAAGACAGGCAGTGGAACCACTGAGCTAAATCCCTGGTCCCTAACCAGATGACTCTTTTTTTTTTTTTTTTTTTTTTTTTTGTTACCAGGGATTGAACTCAGGTCCTTGCATTTGCCAAGCAGATGGAGGAACCACTGAACTAAATCCCTGGCCTAACCAGATGATTCTTAATGGTTCATCTAGCTAAAGGTTCTTTGATTTTATGTTGTCCAGAATTCTTCCAGCTTTGCATGTGGCAGGGGCACAGGTGTAACATATGGAAAGATAAGAGCCAAGAACTCTGACTTTTTCTCCACAAAGTTACCGACTAAACATCAAAGTGTTTGTATCTGATATTTTAAATGACTTCAAATTTTGTCTTTTGTTCTCTTTACATCCATAGCTTTTTCACATACAGAGTAAAGTAGTTAAATTAAGTAAAATAATAATAAGGAAATAATTGACATCTATTAAAACTATTAAAAATCAGGAAAATACATATGCTAGAAAAGCTATAGAAAAACTGCAGCACACACCCATGCTGATGTTACTGGCAAAACATTTTGAGGAGACTTTTGAATATACTTATCAAGTATCATAAACTTGTTTGACTTAGTAAACCCCCTATTCTAAATTTATACTTAGGATTACTCTATTTCTCCAATTCTAAGTTTCAACTTTAAAATTTAAGATCAATTCAATAATTTTTAAAAAGGAAAAACCAAATATACTAAAATATTACTTGATACACAATAAAAGAATATGTATACCTTGGAATAAAAGAAGTATGAAAATTTTAAAGGAGAAAAATCCATATATATAAATATACTCAAAGCAGACTTAGCTTTTGTTTCTTTGCTTTCTTTTTTGAGATAGGATCTTATGATATAATCTAAAATGGCCTTATACTTACTATGTCACTCAGACTGGCACTGCACCCTCCAAAATCCTCCTGTCTCAGCCTCTTGATTCTATAATTATAGGCACCACTCTGTGTGGCATAAAGCAGAGTTACTTATAATTTCAAAAAATAGCACTGGCAACTAGTAATAAGAAAATGATTAAATAAAACATGTAATATAAAAATATAGTGGGTGTAACACAGCTCTTAAAAATTCTACAAAAAAGTGAAAAAGGAGGCATAGTTCCAAATTATTGTTACAAAATCTGTAAAATATATAAGTGCATAAAATATAGTTTTATCAACTTAGCAATATGTTCATATGGATAAAAGTATTAAAAGATTTCAAACAAATGAGAAATTATGTCACTGAGATACTGGAATTGCAAATACATGTGTATTTTTAAATGTCTTTTGTATACCTAAATTGTTTCAATCACAAGTAAAAGTTCTTAGAAACACTCATGTTTATATTGTACATATTTAAAGTGTACAACATGATGTTTTCACGGAGTCTACCCAAAAATGTATACATACTTCAGAAAAAGAAAACCTTGTATAAATATTTTAATACTAAATTTGTTGACACATCATGAAATTAATGTAAGTTACCTTTGACCTCTACCATTACACAAGGTGCTCAAAGTGGTGTCCATGTGCTTCCAGACATTTATTAGTATGGCAAACTGCTGCTTGGGTTACCTTGATCCATTGAGATTGCTGCACACACATTTTCTTTCTTTCTTTTTTTTTTTTTTTTGTATTAAATTCTTTTATTGGTACATTGTAGGTATACAACACAATTACGTTTCTCATTGGGAAGTGTACCTTTACATAATGCATCCTGGTTCTTATTTTTCCCCATTCCTAGCCCTGCCTTCATGCCCTCCACCCTTCCCTATTTACAAAGACTTTATTTCCATTTTTTCCATTTCTCATCATTTTTCCTTTCCCTTCTTTCCTTTCCCCTGCCCCTCCCACTACCCCTACCCCTTTGGACCTTTTCTTCCTGTTTTACATTATTGATTATTCTAATCATTGGTACATTTTAGATATACAATATAATGACGTTCATCATTGGAAATTTGCACCTTTGCATAGTCTCTCTTGGTTCTTATTTTTCACACTTGCCCAGCCCTCCCTTCAACCCCTCCAGTCCTCCCTATTTGCAAAGATTTTATTCCTGTTTTTCCATTTTCTCATATTAATCCCATTCCTGATCCTGTCCCCTAGCCCTCCCACTTCCTTCCCCTTTGCCCCTTTTCTTCCTATTTCACATTACCTATTATACATTTAGTCCTTATTTACATTTTCAATTTCTCACACCAGAGAAACTATTTGGTATTTACACATGTGTGTCCTATTTATTTCAATTAAGAGTATCGGCTCAATGTGCATCCACTTAGCTATAAATGTCTCCAATTTCTCATTTTTTATGGCTGAGTAGTACTCCATTTTATTATAAAACCACATCTTCTTTATCCAGTCTCCAGTTGATGGGCATTTGGGCTGTTTCCAAATTTTAGCTATTACAAAATGTGCTGCTATGAACATGGGCACACATATATCACTGTGGTATGATTCTTTTAATTCTTTGGAGAAGATCCCCAGCAGTGGAATAGCAGAGTCAAATGGGACTTCCACTCCTAATTCTTTGAGGTATCTCCATACTGATTTCCACAGTGCTTGAACCAGTCTACACTCCCACTAGCAGTGGAGAAGTGTTCCTCATTCCCCACAGCCCTGCCAGCATTTGTTATTGGTTGATTTCACGATAGCAACCATTCTTTCTGGAGTGAAGTGGAATCTCAGCATTGTTTTCATTTGCATTTCTCGAATGACCAGTGATATTGAACATTTTTTCATGTATTTATTTGCTATTTCTACTTCTTTGTCTGAGAAATGTCTGTTCATTTCAGATGCCCATTTTCATATTGGGTCTTTAAATTTGGGAGGTCTGATCTTTTTAAGTTCTTTATAGATTCGAGATAGTAGACCTTTGTCTGAGTAAGAGCAGGTGAAGATTTCTACCCACATTGTTGGTTGTCTCTTCACACTGCTGGTGGTTTCTCTTGCTGTGCAGAAGCCTTTTAATAAGAAGAGATCCCATTTGTTGATTGTTTGTGCTAGTTCATGGGCAACTGAGGTCTTGTTCATAAAATCTTTTCCTACACGGATGTCTTCAAGGGTTCTACCTACCCTCTGTTCCAACTGGTTCAGAGTTTCTATTTTAATATTTAGATCTTTAATCCATTTTGATTTTAGTTTAGTGCATGGTGAGAGATACAGGTCTAGTTTTAATCTTTGGCAAGTTGAAGCCAAATTTTTCCAGCACCATTTATTAAAGAGACTATCTTTTCTCCAGTGAGGGTGTTTGGCTCCTTTATCAAAGATGAGATGGCTGAGTGTGTCTGGCGTTGCTTCTGCATCTTCTAATCTGTTCCACTGGTCCTCAAGTCTGTTTCTTTCCCAGTACAATACTGGTTTATCACAGTAGCTTTGTAGTATAGTTGCAGGTTGGGGATTGTGATACCCCCTGCAATGTCTCTGTTATCTAGAATTGCTTTTGCTATTGTGGGTCTCTTCTTCTTGTTCCAAATGAGTTTTTGGATTGTTTTCTTGAGGTCTATGAAGTATGCTGCTGGGATCTGAATTGGAATTGCATTAAATCTATATAGCAGTTTTGGAAGTATGGCCATTTTCACTATATTAATCCTTCCTACCCAGGAGCAGGAGGTGTCTTTCCATTTTCTGATATCATCTTCAATCTCTCTTTTCAGAGTGCCATAGTTTTCAGAGAAGAGGTCTTTGATTTCTTTCATTAGGATTAATCCTAAGTATTTCAGTGTTTTGGATGCTATTGTGAAAGGAATTATTTGGCCTATTTCTCTCTCAGTGAGTCTGTCATTGGTGTAGAGGAAAGCTATTGATTTTTGTGTGTTGACCTTGTAACCAGCTACTTGACTGAATTTAGTTATTAAGTCTAGAAGACTTTTGGTGGAGTTCTTGGGATCTTCTATATAGAGTATCATGTCATCTGCAAAGAATGACAATTTGACTTCTTCATTTCCTGTCTTTATTCCTTTTATTTCTTTCTCTTGTCTAATTGCAGTGGCTAATGTTTCCAGAACTATATTGAACAAGAGTGGTGATAGTGGACATCCTTGTCTTGTTCCTGATTTTAGTGTGAAGGATTTCAGTTTTTGACCATTTAGTATGATATTGGCTGTTGGTTTTTCATAGATGGCTTCTATCAGTTTGAGGTAGAGGCAATCTATTCCAATTTTTTGTAGGGTTTTTATCATAAATGCATGTTGGATTTTGTCAAATGCTTTTTCTGTGTCTATGGAGATAATCATATGATTTTTGTCCTTGGCTCTATTGATATAATGTATTACATTGAATCATTTTCATATATTGAACCATCCCTGCATCCCTGGGATGAATCCCACTTGATCAGGGTGTATGATCTTCTTGATGATCTTCTACATTCTGTTTGCCAGTATCTTATTAAGGATTTTTGCATCTATGTTCATTAGTGAGATTGGCCTATAGTTCTCTTTTTCAGTTGGGTCTTTCTCTGCTTTGGGGATCAAGGTGATGCTTGTTTCCAGGAATGAATTTGGGAGTATTGCTTCCCTTTCAATTTCACTGAAGAGTTTAAACAGTAGTGGCAGCAGTTCCTCTCTAAATGTCTTGTAGAATTCAACACTGAAGCCATCAGGGCCCGGGCTTTTCTTAGTTGATAAGTTTTTAATTACATTTTCAGTTTCATTGGTTGATATTGGGTTATTCAGAATTTTTAGGTCTTCTTTGTTCAACTTTGGTAATTCATATGTATCTAGGAATCTGTCCATTTCTTCTGTGTTGTCCATCTTATTGGCATATAGGTTCTGGAAGTAGGTATTGATGATCCTCTGGATTTCTGCTGGATCTGTTGTAATTTCACCCTTTCCATTCCTAATTGCATGGATTTGGGCTTTTTCTTTCCTTTTTCTGATAAGGTTGGCTAAAGGTTTGTCAATTTTGTTGATTCTTTCAAAGAACCAACTCTTGGCTTCGTTGATTTTTTGTATCATTCTCTTAGTCTCCATTGCATTGATTTCTCCTCTGATCTTTATAATTTCCTCCCTTGTGTGAACTTTGGGGTTGTCCTGCTCTTCTTTTTCTAGAAGCTTGAGGTGCAGCATCAGGTTGTTTAATTGGGCTCATTCTGTTTTCCTAATGTGCGTATTCGCTGCTATGAATTTCCCTCGTAAGACTGCTTTCATTGTGTCCCATAGATTCCAATATGTTGTATTGTCATTGTCATTTATTTGAGGGAACTGTCTGATTTCTTCTTTAATTTTCTCTGTGACCCATTGGTTATTCAGAAGTGTGTTGTTCAATTTCCATGTGTTTATGAAATTTTTTGAGCTTCTTTTGCTATGGGTCTCCAATTTCATTACACTATGGTCTGATAATATACAGGGGATAACTTCAATTCCTTTGCACTTACTTAAACATGTTCTATGTGTGAGTATGTGATCTATTTTCGAGAATGACCCATGTGCAGTTGAGAAGAATGTGTATTCTGATTTTGAGGGGTGGAAGACTCTGTAAACATCTGTTAAGATATTTTCATTTGTTCAAGAGTTCGATTGAGTTCTAGTATTTCATTACTTATTTTTGATCTAGTTGATCTATCTATTTGTGACAGTGGGGTGTTGAGGTCCCCCACTACAATTGTATTAGTGCATATATGACTTTTCATGTCCGTGAGTATTTGTTTTATATAGTTGGGTGCACTAGTGTTTGGTGCATAGATATTTATGATTGTCGTCTCTTCCACTTGGATTGTTCCCTTTACAAGGATATAGTGTCCTTCTTTGTCTCTCTTAATCAGTGTTGGTTTGAAATCGACTTGATCTGCAAAGAGGATAGCTACTCTTGCTTTTTTTCAGGTTCCTCTTACATGCAATATTGTTTTCCACCCTTTAAGTTTGTCTATGAGTTTCCTTTTGAATTAAGCGTTTTTCTTGTATGCAGCATATTGTTAGATTTTGCTTCTTGACACATTCTGCCAGTCTATTTCTTTTGATTGGTGAATTGAGACCATTAACATTGATGGTTATAGCTGAAATGTATTGACTTGTCATTGCCATGACTTTTCCTTTTTGTTGGGTTCTCCTCCTTTACATTTAATTTCTTGTCATGCCAGATGGATTCATTCTGCTTTGCTTCCTGGGATTGGGTTCCTCAATGTCTGTTCCTAGGATATTGTGTAAAATTCTTTGGCGTGCCAATTTGGTATTCATGAAGTTCCAAAGATGCTCTTTATCATGAAAGTATCTTATTTCTCCATCCATTTTGAAAGATAGTTTTGCAGGGTACATCAATCTGGGTTGGAGGCTGTTTTCCTTTAGGGCTTGGAATATGTCACTCCAAGCTCTTCTTGCCTTGAGGGTTTGTGTTGAGAAGTCTGCTGTGATTCTGATGGGCTTTCCTTTGTATGTGTTTTGTTTCTTTTCTCTGACTGCTTGGAGAACTTTGTTCTTCTGTTGTGTTTCTGGAATCTTAACAATTATATGCCTATGTGTAGATTTTTTTGATCAAGACTATTTGGAGTCCTATATGCCTCACTTATCTGTATGTGAAGCTCTTTTTCCCTGCTTGGGAAGTTTTCTGCCATTATTTCTGTGAAGAGATTTTTTTATGTCATCTCCACTCTCTCCTGTTTCTTCATTGAACCCAATCAGTCTTATGTTATTCTTTTTTGCATCATCTAGCAGCTGCTGGATTGATTTCTCATGTTCCCTTATAATTTTGAAGCAATTTTTCTTTTCCTGGTCACTAATTGCAATCTTATCTTCTATATCTAAAATTCTGTCCTCATATTGGCTCATTCTGCTGTGTAGACTTTCAATGGAGTTTTTCTTGTCCTGGAAATCTATTTGCATCTGTTTTATGGATTCCATTTGTTTCTTATGCTGGGATTCCATCATGTTCCTCAGCTCCTCTCTAGATTTATTAATCATGTCTTGCACTAGGGGCACAATTTCTCCTGTTATCTGAGAAATTATTTCTGATTTCATTTTTTCCAGATCCCCTTTTGTTGCCAGTTCAGTGGGTCCAGGTGGTTGAGTATCAGAGTGTTCCATCTCATTTCCCTTTGGTGTTGCTGTAGGTGATCTGGAAGTCTGGTTTTGAGGCTTATTTACATGTTTTCTCATTTTGACTGGGGTGGGGGGCTGTTAGTGCCTGCACAGATTACCTCCTCTGAGCTGTGTGAGGTGGGACAGGGGCAGGGAGCAGCGGTAGGGATGGTGACCCAAAAGCACTTTCCTGTGGGCTGGGAGCAGCGGGAGGGATGGTGGCCTGGAAACCCCTTTCTCTGGGCCAGGAGCAGCAGGACAGAAGGTGGCCCAAAAGCCCTTTCCTCTAGGCTGGGAGCAGCGGGAGGTATGGTGACCAGGAAGCCCCTTTCTCTGGACCAGGAGCAGTGGGATGGCAGCTCAGAAGCCCCTACCTCTCGGCTGGGAACAGCGGGACTCAGGACCTTGGTCTGGTGGTCTGTTGTCCTCTGCATCTTTGTAGTGTGGAACCAGGTGGCTGCCCATCTGCAGTGGGGTGATTCGGTGTCTTCCACATGACTCAGGACCTCGGTAGGGCATGCACAGACCTTCCTGTGTGCAGCGGGCTGATTTGGTGTATTCTGCGCAACTGGGGACCTCGGTAGGGCATGGGCAGACCTGCCTGTCTGCAGCGGGCTGATTTGGCATCTTCCACATGACTCAGGACCTCGGTAGGGCATGCAGAGACCTGCCTGTGTGCAGCGGGCTGATTCAGGGTGTTCCTTGCTACTGGGGACCTTGGTAGGGCATGGCCAGACCTGTCTGTCTGCAGCAGGGTGATTTGGTGTCTTCCAAGCCGCTCAGGACCTCAGTAGGACGTGCACAAACCTGCCTGTCTGCAGGGGGCTGATTCGTCATGTTCTGTATGACTCAAGACCTCAGAAGGGCATGGGCAGGCCTGCCTGTCTGCAGCGGGCTGATTTGGTATCTTCCACATGACTCAGGACCTCGGTAGGGCATGCAGAGACCTGCCTGTGTGCAGCGGGCTGATTCAGGGTGTTCCTTGCTACTGGGGACCTTGGTAGGGCATGGCCAGACCTGTCTGTCTGCAGCAGGGTGATTCGGTGTCTTCCAAGCCACTCAGGACCTCAGTAGGACGTGCACAAACCTGCCTATCTGCAGGGGGCTGATTCGGCATGTTCTGTATGACTCAAGACCTCAGAAGGGCATGGGCAGGCCTGCCTGTCTGCAGCAGGGTGATTTGGTGTCTTCCACACCACTCAGGACCTCAGTAGGGTGTGCACAGACCTGCCTGTGTGCAGTGGGCTGATTTGGCATAGTCCCTGTGACTGGGGACCTCGGTAGGCCGTGGGCAGACCTGCCTGTCTGCAGTGGAATGATTCAGCATGTTCTGTGTGACTTGCATATGCATTTTCAATTTCTTCTCTCAGGGTCTGCAGTGTAGTAGGTTTTCTGTGATGTACAACATCCTCTGGAGTCCCTCATACAAGGCTAATGCCATCTGTAGAAAAAACATTATACTATTTTTCTTTTCCTGAAGTATGTATACATTTTTGACGGACTCTGTACATGTATATACTGAAGGGATTATACAGTCAAGCAAATTAACATCTCCATCATCTCATAGAGCTTGCTTGCTAATCATTGTAGCTAAAATCTACTCTCAGCAAACTTCCATATAATGTAATTCTTATATTATACTCATCCTACATTACTGCAACTTTGTCTCCTTTGACTCTCAACTTCTCAGTCCTCCTCCCCTCAAATTTTCTTATCTTGATAACTAATTTCTTCCCTGTGTTTTCCCTTAGGTCCGGTTTTCTCCCCTCTTTGACACAGCAAGTAATTTAATGTTTAGCTGGGCAACTGGGAAGAAGCCATCATGCAATTTTTAGTAATAACTCAAAATAGGTTTACACAATCACTTTTTTTCTCTTTCATGAGTAAAGAATATAATTAGGTAGCCAATGAGGGCCCCAGCTAATAAAAGCCATCACTTTAGTCTCTACAAAAAAATCCTACCCAGATCTGCAGGAGCTAAAACCATTCCAGGGAAGCAAGGGACTGCTGATATTGTAGCATCCCCATGATTGATAACAAGAATCTTTGGGATGCTAATACTTCTCTGTCCTCACATGGTGGTAAAGCTCTGCCAGAATTATAATTTCAGTCTAAGAATTAAATGGACTTTCCAGCTTAAAACAATAGCAGCCCATAGCATGAAATCAATAGATAGGGGTACATACAGTCACTTACCTTACAAATGAGATCTGCCAATGAAAATATGAACTATTAAAATCCTGAGCTAAGCAGGTGAGTTATTTGTATTTCCGAAGTTACTATGAGCTCTTAGCAATGCTCCTGATAGGATTACAGGTGCACACCGCTGTGCCTGGGCCAATGGTTTCCTCCATTATCTCTGCTTTCTGGGTTTGCTCCATAATCTAGTCAAACCAGCTTTTGCCCCAACCACCTGCTGCAATCAATGGCTCTTGCCATAGATTAATATTCTAATGCTACATTTAAAAAAAACTATTTTTAAACTTTTTAATTTGGAATGATATAAATATATAAATGTACAAAAATAGAACAAAGAACTCCCACATATCTTTTATTCCATTTCACAGGTTACTAACGTTTTTCCACATTTGTGCTCATTCTCCTACTCTCTCATATTCTCTTCTTCTCATTCCTATTATACACCTGTAACATTTTACCCAGAGGGACTTCAATATGTTCTACTAACAATGTCATTCTCTAAGATAACCACAGTGCAATTTCCTTTAGAAAACTTAATATTGATATCTACATAGTAGCATCATCTAGTATGTAGTCCTAATTCAAATTTTACCAAGTCTCAGAAATTTTTAGTTGAATCAAATTATTTCCATTTAAAAGGATTTAAAAAACAAAACAGGTTAAAATTCCAACTATTTTTAATGTTTGTGGTGCTTTTAAAACATTTAAAATAGTCATTTTGGACTTACATCCTAATTTAAATGTTATCCTCACCATCAGGACTTCTACCATGCACTTCTACTTCAAAATTTTTTATTACTCTTTCAGATATATGTAGTGCATCTATGAGTTAATTTTATCAGAGGGAGGGAGTTTCTTATCTCTTGTATAATTAATTGAGGTTTTCATACATGATGATAATTATTGGTTTCCCCTTAAAAATATTACACACTATAACATACACACTATGAGAGTCTTGTGAGTTCTCTACCCTGTGACACTCAACCAAAGCCTTATATAATTTTTCCTTTTTAATTTTTTTAATTCTTTCAGAGAACCTTTGGCATTTTTTACCTTTGATTTTTTTTTTTTTTGTACCAAGAATTGAACTCAGGACCTTGCACTTGCCAGGCAGGTGCAGCACCACTGTGCTAACTCCTGGCCCTACCTTCAAAATTTAAAACATTGGTTGCTTATACCCTGGTCCTGGATAGATTTGTCAGCTTTACTTTGGCTAGGGCTAGGTCTTTTCAAACCGACCATTTAATGTTTTCCCTCAACTTTAAAAAAAACTTCTGGAGTCTTTTAAACATGCCAATAACCCACACATTGGATGTCTACTCTGTGGCTCTACCTGCTTTTTCTAAGCCTGCTAGGACATAGTCTTGGGGAAAACCTCCCCTGCTCTGAGTCTGAACCATCCCAGTACAGCCAGCTCCTCTTTCCTGAGGAAAGCTGCGCCACCTCAAGAGCACTTCATCATGTCACTGCCAGCCATTTTCCCTCCCTTCTAACCCACAGCCAAACCAAACGTAAGAAAACGTGAGGAAGGAAAGCTCGCAAAGCTTATTTAGTACAAAGGGGTCTGGAGGACTGGACCTCAATCACATTTTTTACATATGTCAGTTTTAGAAACCTCTCAGAGGTCTGAGAGTCCACCGCCTCAGTCCGGTGCCGCAGCTGCACAGGAAGGTGCTGCTAATGGTCGCCAAGTGCGTGCCAGTTAGGAAATGCCCGGATGTTCTTACAATGCCTGTTGTTGCGCAGGTACCAAAGAGTGCGCACGTGCAGGAAGTAGCACTGAAGGAGGTGCAAAGAATGCCTTGACATCAATGAGTAGAGTCCTACAAATACAACTAGGCTGTAAGAGAAGAACTTCAATAGTGGGGTTTTTTATGGCAGTTTATCTGCCTGATCCAAGACCCCACCCAGGATCACACACTGCAATTTGCTATAGTGTCATTTTTCATTTTTCTTTATTAAGTTTTATTAGTACATTATTGCAGTACATAATGATTGAATTCCTCGTGGGGAGTTGGTACATGTACATAACACATCTTCATTCTTTTTCCATTCCTTTCCCTTCATCCTTTTTCACCTCCATTCATCTCTTGGTCCCCTTCCCTTTTGCAAAAGATCTATCTCTCTGCTTTTTATTTTATTTTCCTCTTTATTCATATTTTGGGTTTCTTATATAAAAGAAACCATGTCATATTTAAGCTTGTGTGTCTGATTTATTTCACTTAACATTATGGTCTCAAGGTGCATCTATTTTCCTACAAATTTCCTACAAAGTTCCCTTCAAGACAATCCTTATATATGACATAGTAATAATACCCCATTTGTGTAAAGACCATATTTTCTATATCCATTCATGCCTTGATGGACATATAGGCTGCTTAGAAGATTTTGCTCTTATGAGTTGTGCTGCCATAATCAGTTTTTCAGTTTGTCTTCAATGACATTCACATTTTAAGGTTGTTTTTGTAGTATTTGGGATCCAACCCAGAGCTTCATCCATGCTAGGCCAGGGCTCTACCACTGAGCTAAATTCCCAGGTCTGGCATTGACATTTTTTAAGAAGACAGGGTGGTTGTTTTGTATAATGTGTCCATCTATTCCATGTTATCTCCTGTTATCTCAAAATCAGGTTATGAGTTGGTGGTAGAAGTTCATATGTGATTAGATTTGCATCCCTGTGGTTGTGTTGTCTCAGAAGGCATGTCATAGGACTTGGTGTTGACTAATCTTTTGGGTGAAGTGGTGTCTTCCAGCTTTCTCCACTATAAAGATACCTTTTCCCCCATTGCAGTTAAGGGCCTTTTTTTTTTCGGTTCCTGTTCCCCATGGAATCTCCGTAGGGTCTTTTATTACAGCATGTCAAATATCAGTCTCTTTAACTTTACCCCTGCCTTGCTCTTATTAAATTTCCTCTCCCAGTTGGCAGTTTTACTACCCACCCAGAACCTCCAGCTAGAAACCTCAGGGGTCTTTAATTTCTCCTTGTCCCTATGTAGCCAAGAGGTCCTAGTGATTCTCAGAAACATCTCCCAAATCAGACACCTCTTCAACTTTAATAATTTAACAGGCTCCTAACCAACGTCTGCACTCCAGGTGCTGTCTCTGTTCTAGGCCATCTGCCAAGCTCTGCATAGAATTTTCTTCCCTAAACCTAAACCTTGTGAGGTCACTCATTGTCCTGTTTAACATTTATTATCTATTTGTTGACCTTACTTTTTATACAGAAAATAAATGTTCACCCAAAACTCTGTAACTTTACCCCAATCTCCTTTCCCACCCTCCTATTCTATATTACTTGCTTTTCCCCTAAACTCCAGCCAACATGAATTTGCCTTTCCAGAAATATTTGAAGTTCATTGCAAACCTTTCTTCCTGTAGTTTATTCACCTTGGGGTGTCCCTCCTCATGCACTCTCATCAGATTCTCACTCTTCCCACACTTCTGGGAAACATCTTGTCTTTGAAAATTTTCCTACCCCTTGCCCTCTGCCTGGCCCTACAAGATCCTCAGTTATCAAGACTTCCTCAGTCCACATTGGACCGCCAGTGTCTGGACAGTTCATAATGTAGGTGTGAAGGGGTGGCTGACATAAACTAAGATTAAATGGGAGAGAAAATGCATATACATATATTAATATGTGAAAGGGGGGAAACTGCAGTGGAGCTGGAAGTCACATACAACCAATCCACTTAACATTATCCACACACATCTACTCCTTCTGCTAGAGGAGGCAGAAGTACAGACAATTTTGAAGGCTTACAGATGATTATTAGGAGAATGAATGGCACTAAAGAGGATTCCTTTGAAATTTGAATGAGCCCAAGGGACTGACATTATCTAGGAAGGGAAGTGGGGAAGTGGACCCAGTTGTCATTACATTATGATTGTGCTCCCTTTGCAGTGAACATTTATGCAGATAAGGGGGAACTGCAGAGAGCCTTTTCCTTCCATGAGCTAAGAGAAGTAAGAATATTTTCAAGCCCTTTCAATTTTACTTAGATCAAACAGGACTTCAAAATGCCATATTTGTGGGAAAATAAGCTCCAGTAGTAGTATTTAATAAATACTTTTCAAGAAGTGAAAGATAGTGTAACTGACTTTAAGGCTGAATAATTGTCTGAAAGGACATGACACAGAATGGAAAGATTGCACTGCACTGCATGAAAGTTAGATCCATTTGTATTGCAGAAATTATAATATACATAGTCTTAACTTCATGACAATTTCCATTTCCAAATGGCATAATTAACAATTTTAGGCTTAAGGCCATTATATAAGTTCAGGAATATCCAAGTAAGTTTGCTCTTCACATGCACACATCCTTACTAGTTGTGTGTAAGAGGTTCACGTCATGATACATACAAAGCCCATAAGCACAATTGGGATCCTAAAAAAAAGTGAGGAGTAGCCAGTAGCAGTGGTGCACACTTGTAATCCCAGCATTCTGGGAGGCTGAGGCAGAAGGATTGCAAATTGAAGCCCATCCAGGGCAACTTAGCAACATTCTCTCTCAAAAAATTAAAAAATTTTAAAAGGCAAGGGATGTAGCTTGGTGTGAAGGTCCTGGGTTTGACCCCCAGTACAGGGTGGGGGTGGAGGGGGGAGTGAAGAGAGCGCCCTTGGTATACCGAGGGCCAGTGATATGGGCAGCAAAAGAACTTACCAAGGCAAGGATGGAGTAAAGATAAATCTTTACTGAGGAGAGAGGACACTGTTAAGAGGGACAGAAGGCTAGTTTCCAAGACAGGAACTGCAGCATCAGAGCAAAAGACTGGTGAGGCTCTGAGGCTCGGAGGATGTGAAAAGGGCTAGACACCAAATGCGATCATCTTTCTGGATCATCTCAGGCCTTGTAGATGTTCCGGAAGCATTTGCCTTCCTTCTAGAATTCTGTATTTAAAGCTCCAACTTGACAAGATCATATCCTTCAGCCTCACACAAGGCCTTTAGCTTCAGGTAAGTTGCTCATTAACTTAGAGAAGATAGTTCAGCGCTCGTGGTGCAGGTGAGTGGGTCTTACAGCAAAAGTCTGCTTCTACCTTGTGTAGTTTTGTTCAGCATTGCTGTGTTGACTGATGACCACTGGGTACAAGCTGAGCAGGATGGCCTCAGGAAGGGGCTCTGCTGCTGAGGGTTGTCGACCTCTTGTCGCCAATGGGCACCCACTCTAGAGAGGTTAATACATGCAGCAAGAAAGGAGAGTGCTGGGAATGACTGAACATATTCTACTCTATCAAAGAAAGCAAGGGGCTTTTATTGGGGATATTACCTGTGTTCACACAGGAAAGACTCATCATTCCACGCCATGTGGGCACATTGCTGAGCATGTTCAGTTAGAGGTTCTGTATCACATGTTTAACAAGTAGCAGATGTGAAAGCCTCCAGGTGGAAAATTCAGGATTGTGAAGAGCAATGTTTAGGACACTTAAAATGAATGGATCAGGGCCTTAGCCACAATGAAGAAAGTTTGAAAATATGTTAACTGACATTTAAAGGGCAGCATCCTGCCCTCCCTCTTCGAGCCCAGGTAATGGTCCCTAAAAGTACCTGCCTAGTGGCTAACAGGATTATAATCAGGTATCCATCTCATCTCAGAGACACAAGCCGAGACAAGAAGGGGTGTTATCCTCTCAGCAATTATTTCAGCTCTTTGTGAAATAAATGAGAGTTACTCTGAAATACAGAGAAGGAGGTAAATTAGATAGCCACACAAGTTAACTACTTTAGACATAAGAAAATACACTCATTTTGGGAAGCCAGAAAATATAGAATTATGGAATGTTTCTAAAAATAATCAATCCAGTAAGAAGTAAATGAGACAACAGAGAATACAGAACTGTTTCTAAAGACTACTCTTCCAAAGCAAAGCTGACATTATCCAAGTGTGAAGGTTTTCCTTCCCAGGCCATTTGCCATCATATAAAGACAGCTCTGGCTACAAAGATGTCCTCAAACGGTTAAGGGGGAAAGTGTCAAGGCCTCTGAGACACATCAGAAACCAAAATAGCTTACAGATTTCTCTATCCTTGTAGACCTCCTAGAAAACCATCCACAGTCCATCCCTTCATCCTTCATGAAAGCAGCAGGCACCCCCATCACAGGAAGTTGTGTGTTTCCTTTCTGTTTTTTTCTTAAAGGGTTATGTATGATTTGTTGCAAAGAGTCATTAAAAGAGATTTATGCTTCAGTTCTTCATTCTCTAAGGAAGGAAATTTCTCTCATTACTGACAATTGGTTTCCTATTGATTCTGCTATATGCCTGATCAAGTTTTATTAAGCTGGTTTTGAAAATAAAATAAGATTTTTGAAGACATTTAGCAATAACATGGAAATTCAAAACACAGCAAGAGGTGTGGATGGAACACTCAGTAACGCTGCAGCCATGCTACTGAGTAGAAAATCTGTAATCCAGAGATAAACAGGCTTTAAATATCATTAGTAATATTTGTATATAAAAACCTTATAAAACACCTCAAAGTCAATAACTCCCAATAAAAGTGTCTATCCTAGTGGGTCTTTCTGCAATTGCTGTTCAGTGCATAAGATTTTTTATCCTCAGAGAGGAAATGAATACATGGAAGCTAATGTGATATAGCATCTAAATTTAAATGGAATAGATTTACATTTTTAACATTTAGTATTAACTATTCTTCCTACTTTTTGCATTGAAAGGCCAAACATAAGAGCTCTGTGACATTGACTGAATAGATAACAAGAGAAGCAATAATTCATCACACAAAGAATTGAAAATTGGAGCTATTCTTTATTTAGAAAACTATTCTCTTTCTTTCTAAGAGAACACCCCGCTAAAGTTGCTTTTCAAAAATGATTTATAAAAACATGAAAACTGTACATAATGATTTACCATGTGATGTGTCACTATATATATGTACATTTTAAGTCTGGTTAAATATATATATATATTAAATATATTTATCTATATCTTCAAACATTTATCATTTCCTCATTGTGAAAATGTCTGTAGCCTTTCTTGCTTTGTAGTTACTTTTTATGCAGTTACCCTACAGTGCAGTAGCACACCAGAGCTTCTTGCTCCCATCAAACCATATCTTAGATCCCTTTAATTAGCCTCCCCCATCTCTCCCTACCCACTACTCTCCCTGGCCTCTACTAAGCACCATTCTCTCCTCAAATTCTATGAGATCAACTTTTTTAGATTCCACATGAAAATCCTTTTCAAATATGCTGCTTTTTTCTTGAAATCATTGTGATATACCTACCTAAAGCATAAGCAAAATGATTTGGAAAAAAGAGTTTATACTTTTAGGAAGACATTATCATTCATTATCAACTCAGGAAAACAATTATTCTCTCAGACTTTCAGTGATGTTCTTCTACTATTGTGAAGTTTCTCCTTACCTTTGAAATAAATGTCTAAAGGAGGAAATATAGACACTTTGTGTTCCTAGAAAATGTGCTATATGTGAAATGTGAATTACTTATAAGGAAAAAAATGCAATAGAGTTCTTTCCCCAGCTGTGGAGTTGTCTGATGTTGTATAAAAATGACAATAATGGTCATATTGAGTGGATTCTAAGAGATGTCATTTAAAAGCATAAATAAAGTCTGTTAGAAAGGAAATATATTGTCTATAGCACATTAATGAGCAATCAAAAACTATAGTATATACTGCAGTGTGTTTATCCTGCTCTTGTATATTTTGTACTTTACTTGTACTCAAATAAATCAGAGGAAGACATACACTTTCAAGGAGCTGAACAGGACCTCAAAGTCCAAATGTGGAGGGGCTGGCAGAAGTTTGCAGAATGTAAGCTGGTTCTGAGTTTCATCCAGTCTTACATTGAGAACAAAAACAGTTCATACCTGTAAGGTTGGAATTAGGATCATGACGGATGTTTAGTCAGGAGGAGATACTTAATTTGGCTCATGTTTTAAGGGTGTTCAGTCCATGGTAGTCTGGCTTCAAGGCAGAAACATCATTGCAGAAATGTGTGGTGGAGGAAAGCTATTTAGTTCATGGAAGCCAGAAAGTAAGCAGAAGAGCAGTACCAGCTAGAAAACAGCCAGAGCCCATGAAAAATACCCAAAGTCATTTCTCCATGACCCACTGAGAATCAACCAAAAGCGTGCTCCAAAAATCCCAGGGGAAGATCTCAAAGCCAATTAAGTTGACACTCCACCCTAACCACCACATCAGGTAAACTAGATGGAGCACCTCATCAGGAATTAACACATTGCCAGAGCTTAATTCAGGTAAGGAGAATTTCAGGCTGAGTGAGAAGCTACTCAGAGCAGTAGCTTTGGATCCCTTGATTAAAATATTGGAGGATCCCTACAGGCATCAGAAATGGAGTTGGTGATTCTGTGTTTTTCCCTTGATCTCTTACCACATTCAGGTTTGACAGAAATGAGGTGTTCTTGATCTCAATAGCAAATAAAGAAAAATATGCCAAAGTCTAAAACCCTATGGTAAAAAATACATCTGAGTATTATCTCATAGCTGCACAATATCACCACAGATCTGACTGTGGTGTTTCTAGAGCTTTGTGTAAGCTTGAGCACATGACCAAGAAATACCTAGATCCTTACTGTGTGTGTCTATTTGTGGTACTGGAGTCTGAACCCAGGGCTTCACACATGCTAGACAAGCATTCTAACACTGACCTATGTCCCCAGCCCTTTTTATTTTTAATTTTGAGATAAAGCCTGGAACTGGGGATCCTCCTCCCTCAGCCTCCTGAGTAGCTGGGATTACAGGTACTTGGCACTGCAGCCAGCTGTATATATTTTTAAAATAAACCAACTTGGCTTTACATATGCATGTATTTATTCTCAAAGACTTCCCTATGGGGCTTTCACTATTATTCAATTTATGCCCCTGTCACTCATTCCTGGAATGGGCTTCAGAATTGTCTTACCAGTGACTCATGAGGTCAGTCTAGCTCCCTTCATAACCAAACTAATTCATTTGACCAACGACAGCCTTAGGCATGGGGCAACTGAGAAATGGGAGATGCCACAAGACAAGAGAGCTCTGTCTGAAGCACCAAGTTATCTGAAATTTTGGTAAGGAAAATGTGAATGTGTGTGCTAAAAATAGCATTTGACAACAAATGGCACAAGGGAAAGCTCAACAGGGTTTGTCTTGTGTGAGTGAGAAAATGTGGACAGGCATTATTGGGAATTCAGCGCTGACTTTGGATCAAAGAGAGCAATGTGGACCCCTGCAGTAGGAACAATTATTTCACTGAATTTCCAGCTGGAGCATATGATTTTGGGAAGGGAATATCAATGGTACTTCTTTTTTTTTTCTTTTTTTTTTTTTTTTGCATAAAACTGTTTTTACTCTATGACTCAGTACCTTCTTTCCAGAGCTAAAATCATCTAGAAATGAGCTTGAATGACCCAGGAGCCATGGAATGCTAGCAATGATGATGAGAAATTCATATTAGAACATGATGGCATGACCTTCACCTCTAGGGAGTATAAGACAAGTGGAAAAGAGGATGATTTGGAAATGGAAAAGACAACAAAGCTTGAAATTTCAGTAAGACCTTTAATGCTGGAATCAGGAGGACAAACCAAATAAAAATTTATACAGAAGAAATTCTTAACATCCTTTTTCTCTTCTCTAATTTCAACCACTGAAGTAACAAATATAATTCAACATTCATTTTTAACATTTATACTGAGTCTTTTTAGAGTAAATGTTTAAAAAATTATTCTGTTAGTAGTAACAGGCATTTTTTTTTTTTTTTTTTTTTGGTACTGGGGATCAAACTCTCAGGACCTTGTGCTTGTGAGCCAGGCAGCAGAACCACTGAGCTAAATCCCCAGCACTTCTGATAGTAGTGAAAAAAGCTCATCATGACTTTTCAGAACTCTTTATGAAAAAGGACTTGAAAGAGCATATCTCTAAGGAAAAAGAACTAACCAATTGACCCTTTCAGCATATGACAAAAGTGACATGATTTCTCAGCAAATACCCTCATCAAAGCATCTAGCAAATGGGCTAAAAATGTTGTATAGTATCCTCTGGGCATTGTGGGAAATTTATATGTCTTCATTGATTACCCTGACAATTGATAAGGCAAAAAAAAATCAGTGTTATAATTTATGTATTATACTTATGTGACATTTCTTCCAGGTAATAATGTGACACTAAAGCAGAGAGGAGAAATTGCCCTGGGTGGCAGTTAATATGGTGTGTTGTCTATCTTCATTTCAGCACATTTTTCCAAAACCAGTAGCTCAGTGAAATAAGATTTTGACCAGTGATCAAAGCACAGATAGGCAAGAAATTTCCTGTTGAAAAGCAATTACACATAATATTTTCTAGTAGAAATATTATGCAGAAGAGAAAATATACAGTCATTTTCAAGATTAGGAGTGAACATGGAGAATCTCTACATATTGACTACACTTAAGTTTTCTTCATCACAGAACCCTGCAAACCACACCTGTGCTCTCAAGCTCAAGGGCTTCCTCTCTTTGGCTGTTAAGTATATTACTAGAAAGATAGAGTGCCTTGGGTTAGCTCATCATGGGCCTGGAAATTCCCCCACTCTCATCTTCCTTTTCTTCTCCCTTTCTCCTCATTCTTCCATGCTTTGTGTTTGAAGAAGGGTGACTTAATAATGAGACTTAAACTAAGAGACTCCAGGATCAGACCATGTGGAAAGTAACAATTGGCTGTGGGGTCAGCTTGCGGGCTCTGTTGGTTAGCTTTCCATTACTGTAGCAAGTATCTGAGATAAACAACTTGCAAAGAGGAAAGGTTTATTTTGGCTCACAGTTTCAGAGGTTTCCACCCATGGTCAATTGGCTCTGTTGCTTTGGGTCTGTGGTGAGATAACAAATCATGGAGGGAAGCACATAGTGGAACAAAAGAAGGAAGGGCTAGGTTCCCAATATCCCCTTCAGGAACATATCACCAATGACCTAACTTCCTCCCATGAGACCCTGTGTCTTAAAGGTTCCACTATCCCACAATAGTGCCACAGGCTTGCAACTAAGCATTGAACACCTGGGCCAAACACTTATCCAAGCAATCACAAGAAGAAAAACGAAGATTCTGTAGTTTCCAGGAATTTTCAACTAGTTCCTTATTATTCTTTTCTTAGGTTGTTGGTGTAAATATAATTGATCAAGAGCTACAATCCTGTATTACTAAGAGTTTTTTAGACATAGGTTCCATTTCTATATAAGCTACAGGGCCTTTCAAAACCAACCATTTTAAGAAGTAAAATTTTAGGAACCTGGTAATCATTTACCTTTCAAAAGTGCTTTATGGCTTTCCAGGCCTCATCATACATGAAGGCATTGTGCAATTATCCAGACAATTTTCAAATTTGCAGTTTTCTGGACCATGTGCATTTCCCCATCTTTCTGCAGTAACCTTACTTCTGGGCATTTCATTGCATCTCACCACTTTTTAGCACAGGGAGTCGAGTTTATGTTGCATTAGTAACCCCCACAATGGTGGCAGGGAGGAGCTTACTAGAACTTTAACAATGAGTCTAGATTCTTGGATTACTTTCCCATTAATGTCTCCCTCTTATTCTTTAAATATAAGGGAAGAAATAATTTCAGAGATGTTACTCTGTTATGCCATTGTCTTTCTTTTCTATATGCACTGTACTTGAATACATCAATGCTGGTATCACAGGAGTTAATTAGTGACCTGAGGAGTAGCATTGTTATAAACACTGCTACAAAGTGCCCTCTCCCCACACTTGCCATATGTTACCTTCTGTCATGTTCTTTTTTCTTTTCTTTTTTTTGGGGGGGGGTACCGGGGATCAAACTCAGAACCTTGTGCTTGCAAGGCAGGCAGTGGAACCACCAAGCTAAATCCCCAGCCCTGCCATGTTCTCATGTGGCAAGAGGGCCTTTATCAGATATGGCCCTGCAATATGGACTTCCCAGCCTCTGGGACTATGAGAAATCAATTTGGTTTCTTTATAAATTACCAAGTCCATGGTATTTGGTTCTAGAAAGAAGAAATGGACTAAGACACCAATTTGAAGATGAGGGAATTGTGGCTTAGGGAAGTTCATTGACTTGCTCAGTGTTCACAGCTGGTAAGTGAAGGACTTTGAAAGAAATTCATGACACTATGAAGTGCACATTTCGCTGTGCCATTGCAGGCTTCCCCATGTGAGCAGAACATGATTCCTAAGTATAAAAACTTGTCAACAAGTCTAAAATCATACAGAAATCAAGAGTTCTTATTTCCCAGCACCATTGTCAAGGGTCACATGGCCTGATTTCTTTGCCTTTGAAGGCTCATGATCAGTATTTTCACTCCCTTCTGCAAGGCTGTACTCACTCCTCCCCCACCCTGGTACTGCGGTGAGCCTGGCTCGAAGCCAGTCTCTCTTTTGTGTTTCTCTCTTCTGTTCTAATTTCTGCTACTGCTGTATCTTTCCACCTCCTCCCGGGTAACTGCCCTCTGCTTCACCCAGCTGTCACCTAGGAGCTCTCCGAAGTCAAACACTTCCCTAGCAGTTGTCCCATCTTTGATGCTGGAGCAGTGAACAGGGCTCAGTCTTGGCCTCTGTTTAGGGGTTGTTTAGTCCTGGTCCTTTCCATGTGCCCTAGACCTCACATCTGCTAACAACAGTTTCATACTTAATGCATGGGTTTGGAGGCACAGCCAGTTCCCCATCCCTTCTTCCAATCTTCTCCATCTTCCCTTTCTCAGCCAAACACAGAGATCCTAATGCAGCTATAGCAAAAAGTGTAAGCAGGGCTGCAAAGCAAATTGGGCCCCAGCATGCCCACTGTGATGTGCAGGCTTGTATGGAGTGACAGAGCATACTACAAGGAGATTTCTTGAGTAGAGCCTGCATCCTCCAGATACTGACTGGATTCCAAGTAGTTGGAGTCCAAATCTCCTCTAGTTTCACAAAAAGAGGCTTCCATTGGCAAGAATCTTCTTCTAGACCAGGTAAAGAAATCTGCATTTTAAGTTATCACACACTTGGCCTGTGACACAGGAATTCACAAGTCAAAAAGACTTTCTTCCTTCCTTATGTCTAGGGTTAAGCTTCAGGGAAGAGTGCTGGTGGGGAATGCTCTAAGAAACAAAATATGAAATCATACTTCCCCAACTAGCTTTCTCTTCCCCTGTCCACACATTTCCCAAACAGGTAACAATGACATTCCCCACAAATAAGAATAAGAGACAGTTGTTCACATGAACCCATAGACATGTAAGACAAGAAAATAAAAGAGGGAAAGTAAACACACACACACACACACACACACACACACACACACACATGACCTATGCCCCAACAACTCTTAAGTCCTGGATGCTCTGTTATTCCTCAAACACATGCTATCTCTCCCTGCCTGAGGGATGACCTAACTACTCTATCTTTTCTACCTCTTGCAGGTATCTGGACAGTTTCCTTTTCAGCTTTACTTAATGTCCAGGAGGCAATCCAAAATTGATCCAAAGTTATTGTCTGAGCACCTGGGAGACAGGAGTTTTCATTAACTGAATTATGAACAAAAAATGAAGATGTAGTAGGACACAGGTCCTAATAACTATTTGCAATACTAAGGAGAACAAGAAAGGAAGAGATTAACTGGGGTGAAAGGATGTGCAAAAGTAGAAATCACAAGGTGGGTGATGGTGAGATTCTTCTTTTCAGATAATATTCCACCAAGTCTGTGCATGCTAGGTGAAGGTGGGCATTCACACATAAGCACATTCATCTGCATTATATGTGAATCAAGGACCACAGATTTGAACACTTACAGCAGGTGCACATGTAGACACCTGGACATGAATTCAGTCATGATTGCAGTGGATTCTTTTCAGTGTCTATAAGATAATATAGATTGCATATGCAAGATCTTTATTCCCAGATTTTCCAGTTTTTCAGGAATAGCTGTAAATGAGATTTTTTTCATGCAAAACATTCTTATTTTTAAAAGTTGGCAGGCCATTAAGATTGTTTGAACACTGTAATCCAAGTGAAACATTATATCTTAAAGTTACATTCTGATATTCAAGCCAAGAAACAATTAAGGGTTAGTTACATCATAAATACTATGCTTTGCTGAAATTTAATGAAATCTGCTACTAAAGCTAAAGTAACATTCTTAGTGACCAAAAGAAACATGAGTTCTTGTCAGCTGAGATTATTTTTGTTTTGCTTTTGTATTAAATGCTTATGAAGCTCAGTTGATAGGAGTAACTTTGGGGGAGAAAAGTCAGTTTAATTTTGTATGGTATAGGTTTCTTAAAATGGCAGTTTCTACTCTAGATTTGTTCTCATTTGTAAGTGTGTTTTTGTGTCTGTTCTGTGTATGCATTCTGTGTGTGTGTGTGTGTGTGTGTGTGTGTGTGTGTGTGTGTACTAGGCAGAGTATAGAAAAGGAGGAAAGCAAACCTTATCATCTTAGTCCATTCAGGTCATCATAATAGGACACTAAACCCTGGTGGCTTATAAAAACACATTTATTTCTCACTTCTGGAGGCTACAAGGTGAAGGTGAAACAGGTAGTAACAGATTCAATATCTGGTGAGAGCCAACTTTCCAGTTCACTTTCTCACTGTGCCCTCAGATGATGAAAGAGGCAGGATGTTTGGGGCCTCTTTTATAAAGATACTAATCCCATTCATGAGGCTCCACCTTCATGGCCTCATCTTTTCCCAAAGACTCTGCCTCCTAATACTATCACTTTGGGGTTGAAGGTTTCAACATATGAATATTGGGGAGTGCAGACCATAAAAATTCAGCCCACAGCTCTCACCATACTTTCTCTCAGGCTATTACTGAGGGGAAGCTATGCATCATTTTGCCTTATTAGGTAATCAGAGTTGTTCATAGAAGAGTGTACACACCCATGCCACATTTATGTGCAACACATACACACACACGCACATACACACACACACACATGCACACTGCATTTCTGCTTGAACATACATCATAATGTTGCTTCTTAGATTACTTTTGAAATCTGTTTTAGCATTTAATTTTTGAAAGCATGCAGGTGTGCTTTAAGTAAATTAATAACAGTCAAATTAGAAACTTAAAATAAATAAATGGGAGGAGAGAGGGAGGCTGAGAGAGATCATCAGAACTCTGATTCTCTCCCATTAATTCTCCCAGCTGTGCTGTTCCCTTACACTTTCATCATCAAAAGTCAGAAAGCATGAAAACCCTTAAGAGAGTTACTTATGTCACCAGCACTTCCACAAAAAGTTAAAAAGGAAGGATTTTCCAGGTAAGCAAACTTCTGGGTTATAAACCTGCTAAGCAGCATGGTTACAGAAATTTTCCAGGGAGTAGATTTACTTGGAAATAGCATTAAGTGCAATCACAGGAGGTTCTTGGGGAAAGGGTTGTGTACCCAGTAACTTGCAAATGCTGACCCAAAACACTCAGTTCGGGGGGAGAATTTCATCAGATTGACAAACACTTCTGTATCACCTGAGGCCTTTCCCATGCTAGGGTAAGGCCTCCTTCAGCAGATCTGTCCAGGAACCCAAGGGTTCCTGAATGAGGCTCACCCAGTAGAAACACCTGCCACTGGCTGGGCCTCCAAGAACACAATCCTATATTGCCAAGGATGGAAAATTTAGGTATACACACCTCACCTTGCCCTGGAGGAGTCTATTTCTCAAGCCATCCAAGGGGCCTTTCTGTGCTTTCTCCCAGCTGTGGCAGAGGGGCTTCTCAACAATTTGTGAGGTTGGCCTCCACTTAAAAGAGATACCGCCGGGTCTTAGAGGGTCTGACTTCACTAGGAAAAGCATCCCACTCACTGCTTATGGCAAACAGGATCTAGGGCCACATCACCAGTATCTTGAGGAAAAGAGTCCGAATTTGGAAAGAAAACTCAGGCCAATATTTAAGGAATTTATTAGTCCCTCAGAAATGTTGGCATTTTCATATTGTGTTCCCAGCTCAGGAGGTCAGGGCCAGGCACTAAGTGCCACCAGCAGGGACAGGAAATGCTTGACAGCTCTGCTCACAGCCATCCACGGGGCTCCTTGAGCTGCAATGTCCAACTGAGGCCACGCACATCCTTGTTGCTCAAAGGCAGTGTTCTCAATCATTCTTCTCCTCCCCAACAGCACAAGGTAAATATTCCCATGTGAAAAGTTAGTGCCAGAGCTGAAGCCCCATTCTACAGCCTGTGGCAGGACAAGGGGACCTGAGGCCAGTGTTCCTGGGTTCCAAATGATGTCAGCAGGAGTGACAAGGCCAATTTAGGATGCCTAATCTCTACCTCATATGACTCAACTTAAAGATAATGAGACATAATGGCTTAATCTTTGCTTCCAAGCTGTTGTCAACAAGCTACAGCACTTAGTGTCTGTTTCCTGGTTCAAATTATCCTCTTCAATGGAACCTGGAGTCTGTTTCTCCTCCCACACATCAGAGTGCCTCATTTGTGTTATTAAGGTCAACTAGCCCTTGCAGGACAAGCTGTCCTAGCTGAGCCTCTGCGAACATCAGAGCAGCTATTGCTATGCACCTACAGAATGAATGTTCTCACTAGAAACAGAACAAAGACAGTCTGTCAAGAGATTTCCACTGTGTGTTTGGTTCTGCTCAGGTTTAAATAAAACCCAAGGTACAATGTGTGCAACCAGAGACTCAAATGATGTGGATCTTCCTGACGTAAAATTAAGACTGATTATGTCAGTTGAAAATGGAAATCTACATCAGTTATCGATAGACATTAATGTTCATGTGCAAATTCATCCTGCTGAAAGAGCTTTACTTATGGACTTCATTGCTTAATACACGTAGATTTTGTAAGCCAAAACTTCTCAACCTCTCACCAAAAACAAAACTTTTAAACAAATCCAAAACAGGTTGTCAAAAAATCTTACAGTAGTCTGTTTCCTGTTACACATAGCTGTATCTTTGAATCTGTAAGTATTTCTTTTTCTCCCTGTGTCAATTAACATTACCTTTCCAGTTATGCATAGGGCTTTAGGGGGTTTCATCATCCATCTCTCAATCTAAAACCTTTTGTTTCATCTCCAAAGACATAATCTTAATGAAATGGCCAAGAGCTAAAATGTAGAAAGATGTATAAGTAGTTTATTCAAAGAAAAATATCAAATTACAAATCCATGTTCCAAAGCAATGACTTGATTTTCATTAATGTGATTAACTATAAAAGTAACCATATCATATTCTTCAGGGTGGAATATTTCTTGCAGAGAAAGAACCAGCAGCCAGTGTCTTTGGCACTTGGTGATCACTTCAAGGCCTGGAATGGGCTGGCTTCATGTAAAATGTGAGTGAGAAGCAAGAATGTGGGGATTTCTGGGAACCCTACAAGGCCTACTATTCTTCATTCCACCGGGTTAACCACTTCCTTACCACATGCCTGATCAGAAGGAATCCTTTTAGGCATCCTTTGAACTTCTCCTATCAGCTGTGTACCAGGGGAAAGGATGAGGACTGTGGGCAAGGAGTGGGAGCTGTCCACCCCAAGAGGTGGACCATTGTATCTTTGCTGTTCTATACAATTGCTAGTAGACAGCAGTAATAAAAAGATGGCAGACTTAGGCTGTTTCATTGTTGCATGAAATTTCCCGGAGCTCTGCCCACAGTGTTCCGGGCCAATTGTGATCTTTTTTACAGATCTTGCTCTAGTACTTGCACTCTGGAGGGATGATTCCTGCTGCGGTCCCCCCCCCCCCCGAGACACCAGCCACATCTCACACCATCACAATGTGATGGACACCACTGCTGGTATTGTAAGGAGAGGACAGTGAACCTCACCATAGCTAAGGCACTTACTCAAGGATGCTAACAAGATCACACTGGAATGGACTCAAACATTTCAAGACAATTGTACACTATTAATCATATCAGAATTTTCTATATTCTGAAAAGATAATCAGCTAATACATGTTCATTCATGTTTTTGCAGGATCATATTTTTATTACATAAAAGAGTATTCAGGGCTCCAGTATTCATTTCAGGTAGAACCAAGTCTTTTTCTGCTCTGTTGCTCTGGTCTTGGTTGGGAAATAGAAATACACTGATTATCCAGGGCGTGCTAAGAAACCACACTCAAGATCTTGGGAAGTTAATAAGTCTCAGTTTAAAAAGGACTTTAGCTCTCTGGTAACAAAAGTCAAGCTAAGGAGAGTGGGCAGAATTTGAGTGTTGGTTTCATTTGCAATTTTTCACTTGCAATTTTAAGTCACTTCAGTCCTACATTGAAAAATAACCTTATTTCTAAATTTTGTTTTATCTGATATGTCACCAAAGTTAAGACCCATGTTTAAACTTTTGAATATGCCACAAAGAAAGAAAAAACTAAGAACATCCTAAAGTTGCAGGTCTTTGTAAAGAATGCCATATTTGAAAGCATACTTTTGTGATATTAGTAAAGTCTCCATAAAATATTAATCTCTTAGATTTTTAAAAATTTAACTGTGAGAAGGTTCACTGGCAACCTTTGCCTCCATTTCTGTTATCCTCTGGTTGACAATCTGCTAAACCTTTGTGATCAGAGGGAAGGGAAATAGATCAGAAATAGATCTCCAGGTTATAGAGATGGAACCCAAGACTCCCATTCCAGTATAAGGGAAATTCAAAACAGTGAGTGAATGCTTATTGTTCTGAGGATGTTGCTAAGAGCTCAAGTAGTGTCAAGTTGAGCAGAAATTTTTTAAAAAAGATGCATTTGAAGTATGGCACACACAAAAATAAATAAATAAAGAGAGTTGGCCCTTTTTCTCTCAGTTGAGTACTCCCCTCAGGCCAATTCCAAAGTTTCTTTATAAAATACACTCACATTTTGCTGCTTTTGAATCTATATGGCCAGAGTTAACCTTTCCAAGTAAGTAGAAAGAGAACAATAATTTTCATGCCCAAGTTAAATTCTCACATGCTTGATCCTATAATTATTGTCACTTGAAAACATGAGCTTAACCTTAGCATATCAGCAGGCCAGTATGTTGTTAATACATGGGTTTCTCCTGGGATTGTGCAAGAGATTCCAGAGGGCAGAGAGTTTGGATTTTTCTGCAATCCTTCTTTGCTGTCTCACACTGTGGCCTGTTAAAATTTCTGCAGAAAGAATTGCTTTTCCTGCCCAGATTTTGGGTTTTCTGGTGATCTGCTCCAGAGGTACTTTGGTTAGCACAGCTGAGCAAGGCTGTTTGTTCCCTGGCGCAGGCCATGGTCACAATCTTCCTGCTTGACACAGCTCCCGTGAAACCGAGACTATGGCTGAAAGCACGGCTCCGTCCTTTGCTTTTGCTTTTCGCGGTAGTGATTCCCTCGGTGCTGTGCTCTCCGGGAGATCACTGAGAGGATGAAAGTCAGTGCTTCGGAAATGGTTACTAGGCCGGGATGACAGGAAGAAACTGTAAATCCGTCTACAGAAAAGCCCCTCACTCCTACCTCCGTGAGCAGTGGGGACGTGACATCCACAGGCCCTGACTGCACAGAGGGAGGTTGGGACATAACAAAGTCAGGACGCAGGCGCCCCGCCCCACTGTCTGGCACCTGGTCACCCTTGGCCAACACCCGCAGGGCACACAGCAATGAGATCCCGCGAAACTTGGCCTAATGAGGTAGCCTGACCTTTCTAAAATGCTGCCTGTTCCTCAAATGCGAATCTGATAAGTTAGCAAGAGTTCCCGTAGCACCCAGAGGAGTATTTAGAACTGGGTGGTCTAAAATAGTTTCTTAGATGATACCAGCTTTTCTTTAACTCTGTATGAAAACACACTGTGTATGGACCCACTGCTTACCAAAGCCTTGGGTAATCAAAACGTATATAAGTAAAGTGATTTCGGTATGACTCAGACGGGCAAGCTGAGCTGCCCGCCCTCCACTCAGTGTCTGTCTCACTCTCTCATCGCCGACCCCACACCTCCTCTCAGGACCTGAACCCGCTGGAGCTGGACTCCGGCACTTCCGGCAGTAAACTAATTTTCCAGCAGTGAAAAACAGGCAATTCTCTTACAAGCAGGACCCACTGAGCAGCTCAGGAGAGTTTTGCAAGTCCTTCTGGGAGGGCTATGGATAGCAAAAAATACGTGAAATTGGCAGTCTTTTCTACTCCTCTAGAGTTGCAACTCCTCTGGGAGATCAGAGGTCTCTTTTCAAGTGTCCTTCTCAGACTGTATGAATCTGGGCATGCTCTTGTGCCAGCGACTGCCCTGGGAAACTGGTGGAATATTTGCTGTAGCCCTCCAGCTTGTCACAATGGATCCTTTGTGGATTTTCCCCCTGCACAGTCTGAGCTCTTATTTTTGTTTCACAGGATTTTTACATGAACTAAATACTGGACATTGGATAATTACCTTTTTTTTTTCATTTTGATGTCCACAGGTGCTGGTACATTATCATAATTGGCCAGCATAAGGCAACTTATAATTGTGTGTGTTAGGTATGCAGTCATTCTTTGCTATCCAAGGGGATGGGCTCCATGACCCTCCTCGGGGACATCAAAACCCAGACATACTCAAGTCCCTTAGATAAAATGGCATAAAACTTTCTTTTCAATGAGCTGAAACTAGTAGTGTAAATGGAACTAATTAGCATATATCTTAAATATTTTTGTAACAACACAAATGTAACTTGGGGAATTATTGGAAATTCTCCCTATTTCTTATTTATCTATCTTCTATTTTACTCTTTATTTGTATACAAATATATATGCTATGTATAAATATATATTTGTCTAAATATAATATATATTCAAATATATATTGTTTCTCCTTGGAATCTTTTTTGTCTATGTCTTGCACTCTGAGTAACTACTTTGGAAATAATGATACACAGTGTATTAACTATTGTTAGTCTCATTATTCTGTTAGGAAATTTTATTTTATTTTTTTCATAAAATAAAAAATAAAATGGCATGGCATTTGCATATAACTGCAAAGACCTTCCTGTATATTTCAAATCATCTCCAGATTATTTGTAATGCCTAATAAAATGTCAGTGCTACAAACTCATTTTACACTGTGATTCATTATATTATTGTATTATTTAGGAAATAATAAAAAAAGGTCTGCACATATTCAGCACCCATGCGATTTTTTTCTAATCCAGGTGACCCCTGACTTAACATTGGTTTGCCTTAAGGATTTTTCAATTTAACAATGGTTCAAAAGTGATATGCCTAATAGTTATGAGAAAAGAAAAAAATGGAAAGAAAGCCTATGTAAATAGGGAAGGGTAGAGGGGGTGAAGGGTGCTCAGGTAATAGGGAAAAAATAAGAACCAGGATACATCATGTATAGGTACAAGCACGGAATGATAAGTGTAAATGTACTGTATACCTAAAAAGTACCGATAAAAGAATTTAAGCAAAAAAAAAAAGTGACATGCCTTTGGATTTTGGATTTTGAATTTTGATCTTTCCCAGGGCTACAGATGTACAGTACTAAACTCTCTTCATGTTGGGCAGTGAAAGCAAGCTGCAGCTCCAAGGCATCCACACAATCACTGAGGGCGGGATTGATACTGAATACCCTGTTGTCAAACTGTGATGATCCTTGGTTTGTTGGGTGTAGTAAATGCATTTCAACTTATGATGTTTTCAACTTACGATGAACTGACTGCAGGATATACTCCCCAGCATAACTCAAGGAGTATCTGTATTTTCAATCCACAGTTGGCTGACTGCAGGTACAGAACTTCTAGATATAAAAGATCAATTGTAAATGTATTCACATGTTTATCTCTCATGTATCTATACATGCTCTTTTTTACCCATATCTTCCTCACATGTCCCCAGTCATCCTAATGTACATTTGTATATTGTACATTTGTTATGCACATTTATTAAAAATGTCTATCACAGTTTTCAGCTATTGGTGCAGATCAACAAGATACATTTTTCTTTTATGGGTTCTTATGGCTACAGTTGTGTGGAAGAAGTTACATTCTCATTGTTTCTTTCACTCAACTATGTGCCTTTTGGATTGACTGACAAAGAGCAGCTTCTGCTGCAGAATGAGGCTCAGAAGCATGCGCTCTGCATTCTGTACATCCATCCCCAGTGATGCAAGCAGTTCTGTACCACACACATATGTTCTGTAACTCCTAGTGGAACTGTTATGTTCATTTGTTAGGGTTATATGCTAAGAGTACAAACTTGGGTCAAAAATTACTTCAACACTCAATCTGATCAAACACTGTATATTTTTATATTATTCTCATACAGGTCTTTCTGTACATTGGTGTTTGTCTTTATATCAAAACCAGCCTGTCCTGATTAGTCTGGTTTTTGTGTATGTCTTAATACCTGTTAGGGAAAGTTTTCCCTCTTTGTCTTTTTTATTATATTTTTGTCATTGTCACAAAAAATTATTCTTAAACATAAACTTCAGATAAGGGTCATCAAGTTTCTACAGAAATCCAGCTAAAATTGGAACTCACAGGTTAATTAGGAGAATTGACATATCTATAACATTAAAATTTCCCCACTTCAAAATAGGAATAACTCCCCACATACTCTGATTATCTTCTATGTCATTCATAAGAATTGTACATTTTTCTTCATAGACCTTATGCATAGGAACACTTGAAAAATTTTGTTGCTGTTGTAAATGGTTTCATGTCTGGTTATTACCCAAGTTTGGTTATATATCCAAGTTTCTGATTTTTGAAAGTTTAGCTGACTTCCAGCAACCTGGTTGTAATTTTTCCCCACTCTAAGAGTTTGTCTATTGATTTGCTGGAGTTTTGTAGGTAACTGAGTGTTTCACCTGCAAACAATGTACTTCAAGAAGTTCTACTCTATCTTGTAAGAAAAGTAAAAAAGGAAGCATAGCTAGCAAACTATTCTGTATATGCTGTGAGCTGGCAAAAATAATTCATATTGTTTGTTGGCTATAGAGCTCTGCCTATCTAGAATGTCTTTTTTAAAATTATGTCATTCATATCTTTTATAATCGTGCACCTTTTGACCAGCTTGATCTAATCATTTCTTAGAAGACTATATTACAAACTAAAATGATAGTTATTGATAAATCTATTTCTCCTTGAACATATGTAAGTCCACACTACCACATTCCTCTTTGTATCATTAACATTGGTTTTAAATTCTATGTTGTCAGATTTTATTTTACTTCATGAGCTTATAATTGACATCCTTCTATTTTCATGCTTTACAGTCTGATAAGCATGTCTTTTCTGGGCAACAATTTATGAAATCAGATTTAATAGTATAGCTCTGTAGCTGCCATGTTTAATTGGTGAGTGTAGCATATTTAAATCTTCATATTGATTTGTTTCTATTGTTTTGTTTCATATTTTCTTTTTGTTACACCTTATCTTTGTTTTTATTTTCCTTTCTTGATTTCTGTTAGATAGATGATATTTTTCCTGCTGATTTAAATGTAGTATATTCTGGGGTTTGTTTGTTTTATTCTGTTCATAGCCTCTTTAAAGCCACATTCATGATTGACTTCTTGAACTCTGTGTCTGCATCTTTCTTCTGTGTCTACAGCAAGACACATTTGAGCAAGTTTTCGTATTGCTTTGATCTGCCCACATCTTGCCCTTGTGTTTGTTGTTGTCTAGAATTTTAGCTCTTGGTTAAGATACATATTCCCTTTTTCTTTCATTACACTGGGTTTTGTAGACAACCATGAATATACCTAACATGTTACCATCCTCTTCTGTGCTTCTTACAGCCTCCTCTTGAAGTGAGCACTTCTTTCCATTACTTCCACGTGGGTTTTGTCTGGCAAATCTTTTGAAACCCAACATAATTGAAAATAATTTTTATCACATCCTCACTAACTGACAATTTGGCTGGAGATGGAGCTTGTAGGTTCAAAGCAATTTCACAGTATTACTCTGACGCATTCTTGATGTTGAGAATTATATTGTCAATTTTATTCTTTTTATTTGGAAGTCTGCTGCTTTGTTCCTGGAACTTCTTATATTCCCTCTGTTTTGACATTTTAAATTTTCATTCCATTTTGCCTAAGTATTTTTTTTCTTATTTATCATCACACGCTGAACCATTTCCATCTGAGGTCTAAGATCCCCCCACCCCCACCCCGTGTCCTTTTTCTTTTTTTTTTTTGAGACCAGGTCTCTCTATGTAGTTGAGACTGTCCTTGAACTCACTCTGTAGCCCAGGCTGGCCTCAATCTCTCAGCAATCCTCCTGCCTCAGCCTCCTGAGTGCTGGGATTATAGGTTTGCACCATCATGCTCGGCTACCTTTTTTTTTTTTTTTAACTAATAGGGAATTTTCATCATTCTGGGTTTTTTCAAACAATGCCCTCTTTCCTTTTTTCTTTCCATGTTTCCACTACAGTATTTGTTGCTAGTTATACTTCTATTCCCCACATCATTGGAATTTCTAGTATAACTCTTATCTTTGTAAACTTTCATGACATTTATCAGTCTTGAAACCTATCCTACAGCTCACTCATTTATTCTTCAGCTGTATACCTTCAGCAGTTCAGCCCAAATCTGTGTCCTTTACTTAGATTTTGTATTTTATAGCTACAGATTTCTACTTGTTTTGTGTGACTTATAGTTTTGTGCTTTTTAGATTTCAACATTTCCATTATTTCACTGAGTATATTCATTATATTTGTATTTTTAGACTATTTCGTTCTGTGACTCTGCTTCCATGGGTGTTTTTCCAATTGCTTTCCCCTTAGTGGCAGTACTCCTGACTTTTGTTGTTGTTGTTGTTACTGGGGATCAAACTCGGGACCTTGTGCTCGAGAGGCAGGCATGGAGTACTCTTTAAGTATCCATTTATTTTGGTTTAGTACATGTTATTCAAGGGCAAGGGTCGCAGGTAGACTTGGTGGCACAAACCTGTAATCCCAGCACACTGGCAGGCTGAAGCAGGAGGATCCCAAGTTCAAACCATGCCTGGTCCATTTAGTGACTTAGAGAGACCTAATCTCCAAATAAATATAGTAGATAAATAAATGTGGGGATATAGCTCAGTGCAAAGGTCCTAGGTTCAATCACCAATCTGCAAAGATTTAAATTTAAAAATAAAAAGCACAAGTTTCTCACCTGGGAGCAATGTTGCCTCTCAGGGAACACTTGGCAATGGTGGATCTATTTCTAGTTGTCACAACTGAGTATAGGAAGATGTTATGGCTACCTAATGGGTGAAAGAAGGCCAGGGATGTTGCTCCAACCTCTATAATGTACATGCTTTCAGTAAAGAAAATGCTCTCGGTAGCATCTCACCTGCTCTGTCTGCCCATGAGGGGCGTAGACCCCAGCTTCAGAGCCGCTGGCAACCCAGAACCCCTGTGTGCTGCTACTTCTCCCTCAGTAGCACCAGGCAACTCTTTGGCCAGGCTTTCCCCTCATGTGCTTGTCTAAGTTTTGTCTCCTGAGGTTGAGGCTCACCAGTGATGAGTCTTGGAGGGACTGTGGGCAGTGGAGGAAATGCCCCAGGAAGGGAGGCCAGCCCCTATGGACACTCTTCTTATAAATTCCTCACTTTAGGAGGGATGTTGTGCTGCCCAATGTGACCACTCAGCCCTTGAATATCCTTGGCTGGGCTTTCACAGTGAATTCCTTGTAGCCAAGGGGCAGACAATGAGTCCTCCAAAGCAAAACAGAAGAGAGATGAGAGAAGTTCATCCTTTCTACCAATTCTCTCACTCCCCCTTCAGAAGCCTGGCCTCGGCTTAGGAAACCAACTACTTCCTCCCCCGTCACTTCCAAAAGAAAGGAGTCCTGTGTGTCAGTCAATGTTTACTAGAGAAAAAGATATAATATGAAATATACAAGAATGTAAGGATTTACAAGACTGGCTTACAATGGCCACCCACACAGTAGATGTGGAAGAGTGCAGAGGCTCTGTTTGCACACTGGAGGCTGAAGGATCCAACTGAAGGTCTAGAGCTCTCTGCTGTGTCCCTTGCTAGTTCATCTCAGGAGGCTGATGGGTCTGTGATGGGGGCTGCAGAGTCTATGAAAGAAGGCTAACGGGTCTATGCCTGAAGGCTGATGGATCTGCACCAGAAGTTGAAAAGTCGCAGTGGAAACCAGGAGAGGACATCCAAGGTGAAGGCAAAGACTCAAGCTCCTCTGAAGAAACCCAAGCAGATCCATCTTTCTGTATCTCCCCTTTATACCATCTAGGAGACAAGCCCCTCTAGGGTGGATCTTCCACACCCTAGGGTGTGGAATTGCTGAGCCAGTTTAGTTGAGGTTCTCTTACTTAAATTGACGCGATCAGTCAACCATCACATCCTGTTTCCTTAGTTTTGCATGGTTGCTGTTCAAGGCATGAAGCAGCAGCTTTAGCAGCACAGGAACCCATTAACTTAGACAAATAATTTTGGGTGCTTTATGAAAGTGGAGATATTGAAATGAATATTTCCAGAAATTCTATTCTTTGTTAATGATTGATTGAATGGATTCTTGTAAATAAGTTTCAGTGGTATGGGATGTATTTATGAGTTGCTCTTTTCCCTTCCTTTGGACAGAAACCTATTTTTCTCTTGACCCTGACAGTTACAATACCCATAAATATCTAAATGATCAGAAAATCCCAATGTTCTTCCCCTTTCCCTTGTTTATTGAATACTATTTAACACCACAGGTCCTTCTGCTATCTCAGTGAAAAGAATCTCATTTCTAGCCACTAATAACATTAATCAAAGTCATCTTTTATGACATTTCAATAAATGGATTTTCCTTTTAAACATATAGAACAATATAGATGTAGAAAGT